>NW_006199220.1:49396-55721 GCF_000334495.1 Tupaia belangeri chinensis
TTTCTCAGCGTTTCAGGTCTCTCTAATGGTCTCTCTTCCCTCCCCGGCCACGTTGGAAGTAGTGTGAACACATAACTTTTCTTCCATGACACCGAGATCATGCGTGCTTGGGATTCTGGGGGGGCCAGTCCACTCATGGGCTGTTGTGTAGAGACGCGGTTAGGGGTCATGGTTCAAATTCATTGTGAGTTCTTGCCGTACACTCACGTAGCCCTTAGCAGGAAATTACTCATTCCGACTCTTTTTTCTTTTAAAGTACTGGAGTGTGTGTGCTTGCCAAAGAGGAGGGGAAGAGTCAGGGGTAGGGGCAGGAAGTACCCCAAATGGAATGTGGTCACGCTGCAACCCCGTCTCCTCCACTGAGCCATCCCATCGGACCCACGGCATTCAGGCACGAGGGCCCAGGTGCTTTCAAGCTGCCGGGACTGGGATTCAAACTGTGGACAGCCATGTGGGATCTGGCTCCTGTAGCAACTCTGTGAGGGGGTGGCCTCTCATTCTGACTCCCAGCTGCTCGCTTTGTCGAGGTGCTTTACTATTTGGGGGCGTAGGCTTGGCCACCCATTGGAAGCAGCTGTCTGTAGTGGGTTTTGAGATTTCCATGGGACTGAGAGCTTCGCGGGTGCTTCCCATAGGCTCGTCTTATGAGTTACGAAGTGAATGCGTCGTGTTGGATTCGAGCTCTTTCACCCATGCCCTGTGTCTTCTCTTCCATATTTTGTCACAGTGAGGCTAGTTGTGTATTACATTTAAAAGCTCTTTTGACGTTTTCGCAGTTCCAAGTTTGTGTTAGGACTAAGGTCGGAGTAAAGTTCATCTCCGCACTAGTTATTAGGAAAAGGATGGCAGCACCAGGCCTGTCCGGGGTACACTTACTGAAGAGGTTCTTTGATCACTGAAGCAATGCCACCTACATTTTCCAGACAAGCAGGACAAGCAGAGACCCAGCCCTTGTAACAACGCTTGCGACTTTTCCGTATCCCTGCGTTAGGGTACACTCCCCGGGCAGCGCTGGCCTTGGAATGAGTGGGCACGAGGGCTGGCTCACTGCCAGGGTGTGTGGGATTTCTCTGCACTCTGACCTTCCAGCCATCCCGTGCTGCCTGCTGGAATTGGGACCGTCTTATCGTTTCATCTGTGTGTTCTCTTAGAAGAGAGCATTAATTAAGCACGAACGTTCCCATCACACCCGTGGGTGGTGTGTGGACGCTCTGGCTGGCTTCCCAGGTTGCAGCCAGTCGGTCTGCTCTGGCCCCCAGGCACAGCCTCCCAGCCGCCACGTCCGCTCTGGGGCGACCTTGCTTCCTTTGCAGCGGCCATCCCCCTTGCCCAGTGGGACCCTGTGAACGTAAACTGGGTTGCTTACATTCTTTCTCCTGGGAATTTTAGAATTTTGAGCTGAAACGGGTGGACTAGGAGTCATTATAGTTGAATTAGGTCAGGGGTAGCATTCCGGAGGAGCAGTTTTAACCTCTGCTTCCTCATGAAAACCAGCGAGGGAGCTCTCCGAGTGCACTTGTCATGGGCCTACCCCAGGGACTCTGATGTCGGTTGTTTGAGTGGAGCTAGGGCAGCGCTTGTCTTCAGACTTAGCCTTGGGATTCGGTTCCGTAATCGAGGCCGCAGGTCCATGCTCTGTCGGGAATCTCGGAGGACGCCTGGAGCATCACGGTGTCCTTCTAGCGTCCTGATGGGTTCATCCTCTCCCTCCTCCCTCGCGTCCCTCTGAACCAGCAAGAGCTGTGTTTATTTCTTAGTTCTAGAAGCACCTTAGTGAGTGCCGACGGTATTGCCAGGGTTACCACTTTAGATTTCTGTTTATGGAAATATAATAACAATGAACTACATGACTCTGTTATTCTATTATGCATCTGAGATTTTTAAAAGGACTATATTGGGTTTTCTAATATTTTCTGTTTGTTTTGATAATTAATCCAGGTGCTTAACACATAGTGCAAACATGAATGTGCGCCTGTTTCCAGCCAGGGACTAGTCAGCTGTCAGGAACAGCAGGGCCGCAGAGCTGCCGAGCCCCTGGCAGAGGTATTGCAACGCTCTCACTTTCTCCCAAAAGAACTTCGTCCACTACAACCCAAACGCCGATGGACTAGGGGCGTGGGAGTGAGGGTGGGCTGGAGAGCTGCCGGGAGGGCCGTGCGCAGGGCTGGGCGGGCACACAGCTCTGCGGGGGAGCAGCGCAGGTGCATCCTTACAGCTGCCGACAGAACCGCACGGCTCTGGAAAGACGACCTTCCAGCCAGATCCGCACGGTCTTACGGAGAGACTGGCCGGTCCACCGACATGGAAGGAAGAGGCACACAGGCTAGAGGCTCACGGCTGCATCCGCACGGCCTGCTGTTTCAGAAGTTCAGAGCTGTCAACCGCAGCACCTCCCGTTGGCAGAACCTGACCCCTGATCATCCCGCCCGTTCCCAGGGTGCGACCACGCCATGCTGCGGCCAGTTGAGAGTCAGGACCACCTGCCCGCACAGCACCCGGCACGGGCCACTGTGTCTGCACCAGCCCCAGGATCCGGCCGATTCTCCATCCCTGCATGTGGTCGTCTTCCTCTTGCAGCTGCGTTTCGGCGGCGGCAGGGCTGGACAGGAACATGGCTGCAGGGCCTGCCGTGGCTCTAAGATCGCCAGCAAGTCCCCGACCAGCGCCTTCTGTGCAAGGTTTTCCAGTTTTGGCAGTAGCTCAGCCCCTCAAGCTCTTCTCCAGCCCTGTGGATTTTGAATAGCTGTCGGAATCCCCTCAGAAGTCCTCACTGGCCTGCAAGGTCCCGTTCGCACCTCGCCTTGGTCGAGGTCTGTGTGGTGGGCCGCCCTCGGGCCTGGCAACATCCTTGAAATTAACTGAGGTTCTTCTAGTACTGAGAAATAAATTCAACATTTGCGGCCATGGTCTGAGCCCCTGGTGCTGGCGCTGGTCTTGTCTAGGGCTTCCCCTGGGAGTCTTGGGAGACAGCATGGGGACGGCCTGAGCCAGCTGCTCCTCACACCTTTGCTTGCTCCTGGTTACTTGCTTCTTGGAGTGCCCCGTGTCAGGCTTTGGTGCCATGCTTCGTCACGATCAGCCCGCCAGCCTTGCCAGGGATCCTGCGTCTTGAGTGGTGTCCTCTCTGTCCTGCAGCTGCTGGGTGGCAGCCTGAGGGTTCGGGCCCTCTAGCCTTCTTTTTGTTTTTGTTTTTTTTTGGAGAGATTTTTGCTATAGGGCACGTGTGCTAGCCAGAAAGACAGAGAGACAGAGAGACAGAAAATGAGAAATCATCGCCTGGGGGATGGCCACACTGCAATCCCTTCTCCTCCATTCTCCTCTCAGGATCTTGGGCACACACGCACATGCGCCCAGTGTGAGTTTAAGCCTCTGGGTCTGGGACTCGAACCGTGGTCGACTCTATGGGAGTCCAGCGACATAGCCATTATGCTAACTGCTGGTCCCCCTCTCACCTTTTCCCCGAACACCCCAACACTGCCGTGGCTGCTGCTCCTGGCCCTCCGGCATCTTCTTAAAGGGGCCTGCTGCTTCTCTGAAATGAGAATATTTTGTTTCTTTAAGGTTTTTAGGCACAAATTATTGTATATATTCCCTTATTTCTGCTTTAAATTTTTATATCTGAATACTTTCTCTCATATTGGCTAGAGTGAAAATAAAGTGGAATGGCTTAAATTCGCGTGGGTGAGCTGGAGTTTAAATCCCCTTTCCTCATTCCCATAAACCCAAATGTGTGTATGTGCATGGGGAGTGTGTGCTTGTGCGTGTGTGCACGTGGGGTGCATGTGTGTGCGTGTGTGCGTGTGCGTGTGTGCACGTGGGGTGCATGCGTGTGCGTGTGTGCGCACGTGGGGTGCATGCGTGTGTGCGTGTGCGTGTGCGTGTGTGCAGGCCCGCTCCTGGCACGTCTCGCTGGCTTCGCTCCCGCGGCGGCCACGTTCTCTTTCCCGCCCTGCGTCTCACCTCCTGGCCCATTTCTTCCTTTTCATTTTTCATCAGCTCCACATCAGCCTTTGGTTTCTCACCATTTTTTTTTCTTACCCAAGACACTGCCTAGCAAACGTTTTCTGAGAATATGTAGGTACGGAGTGTGTGGGGCTGGAGCTGGCGGCGAGGCTGGGGTGGGGCTCGAGAGGCTGAGTCGCACCTCACAATCAGGGCTGAAGCCTCACCTGCCGGCACCTCCGACCGCATTGTAGGCAGGAGCTTTCGAGAGGTAATTACCAGACTCGAGGCCATTCGGCCTGGCCTTATTCCAGTCTGACTCGTTCCCGTGGGAAGACTTCGGGACCAGACACGCAGAGAAGAAAGGCGGTGTGAAGACAGAGCGAGCAGACAGTCACCTACAAACCCACACGAGGCCCCGGGAGAAGCCAACCCTGTCGACACTCCAGTCTTGGATTCTGGTCTTCAGACTTGGGAGAAAATGAATTTCTGCCGTTGAAGCCACCCCGTCCACGGGAGTTTGTTAAGGCGGCTCTAGCAGACCACTGCAGGTGGGCTCCACGGGGGCACTGCACGGGGCAGCTCAAGACAGGGTGGTGGCCCGGGCAGCAGGTGCAGCCGGGGCCCATGCAGCCGAATGGGCGATTGGCGTCCTGGACCTGGCAGCTTGAAAATCCTGCAGGGTGCGTGTGCGTCCGTGCCCAAAGTCCTGGAGGAGAGGGGACTGTGGAGTGGCCATCTCCACTTGGGGGGAGGGTTCTCTCTCTCTCTTTCTGGTGAGCATGGACACCCTATAGCAGACTTAAAGAGAACAGTAGCCCCCACCACGATGTTAGTAACATAAGGTGGCCCCGGCTAGTAGGGGTGCGGTACTACCTTCAGTACAGCAATGCGGCGTGTGGGGATCTATATACCCGCCACCCCCGTGGGCCTGTCCTGCTGCAGCCCCCCGGTCAGGCTCTGGGTGCATGTGCACGTGCACTCGGTGTGCCCTTCAAGCAGCCAGGGCCTGGGCTCGAACCTGGTCCTCCATGGTCCGGTTCTCTCTGGGCAGCACTTAGCCACGCTGCCGTGGCAGCCCTTTCAGAACCCTCTGAGACGACGGCTCCTCCCCCGCAGGCCACAGACGCTGCTTGTCTGACCGATGTGCACCCCCGGTTCTGCTCCCCGGCCTTTATCTAGCCCTCCCCCACACTCTTCCCAGCACTCTGCACTCTTCGTGTCTGCTGTGATGGGGTCACGTTCCCCCGTCCGGGAGAGCGGCCGCTTCTGTCGTGGGATCGTGCCTTTCCTGCACCGAGAACCTCTCATGGCTCTCTCCTTCCGAAGGCCGCTCTGTCTTCCTCGTCAGTGCCTCTGCTTCTCCTTAGACCTTTGCCTCCACTTTCTGTCTCTAAGGAGGAGCCAAAACACAGCAAAAAGGCCTAGAGGGACCAGCAGTTAGAGTAATGGCTATGTCGCTGGACTCCCATGTAGTCGATGGCGGTTCGAGTCCCGGATCCAGTGGCTTAAACTCATGCTGGGCGCATGTGTGTGCGTGCCCAAGATCCCGAGAGGAGAATGGAGAAGAGATTGCGGCGTGGCCATCCCCCCTTGGGGGTGATTTCTCGCTTTCTGTCTCTCTGTCTGTCTCTCTGTCTCTCTCTGTCTTTCTGGCGAATGCAGGTGCCCTATAGCAAAAACCTCTCCAAAAAAAAGCCTGAGAAAAAAGAAAGGCCTAGAACTCTCAGGGAAGCATACAGCTAAGTGGGTGCAGCGGGGATCGAACCTCTGCTGGGGGGGACCCTCTGGGCAGTTCCTGGCAGGTCTTGGTCCCCCACTTCTCAGCTGGGGGACCTGGGGAAGGTCACACGCCTCTCCTTTCTCTAGGCCCTTGTCCATAAACGGCCGATGGTGGGGGGGCCTCACTGGAGCTGCTGTGCTCATTAAGTCAAACTGTACAAGCTACGCACTTGGCCGGGTGCCGAGCTCTGGGACAGCTGCTCCTGTTATGTCACTGTGCTGCCGGGTGATGTGCCAGTGAGCGGAGAGCGAGGAGGCCAACCCTCGCGGGGCTCCACCAGAACTGGGTGTGAGTCCCCCTGCTGCAGGAGCAGGAGTGGGCAGGGCGGCCTTCTCTGAAGGAGCACGTGGCCATCCGGTGGGTCTGCTCTCAGCCCCCGGCTCCTCTGTGGAGTCGCTGTCAGGCTCGTTGGAGGCCTGAGAGCACCAACGGCTGGGACAAGGGGACCTACCGGACAGCTGTTTTAAGCGTGTTCATTTCTTCCAGAGAGAGAGAGAGGCGGGGAGATGGAGAGCAGCCCCGCAACCGCATCTTAGCCAGGGCCCCACCACAGCCTTCCCGTCTGCCAGGGTGGGGGCCGCGGGCCCGCCGCGGGGGGAG
>NW_006199220.1:56872-59705 GCF_000334495.1 Tupaia belangeri chinensis
CCTTGGGGGTGATTTCTCGCTTTCTGTCTCTCTGTCTGTCTCTCTGTCTCTCTCTGTCTTTCTGGCGAATGCAGGTGCCCTATAGCAAAAACCTCTCCAAAAAAAAGCCTGAGAAAAAAGAAAGGCCTAGAACTCTCAGGGAAGCATACAGCTAAGTGGGTGCAGCGGGGATCGAACCTCTGCTGGGGGGGACCCTCTGGGCAGTTCCTGGCAGGTCTTGGTCCCCCACTTCTCAGCTGGGGGACCTGGGGAAGGTCACACGCCTCTCCTTTCTCTAGGCCCTTGTCCATAAACGGCCGATGGTGGGGGGGCCTCACTGGAGCTGCTGTGCTCATTAAGTCAAACTGTACAAGCTACGCACTTGGCCGGGTGCCGAGCTCTGGGACAGCTGCTCCTGTTATGTCACTGTGCTGCCGGGTGATGTGCCAGTGAGCGGAGAGCGAGGAGGCCAACCCTCGCGGGGCTCCACCAGAACTGGGTGTGAGTCCCCCTGCTGCAGGAGCAGGAGTGGGCAGGGCGGCCTTCTCTGAAGGAGCACGTGGCCATCCGGTGGGTCTGCTCTCAGCCCCCGGCTCCTCTGTGGAGTCGCTGTCAGGCTCGTTGGAGGCCTGAGAGCACCAACGGCTGGGACAAGGGGACCTACCGGACAGCTGTTTTAAGCGTGTTCATTTCTTCCAGAGAGAGAGAGAGGCGGGGAGATGGAGAGCAGCCCCGCAACCGCATCTTAGCCAGGGCCCCACCACAGCCTTCCCGTCTGCCAGGGTGGGGGCCGCGGGCCTGCCGCGGGGGCAGGTCAGCCCAGAAGCCCGGCCGGCTCTCCCGTGGGCGTCACCACTGTGGCTCCGTGCTGGCCGGATGCGCGGCCTGGGCTTGCCGCGGTAAGGCCCAAGGTGTCCTTCTGTCTCACAGCAGGCCAGCCCAGCACCACGGTGGAAGCAGAAAGAACCGGGGCAGATGTCTTAGTTACGATGAAACAGCATGGCGTGTGCGTGTGTTTGTGTGTGAGCACACGCGTGCATGTTTTTGGGGACCTGGTATGGCTGTAAACAATGCGGTAAGATTCACGAATACAGAGACCTGGCCCTTGTCACCTCTCCCACTGGCAGGACATTCTCACGGTTGGGGTTACTGAGGTATAAGTAGACACGGGTTTTACTAACCGACTGCTGGCAGCAGCTCACGTGGGATAGCCATGGCCACGGCGAGCCTGCCTGGAACTCAGAACTGGTGGGTGCAGCTCTGTGAGAAGCCAGCGGCCAGAGCACCCCCTGGAGGTGTGCACTCATAGGAAGATGCTATCTGGTCCCTAGGCTGGTGGACTCCCAGTAGACCCAGTCTCTGGCCAGTAGGGACCGAGTTGTGCAATAGTGTGAGTTCTGGCCTGAGTCTCGGGTTTACCTCCCCTTTATGGGTAGTTAATGAAAGGAGTGGGGCAGAAAGCGCCATTCAGGACTTGACGCTTTGTCTAGTGTGAATCCTTGTAATTTCTCACACAGAGCTTCCAGGGGGTAGTTATTAATTATACACATTATGGAGTATACAATCAATATGCCTGAATTCCTCTAAATTATCCCATAATTTGATCACGAGTAACTCAGTTAACAAGGCAGAAATAACTGTTAAGTGATGTCTAATTACCACCCTGCCCCCCAGATGTCAGGTTGTAAATGCAGGTCACAGATCAAAAGGCAGTTGTTACAATTGCAGGGAGGAGCAGTCGCAGGGGAAGGACCCCGGGCAGTCACGGTGTGGCTTCCCCGGAGCGGAGTGACAGGAGCTTCCCCCACGTGGCCCATGCTGACCAGAGGTGGGGTCTGCATGTCTGTGCTGTGGGACTGGCCGGTGCCCCTGGGCCCAGAAACCACCCAGGAGCTCCCAGACGTGCTGGGTGGACTGGGCACCCCGTGGAGGTGGGCTCCACAGGCAGCGTTGCGGACGAGCTTTTCCTGGTAGGGTGGGAGGTCGGCAAGGTCCTTCTGTCTCTGTCTCTCCCTTTCTTTCTCTGAGCACGATCACATGCAGAATAGCTCCAGGGACCACACCGCGTCTCAGTGGAAGCCTCCACCCAATTTCAAAATAAAAGCGTAAAAGTGCCTGAGTTTCTCGATATTCAGTGGCTGACAGACAACGCCATCTGTTCTCCTGTATAAGTTCTACCTTATAAGTAAGCAAGCTGTGAAACTAGTTGTTTATTTCTTAGAGACATTCTTGCTAAAGGGCACATGTGAGACAAAGAGACCGAGAGACAGAAAGCTAGAAACCGCCCCCCAGAGGGATGGCCACACCGCAATCCCTTCTCCTCCATTCTCCTCTTGGGATCTTGGGCACGCACACGCATGTGCCTGGTGAGTTTTAAGCTGCCGGGTCTGGGACTCGAACTGCATTCGACTATGCGAGAGTCCAGCATTGTAACCGTTATGCCATCTGCTGGTCCCAGAGCTGTTTCTTTCTTTAACCAAGGGTGCGTGTCTGTGAGGGGCTGCACGGCTCTTTTCCTTGTATGTGAGATGTAGCCTTGACTTGACGTTTTGATTTTCTGCATTGGCCCTCCTGGGTGAACTGCAGCCAGACATCTACACTCGCAGCTGTTGGGAAAAGCACAGCGCTTCAGAGGGGCAGCACCGCGGCAGAGGCAGAGGGGTCTTTGAAGTTGCGGGGACCCGGGTTCTAATCAGAGATTTACACTGTTACGTTTTTCCTTTTCTTTGGTGCAAGATGAGGTGAGGGCGGAGTGTGGGTTACGACAGCTCGCCCCGAGTTCTCGTGGTTTCTGTGCAGTCACAAGCGAAGTGCTGCTGTCTGCTGGTCCAGGAACCCGCCGTGTCCCGTCACT
>NW_006199220.1:66315-90391 GCF_000334495.1 Tupaia belangeri chinensis
GTGGAATAGCCATGGCCACGGGGAGCCTGCCTGGAACTCAGAACTGGTGGGTGCAGCTCTGTGAGAAGCCAGCGGCCAGAGCACCCCCTGGAGGTGTGCACTCATAGGAAGATGCTATCTGGTCCCTAGGCTGGTGGACTCCCAGTAGACCCAGTCTCTGGCCAGTAGGGACCGAGTTGTGCAATAGTGTGAGTTCTGGCCTGAGTCTCGGGTTTACCTCCCCTTTATGGGTAGTTAATGAAAGGAGTGGGGCAGAAAGCGCCATTCAGGACTTGACGCTTTGTCTAGTGTGAATCCTTGTAATTTCTCACACAGAGCTTCCAGGGGGTAGTTATTAATTATACACATTATGGAGTATACAATCAATATGCCTGAATTCCTCTAAATTATCCCATAATTTGATCACGAGTAACTCAGTTAACAAGGCAGAAATAACTGTTAAGTGATGTCTAATTACCACCCTGCCCCCCAGATGTCAGGTTGTAAATGCAGGTCACAGATCAAAAGGCAGTTGTTACAATTGCAGGGAGGAGCAGTCGCAGGGGAAGGACCCCGGGCAGTCACGGTGTGGCTTCCCCGGAGCGGAGTGACAGGAGCTTCCCCCACGTGGCCCATGCTGACCAGAGGTGGGGTCTGCATGTCTGTGCTGTGGGACTGGCCGGTGCCCCTGGGCCCAGAAACCACCCAGGAGCTCCCAGACGTGCTGGGTGGACTGGGCACCCCGTGGAGGTGGGCTCCACAGGCAGCGTTGCGGACGAGCTTTTCCTGGTAGGGTGGGAGGTCGGCAAGGTCCTTCTGTCTCTGTCTCTCCCTTTCTTTCTCTGAGCACGATCACATGCAGAATAGCTCCAGGGACCACACCGCGTCTCAGTGGAAGCCTCCACCCAATTTCAAAATAAAAGCGTAAAAGTGCCTGAGTTTCTCGATATTCAGTGGCTGACAGACAACGCCATCTGTTCTCCTGTATAAGTTCTACCTTATAAGTAAGCAAGCTGTGAAACTAGTTGTTTATTTCTTAGAGACATTCTTGCTAAAGGGCACATGTGAGACAAAGAGACCGAGAGACAGAAAGCTAGAAACCGCCCCCCAGAGGGATGGCCACACCGCAATCCCTTCTCCTCCATTCTCCTCTTGGGATCTTGGGCACGCACACGCATGTGCCTGGTGAGTTTTAAGCTGCCGGGTCTGGGACTCGAACTGCATTCGACTATGCGAGAGTCCAGCATTGTAACCGTTATGCCATCTGCTGGTCCCAGAGCTGTTTCTTTCTTTAACCAAGGGTGCGTGTCTGTGAGGGGCTGCACGGCTCTTTTCCTTGTATGTGAGATGTAGCCTTGACTTGACGTTTTGATTTTCTGCATTGGCCCTCCTGGGTGAACTGCAGCCAGACATCTACACTCGCGGCTGTTGGGAAAAGCACAGCGCTTCAGAGGGGCAGCACCGCGGCAGAGGCAGTGGGGTCTTTGAAGTTGCGGGGACCCGGGTTCTAATCAGAGATTTACACTGTTACGTTTTTCCTTTTCTTTGGTGCAAGATGAGGTGAGGGCGGAGTGTGGGTTACGACAGCTCGCCCCGAGTTCTCGTGGTTTCTGTGCAGTCACAAGCGAAGTGCTGCTGTCTGCTGGTCCAGGAACCCGCCGTGTCCTGTCACTAAGCACCGCCCTCAGTGTAGGCTGTTACCACTTTCTTGCCTTCACAGTTTCATGAACTTACGGAATCAGTTCCTGACCTGCAGCGTTTGCTTATACCCTTGTCCGCATTCCCCACGTCTTCTAGGCCCTACCTGTTGTGGGTGTACCTGGAACCTGCCCTCGCCTGGCTCCCTCTGCCCAGAGCACTCCTCTGCAGCCCCATTCCACGGTGCTCTGACCGTGGTGTCTGCACGCACCCGCTGGTGTGGGGGTTTGTGACTGCTCCCTCCTCATCCCTGCTTCCACTCTTCCCTCATACAGCCCGGGGACGCAGAGGAAGGGGTCCCCATGTGCCTTTGGGGTGGAACCTGACGGATTTAAGACTCCAAGCCAATGGGATTAATCTTAAGAGTCACCTGTTCGAGAGTGGGGAGTGACAGTATTTTCACCAGTTAGCGGCCCAGAGAAGTGGGTGGCCAGGGACTGATGGAAGGCAAGGTCCTCCTGCCTCTCCTTCTCCCTCCTGGCACCACTCTCTCTCGCGCTGAGAGTAGGTGAGAGCACCGGCAGCCAGACTTCTCCTGGAGGGGCCTCCGGCCAGAAGCGAAGCGTGACAGGCAGAGACCGTGTGCTCTTCATGGTGTCACTGTTGGCTCAGCGATGGCACCACGTCTGGACCTCAGGTTATGTGAGGCAGTGGAGCTCCTTAATGTGTGGTCACCTTCAGGGCGTTCTGCCGCTTGGCTAACCCTAACAGGTGCACTCCGGGTGGGTACTCCCCTGCCAGTTCACGAGCTCCCTGGCAGGCAGCGGAATGCAGTGTGAGCTGTAGTATCAGTGAAAGCCCTCGCAGAGCCTGAGAGTTCGGAACCACTCGGTGCTCAGGAGATGGCTAGAGATTTCTGGAATGGTGACTGAAGCAGCGCCGAGCAACCCCAAGGATGCTGAAGTTGAATATGAGGGGACTTCAGAAAGTTTGTGGAAACGTGGAATTAAATACCAGTTTATTTTGATGCAAAAAAAGAAATACACGCCTAGTTATTTTAATATGTATTTTCCATGGATCTTTTGAAGAGCCGTCCCGGTCCCCCAGCTGGAGCCAGCACTTGGCGGGACTGGAGGCCTCTGTGGGCCAGTGTAGCCTGGGAGTGAGGGTAAGGGGTGAGGACAACCTCTCGGCGCGCACGCTTAGTCCTTAGCACGTTTCCGAAACGCCTCTCAGCGATGTTAAGGTGCCCAATTTAGCGACGATGGTCACCTGGTCACGTCACACTTACCTCTGCCAACCCCCTTGGTGTCACTCCCGTCTTGTAGATGACCCACCTGAGGCTTAACGAAGAAGCTTGGCCGAGGTCCGACGCCCAGAGGACTCCGACTGGTGTGTCCGCTTTTAAACCGAGGCAGTTGCCCGAAGACCTGCGCCCACTCTGCTCAGCGGGTCTTGAATTCGCGGATCCAGTGAATATTCACAAAGGCAGGGCACCTTCTAGGGCTAGCAGAATCCCTTAGTGAGCAAAATGGTGTCGGGAGGGGACAGGTAAAGGAGGGTCGTCCGTGCGTGCGTGCACAGGGGAAGGTACGGCGGCAGAAGCCACACTTCTTCTGTGCTCTTCATAACCACGACCTGGCGGTGCCGCGAGGTGTGCACCGAACGTAGCCGGTGCACTTTGGCAATGGGAAAACCGCCATGGTTAGACCTTCGCGCAGACGTCGGCCCTGGGTTGGAGGTTGCAATCCCTCATGCTGGCCAGTAGGTGGCATTCATGCCCTACAAACACTAGAGAACGCACCTGATTGGCACTTAGCGCTTACAATGAGGCTCAAGTTCTTTGATTTTATGTTAGACGCTTCCTGTGCTATCTAATTATCTCTGTTGAATGGGCTGGGTATATGAAAGACTTAATCAGTACAATCTGAAATACAGGTAATGTGGCCATGTAATTTTCAGTGACAATTTATACAACTTTGAAGGCAGTCCCGAAAGCACAGCACACTCTGTTGAGGCCTATGGACTGTATTTATATTCATGACGAACAATCGCCTGCATGATGGAGACGGCCTTACGGAGGTGCAGCGTTCTGCTAAATGACATGCTCAGAACACATGGAGGCTCGAGAATCTAATAAAGGTTTTCAGTGAGAAAAATGCAATTGAAAAATAAACCCATTCCTGTAATTGATATACCTTTTAATCAAGCTGGCAAAGTTGTTCTGATAATCTGCATGGAATCTTTGTCATTTGGAAAGAAGGAGAACATTATAACACGCTGGATTTAGAAGAAAAGACATGGGTATTTCAAGCTCTGGTCAAAGGCCTGCTGGCGATACCCCTACGTTGGCCTCATTCTCTCCATGTAGACTGAGGGTTAAAGCATGCAATCCACAGGTGTGTCCTGCCTGGTCAAGTCACGCTACTGTAAAAAATATTTATTTCATGTTATCTATTATTATTATTTTTAGTTTTGCTATAGGGCATGTGTGTGCACATGCGAGAGAGAGAGAGAGAGAGAGAAAGGGAAAGTGAGAAAGCAAGCCACCAGGGAGACAGGTACGGGACTCGAACAGCGGTCAGCCATGTGGGAATCCAGCACCCCCTAACCACCACGCCACCTGCTGGCCCCCAGGTACACTTTTTTTTTTTGGAGAGGTTTTTGCTATAGGGTGCATGCGCTCACCAGAAAGACAGAAAGTGAGAAATCACCCCCCAGGGGGGATGGCCACACCACAATTGCTTCTCCTCCTCCCTTCTCCTCTCGGGATCTTGGGCATGCAAGCACACGCGCCCGGCGTGAGTTTAAGCCACCAGGTCCGGGGGTCGAACCGCAGTCGACTACATGGGAGTCCAGTGACATAGCCGTTACGCCAACTGCTGGTCCCAGGCACACGTTATATAGCCCAACATTTGGCATTCTTTTTCTGAGGAATCAAAGGGAAAAAAGCAAAGTAAGCAAGAACTAGTATTAGCAAGTTATCTGTAGCTGGGATGAGAGAAGACTAGAGTGGGAAACGTCATTTTTAGGGAGATTAAAAGCATGTCCATGGTTGTGGCTTTAATAGCTGCTGGTACTTGGGTAAGGAACCTTTCAGGGCATGAGGACCGCCAACTCAGAACTCTTGGCTTAAGTCCACTCGGTGGCAATCATACGGCTCTGTCAGCAAGCGTCAGGGACAGAATCCCTCACAAAGTCTAGGGACAAAGTGGGTCGGGGTGGGACAGTCTTCGGCAGAGCAGTCTAAGAGGTTAAAGGTCAGGCACCGGGTGGAGAGTGACTCCCTCCCTTTACTGAGTGAATGCTGCTTGGAAAGCTCAAGTGGAGGGCAAAATCACCTTTGTTTGTCCTTTTAAAGAAAGAACCTTCCCCAAAACCGCAGAAAAGCAGGGATCAGTGTGGCCTTCTGGAGTGTCTGAGGACGGGCAGGGCTCCTGCTTCTAAGTTGGACGGCAGGTTTCTGGCTGACCGCAGCAGCTTAGCGCTCACCCTGAGGCGAGGATCCGAGCAGACTCCATTCTCCTGTCGTAGCTTCGTGTGTCCCTGCTGACACCGCACAGGAGCAGAGAGGTACACGCACGTGGAAGCCCAGTAGGCCCGAGGGACTGGAGCGACCTTGGACGAGGGACGTGTCACCGGGTGGAATGAGACCTCTCTGTGTCCGCACGGGGCATGCCTGCCTCATGCGCCACCAGGTGACCGAGTGCGCCCCTTGGAGAGGGTTGTGGAAGGAGAGAAGGAGGAGGTAAAGCGATTGCGATGCCCCAGGAACAAACTACCTGTAAGTGGGAGAGGGAGGTAAACCCGAGGTTGATGAGACAATGAGAGGAGTGGCATTGGGGGCACTCAGGGAGGGGTCGGGGCACGGCGGCGACCACAGCCGGACGGGCCAGAGAAGTAAGGAGGATGATGAAGATACGTAGGTGGGGACACGGGTGTGGGGAAGGAACTTCCAGCAGAGCAAGGGGACTGGAAGTCAGAGCCCAAGGGTTAAAAATGGGCACTGAAGAGGTACGTGACAGTGAGTTTAGGAAGCAAATATTGGTGCACTGGCAGGCTGGCGAGAACTAAGAGTTGAAAAGGAGATAGGGGAAATTCAGTAGAGAGAGGGGACGTAGTTGGGGGATGACAGGACAATTTGGGAGGAAAACTTTCCTGATGAATCCATAGAAGCTAATTAGATACTAAGCTCTGCTTTCTCCCAGCAGAACTACAAAGGATTCGGTCATTTTAAAGACTGTGTCTGGAAAATCGTGATGAATCCGAGTTGCACGGAAGGCCCCGTTCGTTCTGGGCGGGCCGTGAGTTGTGGGGAGCGCAGCCTTCGGTGACTGATCTTGCTCCACGCTGGCGAGGAGTGAAGCCTTGGGAAGGGCAGCCCCTTCTTGCCAGCCTCAGGATGTGTGTTGTGAAGCCCAGCGAGCAGCTCAGACTTGTTGCGATTACCCAGTGGATTATTTTAAGCCACACAAGTGTGTTGATTTAATTATTGCTACACTTGCTGGGAGATGTTCTCTGATATTCTCGGGCTGAAGAACATCACAGAAAGCATGGGTTAGGTTGGCACTTGACTTCGCTAAAGTGCCAGGATTCTAGAACTCACATCCCGTTCCTGGGAAACGCAGCCTTGCCTGCCAAGTTAGCTAGACGTGCCCGCTGCGGTCCTCTAGCCAGGAGAAGCTGGGCACACGCTTCTTTTGCCAGCTTGGCCAAAGCCAGCAAACACACTTCCTTTCCAGGTTGAAGGTAATGGGCAGACTTTACCCAGCTCCCGAGAGGTGCAGTTCAGCACGTCAACTGCTACCCTTACGCGTGGCTCTCATCAAACATCAGTGCTAATTATAACTGATTAAGCTAAGTTGGATTTGTTGATAGAATATCTAATGTAACTAATCAGTTCCAATTTTTTTCAAAGTTAATTTTGTAAATGTATTCCAACTGAAGCACCATGGGGTAAGAACTTTCTCGTTACAGCTCTTTATAAAAAAAAAAAATAGAAAATTCTTATAGCTCAGGTCCCTTCCTCTGCTCACGCTAGTGCCTGAAGAGAGAGACGGAGCTAGGACATTTGCACGTAGGTGTGAATGAACGTAATGGTCCCTCAATGCCCCCTGGCCTGGGTTTGATTGTTCAAGAATTCCTTTCTGCTCACTTGAAAAAGCGGGTCTGATCTAAGGTCACGTCTTAAAAATGTCATGTCTGAAAAAGTAATCTCCAAGTTCATTTTGCTTGGGTGAGTTTGACAACATCTTGTTCATCTCCTTGTGCGGAATGGACCTACGTCAGCATGGCGCAGTACCGAGGTTGAGATTTTTGACATTTCTAAATCTTTGAAACCAGAACTGTAATGTGAACAGTAAACAGCTTCCTTAGCACATGTAAACAGTGTGATCCGACGAAATGCTAGAAAATCAGCTTAAATTTAACCTCTTCCTTTGTATTTCTCTCAAAGTTACCTTATCGTTTTTACTACCAATATATTTTTCATTTTCTTTTTTAAGTATAATTTTACTTTATGTTTTAGTTATTGTTTTTTAAATGTGATCAGAGAACTGTCCACACTATGGCGGAAACCGAAAGGTTAGAGCATATAGAAGCATGCCAAGTGGCTGTGGACGCTGGAGGGGATGTGCGAAGAGGGCGGGAGGAGGAGGGGGTAAAGAAGGGAATCAAGGAGCCTCCTTTAGAGAGGACAGACATTCATGGGACACAGAGATGGAGCTTATCTGTTGATGATAACATGCATGTCCTCACCCGGACTGCTGCAGCGTATTCGTGGTGGGAAGTCCACTGTACAGGTAGTCGTACCCAGAGACTGGACGCAGAAAGTTAAATAACGATGACTGAGAGGTGTCAGGCGCTGAGGTCTTACATAATTCTTTTCATATGAAATGTTCAGTAAATGCACAGACACAGGAAGCACATTAGCGATTGTCGGGATGGCAGAAGCGGGTGATGGGCAGCCATTACTTAATGAGTACAAAGTCTTCTACAGTGATGCGAGTGTGAACCTTGAGGGCCGGGGTTGCATGGTACCCGGAATGCAGATGTCACTGAGTTGCATAATTAAATTGATTAATCATACAAGGGGGGAGTTCAAAAGTCCATGGAAAATGTGTACCGTAGCAAAATTTCCTGGATTTTAAATTATTTTCCCAACCAAAATTAACTCCTACTTTAATTCTAAAAAAAAGGAAAAAAGAAAAAATTTAACCTTATACATTTATTTTCTTTTTGAAATGGTCAGTGTGTGAAACTACCATCGTCAGCTGTTAAAACTGCAAACATCAGTGCTATCTCAGAGTAAGGGCTGTCGCTGACATAATGGGTGTTAAGTCATCCTTCAGTGTTATTGGAGTTCTATGCGTTGTTTCTGTGTGGTCATAGTAATAATGTTTTCCCTCCTGCCTAATGTATTGATTTGTATCTCTCCCGTCTTTTCTAGGATCACCTGTCTCAGGGTTTGTCAGTTTGTTGATCTAATTCAGGAATCAACTAGTGGCTGCGTTGATACTCTGTGTGTGATTTTGTATTTTATTTATATCCGTTCTAATCGTAATGTCTTCATTCCTGCAGTTCGAAGTTTACTTTGCTTTTCATTTTCAAGTTTCATGATATGTGAAGTAGTATTGATTTGATGTCTTTCATCTCTCTTTTAAGAAGCCTGTTAAAAATTTAAACATTGAGACCAGCAGGTGGCATAATGGTTATGTCATTGGACTCCCACATAATTGGCTGTGGTTCAAATCCTGGACCCGGGGGCTTAAAACTAATGCCAGGCATGTGTGTGTGCGCCCAAAATCCCAAGAGGAGAATGGAGGAGAAGGGATTGCAGTAAAGTCTTCTTCCAGGGAGTTGATTTTTCACTTTCTTTCTATCTGTCTCTCTGCTAAGGGCATGTGCTCTATAGCAAACATCTCTCTTAAATTTTTTAAATATTTCTCTAATGAAATTTTCTGCATGGTCTCAGAATTTTTAGTATATTGTTTCCAAATTTTTGTTAATAAAAATCTGAATAATTAAAAAATTTGCTGAGAGAGAAAGAGAGAGAGAGAGAGGGAGAGAGAAAGTGAGAAAGCAAGCTGCCAGGTCCAGGACTTGAACCACAGTCAGCCATGAGGGAATCCAGCACCTTAACCTCCATGCCACCTGCCACTCTGTGGTTTTCATTTCCACTATTCCACCTTCTCATCCCAAGGTACTATTTGAACATGTTTTCTCTGTGGTCATGCTGGGATTTGAGAGCAATTTTCTTTCTTTCCTTGTTTTTTTTTTTTTTTTTGATCAATTGAAATGCCACACCCCAGTTTTCAGTGACAGGAGACTTTGCTACCAAGCAAACAGTCCTTGCTTAATTGCCATTAAGTAGTACATATATTGATAATTTATAATGACTTATATTAAAGAACATTCGAAGTAGCATTTGCCTCATTTCCCCCCAAAGTTCTACGCTTAACATTATTCTCATCATATATGTACATTTTTGTGTAAATGGTCTCATACGTGTACAGAAACCCAATTTCATGACCTGGAGTGTTACCATGAAATGCTCGTTTCCCATTTACTTACGTGAGATGTAGAAAGATCAGGTGCTTCTGTAGACGTCAGCGTTTGACTAAAGTTGGCAGGAAGGCTGGGGAATACGTGAGTTTCCCCTTTGCCATTTTCCATGTAAATCACTCAGCTTTAGAACGTTGACCTTGGAATGAGTGAAGGTTTATATTTTCTTCTTGTCAAAATGCCTGTGAACTGAGAGTGAAACTATGATGTTTGCAAATGTCACCCTAACACTGTGTGGACCCCAGGTAGCTCCTCTTATACATCTAAACGTTCTGAAACCACTGGAGGTATGTAACTATGAGCAGCTCATAAAGGTGACTTTTATTTATTCATTTATTACAATTTTTTTCAATTATTTTATTTATTTATCTTGACCAGAGAGGGACACAGTGAGAGGAGAGAGAAAGTGAGAAAGCAAGCCAAGCTACCAGGTCCCGGACTCAAACTGTGGTCGGCTATGTGGGAGTCCAGCACCCTAACCACCATGCCACCTGCTGGCCCCAAGGTGGCTTTTATTTTTATGAAAAGCTTAACAATAGCGCATAGTGATCAGAGAGAGAGAGATGCAGAAACCAATGTCATTCCAGTTTACTTAACATTAGAAAACAGGTAAGATGAGGGACTTATGCCTTCATTTTGCTGTTCAATGATTTCACAATAAGTATTGCTGAGCTAATTTTTCCAGCACTGATTTATGTCTAGTTTGGCTGACTGAAAATTGAGATGTAATTTTTTCTAGGAAGCTAACAAGTTTGGTGTTATGATAACGGTCTCATTCAGAATGCATTCCACCTAAGAATTACCATTGTTTTTGCATCGTTTCAAATTTTACATGGTAAAAATAAGCTATTGCTCTCAATGCAGAGATGATAGAGGAGGAGTGAAATTCTTACCACATGCAGCCTATTCCTCCAAGAAAGAATTCTAATCTGCTTGGTGTACCTTTAACTTGGATGAAACCCTTATTGAGGAATGAATTTTATGAATTGGGGAGAAATAAAATGTTATCGTAGATTCAACTTTAATATAGTAAAAGTAAGTTTTAGAGTGTTTACTCTGCTTGAAACTGTTCTAGGTGCTTTTTGTTTATGTTGCCTCATTTGATCCTCGTAAAAGCTTACCATAGTAAGTATGTGTTATTTCTCCTCCTACAGATGATTAAACTGAGGCACTCTCTGAAAGTTTGAATCCGCACAGAGTGAAAACAAATGAATTAAAAACTACTCTGGACTCAGCGTCCTTGGCAGAGTCAGTAGCGTACTGAACTGCGGAGCTGAAAACCACATGGGTGACTGTAGGTTTGGATCGCTGGCCTGAGACATACCTGGTACATGTATTCAAGACCCCGACAAGCTGAAGGACTAAGGGAAGGGGATTGCTGTGTGACAATACCCTCTCAGAGGGGTGTGTATGTGTGTGTATGTGTGTTCTCTATCATAAATAAAAAGAAATAACCTTTTAAGCAACAAAGAACTTGTGAGACCAGCAGTTGGCGTAATGGCTGGGTCACGGGACTCCCATGTAGCTGACTGCAGTTCGAGTCCCAGACCCAGTGGCTTATACTCATGCCAGGCGCGTGTGCGTGTGTGCCCAAGATCCTGAGAGGAGAATGGAGGAGAAGGGATTGCGGCATGGGCATCCCCACTGGGGGGGTGATTTCTCGCTTTCTGTCTCTCTGTCTCTCTCTGTCTGTCTGGTGAGTGCATGTACCCTATAGCAAAAACCTCTCCAAAAAGAGAACAAGAAAAAAAGAACTAATCTGAAAGTTTGTTGAGCCAAAGAGCATGTTCAAACCTTTTCTATCCCTTAGCTACAGAAGGGGTTCCTTCAATTTAGAACACTCCTGGATGCTAACCAAACCTCTCTCAAGAGCTGCAGACTTTGGGAAGTCAATTAATTCCTTGCCATGACCAGGAAGAAGATAATGAAGATCTGATAGTTCCAACTCCCCAGAGGGCAGGTGGCTGGTGTACAATTTGCGGGTGGACTGGGTTCCCTAGAGACTGTAGCAGGGAGGTGGCGGGTGCCCCGTGATGTCCGTCAGCTCTTCTCCTTGATATCTGATAGCCACTGCATTGGCAGCTTCAAGTTCCAAGTGGACCACCACCTTTAGGTCCTCCCCATGTAAATGTTCTTGATCTTCCTCTCCTGGGGGTGGTAGAGGACTGGTGTCCAGCCTTTGGGGGGAGTGCACACAGGGAGACGAGCACGGGAGAGTGGCTTGGCGGAGCTGGGCCACAGGAGAGCAGAGTAGAGCAGACCAAGGATTCTGGCGAAGGCTGCAGAGGGGGCCAGCAGGACCTGCAGGAAGGAGCGGGGAGGGTGGGAGCTGGTCAGGGTCGCGATGAGAGCAGCCAGACCCAGACAGGGAGCACACTCATCAAATACTGACTGTGCAAAACTCCTCAACGCACAGTCCAGATAATGGCCTAGTGTCTCTGTGTGGGAAGGGTTTCATCTTCTGTCAGTGATGAGATTAGAGGTCGAAGCTAACATCACTCCTTCCTTTCATTTAACTGGAGGAGTCTATGTATTAGGACAGTCAGTTCGATGAATAATTTAGCAATCACACACAACACACTCTTTTGGGGTTCTAGGTTGTGATGAAAAAGCATAGCCGGATTTACCTAAATCTGACCAATGACTTTTGGGTTATTGAGCCCATGCCTGGCCCGAGGACTTTCCTTGAAACATGTCCTTGCTCGACCTTTCCTGGAGGAGAGGAGAAAAGCTCCCCCCTCAAAAAAAAAAGTAGTAAAACAAAGCCAGAAAGTTGGCTTAATTTTGAGCGCTGAATATGGAGAGTAGCAAGTTACTGTGTAGGCAAGACTGTACTCCGTCGGCAGGAGTCAGGGCACAGGGATTTGCTGGAGGTGTGTTTGTTTAATGTAGCTGTTGCGGTCTCTGGCTTACACTACTTAATTTCATAGCTGTCACTTTGTCTCGCGGGAATGTGGTATTTCCAGTAATTTGCAGGAATATGTGAGCTAAGCATTGCCAGATCTCATGGCAGGGATGAAATTAATGCATATGATCAGCGTATTTCACTTGAGGCCCTTAACCCATTAGGACCAGAATACTAAATAATCTCTTTAAATATGCTCTGTTGGCTATCGGTTTATTTTACAAACTGCTTTAAAACTCCTGGAAAACATATATATATATATATATATATATATATGCATGCACATGTGTATCTATATTTAAAGGCACCATATGTTAATGAGTTAAATGGCAGAAAAACCCAAATGCAAACTCTCAGTCTTCTGTTTACAAATAAGCTTTAGCAAAAATATCTATTCCCCCTCCTTCCATGTACTTTCTGTGCACTATCCATGTGTTTAGAATATCCATGAGTTTAGAACACTGGTTGCCTGTTACACAGTTCCTTGTGATGTGCATGTGTTAGGCAAACCATTATAGTGAGCCACCCTTCCTGAGCTATTGATGTTCATTTTAAAAGGGGAAGAAGTATCCTGTCTCCATATAAATTTTTGCAATTTATCAAATAAAGGAAGATGCTCGAGATTAGATAAACGTGTTACCAATACTAGTGAATGTCTGATGCTCGAAATATTTAAGAGAGTCGTTTTTGGACATTCATAATTACATACCCCTAATTGCTCTGAGAATTGTTGTAGAGGATGAGTGATCGGTAGGGCTTAGGCAGTTGTCTCTATGGTCCCTTGTCCTTGTAAGAACATACAGGTTCACGTTTTATTTGCTTCTTGAACATAGAGGTCTTTCTTGTTTGCTTCACAACTGGACACTTCAAAATGGGTGGTTGATAGGAACAGAGGTTTACTTAGCTCACGCTTTTGAAGGTCCAAAGTCAAGAGGCTGAATCTGGTGAGCTCCTTCTCACTGGTTGGGACTCCCTGAAGAACAAGAGAGTGAATATGTGTGTGCATGCGTGTGCTTGCTGGTGTCTCCTTATTAAGCTATGAAGTCTCAGTCAGGAAGACCCCACCTAGCTGACATCATCCAATGCCAGTCGCCTCCCAAAGACCTCACCTGTCAGCACCGTAACTGGATTACGTCTTTACCCTCTCAGCACCATTACCATGGCTCACCAGACTTCCGTACGTGGAATTCTGGGGAACACATTTAAATGATAGCAGCCATTAAGCAGAACAGGGAGGCATTAAAAAGAAGGCAATGGGGACCACTAGATGATGTAATAGTTACATCGCTGGACTTTCACGTAGTTGACTGTGGTTCAAGTCCCAGACCCAGTGGCTTAAAACTCATGCCAAGTACATGTGCGTGCGTGCCCCAAATCCTGAGAGCAGAGTGGAGGAGAAGGGACTGTGCGTGACCATCCCCTACGGGGGGGAGGGTGATTTCTTGCTTTCTGTCTCTCTCTGTCTCTCCAGTGAGTGCATGTGCCCTATAGCAGAAATCTCTGTCTTTAAAACAAAAGAAGGTGATTATCCAAGAAAGAACAAAGGGAGCATTGATTTCTTCATTCATTTGGTGTTTGCTAATGGTCATGTACTTCAGTGAGGACATGACAAGTCACGATTCCTGCCTTCAGGGTGCTGAGTCTAGGGGTCAGGTATGTGACAGAGTGATTCTTCCTGCCTTCTTCCCCTAACCGCAGCCCTCAGTACAGAGAATCTGCCCTTTGCCCTCTACCCCTCTCATGAGACTCTGCTCTTTGTCAGGCCCCTGCTCAGTTCTCTGGTGGTCTAGGCACGTGGGAAGGACAAGGGTCAAAACTGTGGGGGTCGTGGGAACCAGCAGTTAGCGTAATGGCTATGTCGCTGGATTCCCATGTAGTCGACCGCGGTTCGGGTCCCGGACCTGGTGGCTTAAAACTCACACCGGGCGCGTGTGTGTGCGTGCCCAAGATCCCGAGAGGAGAATGGAGGAGAAGGGATTGCGGCGTGACCATCCCCTCTGGGGGGTGATTTCTCGCTTTCTGTCTCTCTGTCTCTCTCTGTCTGTCTGGTGAGCGCACGCGCCCTATAGTGAAAACCTCTCAAAAAAAAAAAAAAAAAACTGTGGGGGTCGTGAATAAGTGAGAAAGACCTGAATTGCAAGAGCTAAGTAAATGCAATTAATTAAAATCAAGGAGAAAATAAATTAAAGAATGGGGGTTTGGTACAGCTAAATTGGGTAATGAATTTTACTCGTTTCTGTGAAGGGTGATGAAAAGCCTTTGTAGCAAGGAGACTTTGGAGACATTAGAAGCTATGGCAAAATGGGGAGGAGAGAGGAAAGGGAACTGAGGTGGCATCCCTAGGAGATTCCAAGTGGAGTTTGGAATTCCATTTTAGTTATTTTTGGTCACTGGACTCTGCTTATATGCATTTGATTAGGCCATGTGTGTCCTGGCTTTGGTGGTTTGAGGTACTGGCAGAAATAGACTTTCAGTTTAAGAAAAAGGTGTATATCTTTTGCGGGTCAGTAAGACTGCAAGGATGAGGGTGGGAAGTGTGTGCATGCAGTGTGTAAGCATATGTGCATGTGTGCACTGTGTGAGCATGTATGCACATGTGTAAGCACGTGTGCTTATATGTATGTATGTGTGCAAGCATGTGTGCAGTGTGTAAGCTTGTGTGCATCTGTGGGTGTATGTGTGCAGTGTGTAAACATGCATACAACATGTAAGCATGTGTGCAGCACATGCATATGTACAGCATGTAAGCATGTGTGCACGTGTGTAAGCATGTGTGCACGTGTATGTGGATGACTCTTACCCTTTCTTTATTGGTCTGTTGCAGAAGTGTCTTAGTTGGTCTTCCTGTCTTGAGAATTACCTTCAAGAACAATTCTAGTCATGATTGTTTCCTGCTCAGACGCTCAGCTGCTCACAAGATAAGGCTAAATTTCTCAGTAGAATCAGCAGGCCCTTCATTTCCTGCCCAGTCAACATACTGAGCACCGTTCCTGACCACCCTTCCCGGCAGTGCACAGGCTGCAGTCCCTTCAAACATCTCCCTCAGCTCACGTCACCGTAATTTTCATTTTTGCCTCAGTCTCATGTAAGGCTGTGGACTCCCAGAACGGTCACTGACCCTGCAACTGAGGCATATAGCTCTTTGCTCTTGGCCTGCCCTATGTTCATGATGGCACACGTGCCAGCCTGAGCCGGACTGGTTCTGGGTAGACTGGCTCCTTGCTACTCCTTACCTAGCGGGACGCAGCCAGCCATACCCGGGAAAGCTCCTGTCCCACCAAGGAAATGTGGAGAGGGTAACTGGGCTTTGCCAAGCACTGTTTGGAGAAGAGCGTGGGCCGTGCGGCCTCCGAAGTTTGACAGGGTATTGGGAGTGTGGCGTCTTAGAGACCAGCCCCCAGGGCTGGAGGAACCCTAAACTGAACCCTCCTTGTTCTGCAGTACGCTTCTATCAGGATGCAGCGAGGTGTGGTTGCCTTGGTTACTGGCATCACTTCTTCTTAAGATGACTGCTTTCCTCTGGACGAGAAGAAGGACCATCTAGCCCAGAGCTTGGCATCTGGAGATGCTGCTGCCTCATACTCTGCTTCTGTCCATCTGGGGTCACTGGGAAAGTGACAGTACCTCTTCCCATGAAAGGAAATGACAGCTCTTCTGAATACCGAGTCCTCCAAAATCTGGCCCCTTCAGTTGGCTGTGGTGGTGACAGCATTCCAAAGGTGACAGCTGCCCCAGTGCTACCTTGGCAGCTCTCACGGGCCTGACAGATGGATTTTTACATTTCTTGCACTTCACTCTCCCTTTAATAAGCCAGGTGGAGGGTTGCTGGCCGTGGAGCCCAAGGGTGTTGCTGGTGTTGCGCTGACACAGAGACAGCTTCGGGTTCGATGCCCACAAACAGGGCCATTTTGGTACCTCACCCCACATTTCCATCTCGGTTTGAAAATAGTTGTTTCTTCATTCCAAGAGAAATTTTAGGTTGAATGTAAGTGTTGGCATTTCAGCCGATAACTGTGCTAGGAACACATTCTTAGATCAGGGATTCTCACTTTTGGGGTGCTGATGAGTTTTTAAGACAGTTTTGTGACATGACATGGTAGACTTTGTAAAGTTGTTTGCAGATAGCATAACTTTTTAAAAAATGTTCCTATAGGGCTTGTGTGCTTGCCAGAGAGATAAAGACAGAGAGACAGAAAGTGTGAAATCACCCCCCGAGGGGGCGGCCACACCGCAATCCCTTCTCTTCCATTCTCCTTCCTGGATTTAGGGTACACAGGTACATGCGTCCGGCATGAGTTTAAGCTGCTGGTTCTGGGACCTGAACCATGGTCGACTGTGGGAGTCCAGGGATGTAACTATTACGCCGTCTGATGGTCCCCATAACTGAGGTTTTTAAAAGTCTAAATATTGGGTAGTTAGAAAAGTCATGACGCATTTTTGCACAGAAAAACGTGGAATAACACGTCATGACTTCTGAGGACCCAGTGTATATGGCAGTACTTACACCGTATTTCGGATAAGATAAAGCAAAATGAGTGCCAGTCGGTGTGCTGCCTCCTCGTCCGAGTGCGGGCGGCGGTGCTGGCTTTGCCTCGGGTGGCTCTCGCAAACACAGGGAGATGTTAATTATGCAGGAAGAAGGGCGAGAGCGAGGGAGCGAGAGCGCGAGCGAGAACGGAGCCGGCGTGGTGGGGCTGGAAAGGCATTGCCCAGAGTTTAAAAAGCGCATCTCCTTTTAGTTGCTGCGTGACAGCTGTGCGTGTTGGTACCGTTACACACGGCATGATGTCTGGTACACGCACAACGCGTGCAGTGATCCAAGCATGCGTCCGTTTGTAGGTTTTGTTTTCCCGAGGAGGACACATCATGGAAGTCTTTGAAGCACTGTGCTTTTTCCTTTGAGTAGCACTGAGAACAAAAGGGAACACAGGTTTTCAACTCAAACATACCCAAGATTAAATCTGTCATTTACTGCCTGTGTGACCTTCGCCAGATAGACTTTCTAACTTGTCTGGAGTGCCAGCTTACTTACCTATAAAACGTGAGCAAAAATACGCCTCTTGAAGGATGGCTTTGAGTTTTACACTAAATAACCTATCTCTGATGTTCAGTTCAGTTTCGCCACGGGTAGGTGACCAGGGAATACCGAGGAATGAGTGGGCCCCGCCTGGTGACGGGGATGCCGATGAGGGAGTGTGCACCGCCTGGTGACGGGGGATGTCGGGGAGGGAGTGGGCACCACCTGGTGATGGGGGATGTCGGGGAGGGAGTGGGCACCGCCTTAGTTGAGCAGAGACACTGCCTAAGTGGTGGACTGTCCGAGGACACTGACCATTCGCTGAGCGCCTGGGGTGTGTCGTCTTTAGGCTAAGCTTGGGGTGACGGAGGCACTGCTCCCAAGGAAGCCACTGTCACTGTGCGGCCCCCAGTGGTCACAGGGCCACACACTAGAGACCATGTAGGAGACTCAGCAGCTGCTGGAGGGTGAGGGGAGCAGATCTGGGAAGGTTTCCAGAGGAAGTGACCTTTGAACTGACCATGGACATGCAAATGTGCATCATTAATTTACTAGAAAAGAGTGAAGAAGAAAGCGTGAGCAGAGGCTTTTAGGACCTGAACTCACATTTAATTTTCTAGTTTTAGACGGATGTTTTATGGATTAAAATATCTTTATTTTCATGGAGTTTCTAGTCCTTCCTGTTTTCTCTCTGAGCACAGCAAGATCCAAAGAGGAGGAGAAGATTTCAAGGCACTCGAGTAGGGCCATGACACCGTCCCTTCATTCCGAGGGGCCTCAGGGAGGCAGTGGGGAGCCTGTTGGCCGTGTGTGGGAAGACCTGCTGTCCGCGTCACAGCGAGTCACAGCAAGGGGAGGACCGGGTGGCTGGCAGAGGGATGCATGGCCGTAGTGCATCCGCGCAGCTCCCTGGCACTGACGACCGAGGGCACTGTGCACCTGCAGGCCGCTGGGGCACACCTAAAGAAGCCGATCAGAGCCGTCTAGGAGGGACGGTGACTGGAATCGGCCGGGAGCCTGCGCACGAAGGTCTGGGTTGTGCCCATGTCTATCGGGGTCATGGACCAATGGGTTGACTTTAGCTGACACTAAGCGGACGGAGTGCAGAGGGTCACACAGCAGCCCCACCCTTCCTTCACTGACATCCTCTTGGAATTCATGATGCAAAGAACAGCACATAGCCAGTCAGCTGAGTGTTGCTTTCAAGTGGACCAGCGCGGACTGTCCTCTCACGCCTGGCCCTCCGGGTGGCCATTTCCGCACACACCTTCCGGACATCTGGAGTCCGTGTGGCACCCACGAGGTCCTCAGCCTTGGGTCGTAGGTGCCATGCATCACGACAACCCCTTCAGCCATGTCCTGTAACCCCGCGAATCCTGCCTTTCTTCAAACCACCCTCTTTCGACACCCCCTGGCAAGTATATTTTCCCTGGGAAACTGAATTGCACCAAAGTACTATTATTTCTGTCACCAGAATGCAAGTCGCTCCTTCGCACTCTGGGGTGGCTAGGATCGCCAAGGCTCGCAGTCAGCAAAGTTGTGCAAACAGCCTCTCTTTTTAGATCTCCTTAGAGTACATGTGGCACAGAGAGGATGCTTCGTGGAAACTGGGCATTAAAACTGCCTTAAAAATACATTTATAATTGCATATAAAACAAAACGTGCATGTGAGCTGCGTGGCTTTATTTTTAATTATCTGTTTTTAGTAAACATTCTATGAAGAATTTCCAGACATAAAATCCCACAGCCTCTTAAAGGAATAAATAAAGTACGAGGCGTAATAAAATCAGATGATATAATGCAATGGAAGGTGAGACGAGGGGGGCGTAAGCAGAAGACAGATACGGTCTTGTAAAACTAGCATCGTGCTCCTATATGAAAGAAGAATCTGTAGACCACTATAAACACACACGTTTTAAAGCTTAGGAATGCGCTCCATTATTCCATCTCGGGCTTTACTGCCTAAATTCTAATATATTTATATTTCTTTTTGTTTTTATTAATCCACTGAAACAGCCTTCAGCTAATTCCTGCAACCTAAATGCAGTCTACACCTGCTATCTTTTTGTAAATAAATAAATAAATCTGTATTTCATGAGGCTGCTGTGTTATTTCCAATGAGTTTTATTGTATTAGATTTTTTCATTCCTATGTAGCAAAACAGACTCAAAATTGATAAAATAGCAGCACAAACATGAGATAATATGTAGAAAAGTAGGTCACTCGGCATTGATTCATGGGGAAACAGGTCTGCTCAAACCGGGTCTGGGGGGCTAATGAGCAGCTGTCCCCGCTTTCCTGCGGGGAGCTGAGACTGACTGCTGTCCTCCTCCCTGTCCCTCCCCTGCTCGGGACGCCTGTGTCAGCAACTACTGAGAAGGCAAATGCAAAGGGTGCTTCAGCAGCTCTGAAAGACATGGCCGAGCGAGGTCTGGGGTTAATGCGAACGAGCCTCCAAGGCCATCGGACAGTGAAGGCGGCCTGTGGGAGCCGGTCCCTTCGCTGGCACTGCAAGGCCGCAGCTTCCCTTTGCTCCAGAAGATTCCACTCAGAGGATGCAACAGGAGGGCCGACCCGCACCCATGTTCGTTTCTGGCATTCGTATATCTCGGGCCAAGGTGACTGCCTACTGGTGGGCTCCCTCAGAGTACCGAGCCGGCTGCCCGTGGCGCAGCTGTGGAGGACGCAGCCCGGAGGTGTGTGTACTTGCGGGAGAGTCCGACCTGCTGGCCCTCGAGAAGGGACGTGGCACATTCGTAGTTCTCAGACAGCTTTTATTTAGGTTGCATAGTGAGATTAAATGACTGAATCCTTTAACATTTAAAATCGGGAGGTTTCACATGAAAAGTACCCAGATGTCTGCTGTCCTGCCTGCTTTCTTCATTCCTGTTGCCCCCTTTTCTGTTTTGGACCCGTGAGTCACAAAATGGCTGCATTTTAGAGTCCCCTTGGAGCCAGCAGGTGGTGTAGTGGTTAAGGCCCTGCACGCCTACATGGCTGACCACGATTGGAGTCTCAGACCTGGTGACTTGGAACTCACACTGGGCGCGTGTGCATGTGTACCCGAAACTCTGAGAGGAGAGTGGAGAAGGGATGGTGGTGTAGCCGTCCCCCTGGGGTAATCTCTCATTTCCCTCTCTCTGTCTCTCTCCTCTTTGGCAAGCGCATGTCCCTAGGACAGAAATCTTTAAAAAGGGTCACCTGGGAGATTTTAGGCTCAGTTGTACCTCCAGAGTTTTGATTGTGTTGGTCTGGAGTGAGGTCTTTGTAACAGCATCTCAGATGTTTCCAATGTGTGGCCGAAACTGAGAAACTGACCCGGGGAGCGTCCAGGAGAAGCTGGGCACTGACCGTCCTCCCAGGAGGCTCCCAAGCGTTGCTCGACCTTGCGGCCTTCATTCCGGGCGTTGCAGATTTCTTGGTGCTTCTAAGGAGAATGGTTTTCATTTTCTCTATCTCTGCTCATGAGTTCACAGACTGTGCAACTGGCAGGTTTCGGATCAGGACGCTGTGAGTGGACCCTCCACAGTGAGCACTCCCTCCACAGTGAGCACTCCCTCCTCAGTGCCCGGTCTTCCTCGAGCCCCAGCTGCAGGCCATGTGGGGCTCCTGTGCACAGCCTTAGCCCCTGGGACAGCTCACAGCGGCTGTCCCGTAGCTATCTGCAGCCTCCCACTAGCCAACCTGGACATACCCTGCAGCTTTTGTTCATAACGAGCTAACTCCACTGCAACCTCCAGACAGCATGTGTACAGACCAGACCCATCTTGGTGAGAGGGGACTGTGTCGGACTCTAATTGATTTACGCACGCTTTGTTCTCACTTGTGCAACCTGAGCCCCAGTGACGACGCCGGCCACCAGAGGAGCGTCGGTCCTGCTTATGTAAGTAGCCTCGTGTCTTCCCGGCCGGACTTCCGGTGTGTTCTCTGGGACAGGTAATTACGGGCAAGCTCCGGATCTGGGCCTTCCCTGGAGCAGATGTCCTGTAAGCACTAGGAGCTGCCAAAGTTCACGCTCACCCCGCTGGGAGTTCCCCTTAGGAAACACAGCAAGGACAGCTGTGTTTGTTGCCGTCTTCACGGTCCCTCTCTCCACCCTACCCCTGCCTTCAGCATTGCGGGGGGCGGGTTTGGCTGAGCTAAAGGGGCTGCATCTGTACGGTATGTTGTGAGATCAGGGTTTCGAACGCCCATAACAAGGCAGGGTGTCAGTGTAAAGCTCATCTGTCACAGGTGTTCTCCATCTTGCCGTGGTTTAGGGAATACCGTAAATCAGCGGCACTGCTCTGCAACATCCAGGCAGCTATCTCAGCAGCACAACTTCGTCCAGAAATGTGATCTGCGGCTGGGGAACAGTTTCAGGAGAGGAGCGCCACTGCCACTTAGTCGGCAGCAGCATTATCACGCACGTTCCGTGGGAAGCTCCTCAGTAAGAGGTCTTTCTTTTCCACCCAAAGGACTGACTCGCTGCTCAGAGTAGGCTGAGGGGAGTTCTGGCTTGAGCTTCTGCACCTCATGGGCAAGCAGGAGATTCAGGGAGGATGTGTCAGGAGCAAAAGGGAAGAGGGGGACGGAAGTTTTCCTGGGAAGTGACTGTCCCATGTTCCCTCTGCCGTCCTGTTTTCTCACCTGCAGACACACGCTCCCTGCAGTCTCATGTAAGACAGAAAGCTCTGAAGAGCAGTCACTACGGACCAGTTTGATGTGCAGTGAATTGGCAGATTTAGGATAATTAAAAAATGTGCTGTGTGTGAAAGAGAGGCTTAGAGGGAACCAGCAGTTAGCGTAATGGCTATGTCGCTGGACTCCCACGTAGTCGACGGCGGTTCGTGTCCCGGACCCGGTGGCTTAAAACTCACGCCGGGCGCGTGTGCGTGCATGCCCAAGATCCCAAGAGGAGAATGGGGGAGAAGGGATTGCGGCGTGACCATCCCCCCTGGGGGGTGATTTCTCACTTCTGTCTCTCTGTCTCTCTCTGTCTGGCGAGCGCACGCGCCCTACAGTGAAAAAAAAAAAAAAAAAACCTCTCCAAAAATAAAAAAAAGAGGCTTAGAGAAGAGTCAGGGCTGTGTTCCAACTGGTTTTTGTACAAAAGCTTTCATATTAAAACACAGTGACACCTTCAAACCTTGTTGACAGAGAATCCTGCTCTTGACTTCTCAGAAGAAACAATATTCAGGACTGCTAGAATGCTCTTTGGACACGGATTTGCTATCACCTTAGAATGAGATGCTACTAGATTCTAGAGATTTCATTCTAGCTGTACAAGAGGACTTCACAAAGTCTGTGGAAAATGGCATTAACGTACATATTTATTTTGGTACAAACATTTTGAAATGCTAGCGCAGTTTTTTTTTTTCCTTTTGAAGACCCCATGTATTTACAATGCAGGAGTCTACTGCAAGTTGTGTGTGTTTGTGTGTGTGTGTGCGAGTGCACACGTGTGTGTAGGACCACAGACCTGGAGTTCTAACGTAAGATGTCACTGTTCATGAGACCCGCACTGCAGAAAGGAAAGGAAGGGGCGCCTGTCAGGTGCTGGGGAGAGCTGCATCCGAGTGTCTGAGCACATTGAGATGACAGGCTTCGCTTTACACCCAGCCTGCCCTTGAAGCTTTGTCTTGTGGTCAGTTGGGAGAAGGGCCTCATAGCAGTCAAATAGGAAAAGGGAGTGAAAGGGACATTTAACAGTGACAGGAAAGTGAACCTAAAACAAGTAGCTAGATTTCCCAAAACCTATTTGAAAGAGGGCCATTTAAAAGGGGTATTGACAATATGCATTTGAAAGGATGTCAAATATACCTTTGAAAAGAGGTCATACATACATCTGAAAACAAAGGGAGGCACACTGTTCTGGAGAACAAAGAGAGTTATGCCATTGAAATTCTATAGAGGGGTCCTGATTGCACAGAGAGTAAAATCTTAAAGATATTTTTGGCCGTTGACTTTTGAACAAGATGAGGAATCCTCGTGGTCGCGGTGGGCTGACTTCCGCTCACACCCTGTCCTGATCATGTCCGCATCGCCCTTCCTGTCGCCTGATCCTGAGTTGGGGCTTGCAGAATACGTCCTGACAAATGATATCTTGCTTATGGGCAGGAAAAAGTTAGACTTAGTCAACATGTTGAAAGCACTTAATTTTTTGATGCGAGCCTCTGTGGGAAAACAATTCTGTTATCTCTGAACTTTATCTGGGCTGTTTCCAGAAAGCACTGGCAGTTAAGAAATCCCACCTCATGTTTGTGTTCTGGAAACTAATCGCTGTCAGAGAAAAATCGCCCGGGACAGAGTTAAATAGGTAAGGAAGACTTAATTCAAGAAAATCGCAGTGGGGGGTCGAGACCACTGCACAGGGGAGAGAGTGACCTCAACTGGAAATATAGCTGGGATCCACAGCCCACAGGCAGGTGAGGGCAGCAGAAGGAAAATTACTAAGAGGAGCTTGGTCAGGTATTGGTGGGGAAATTCTTGCTAAACGGGCTGGGCAGGGTTGTTGCAGAACTGAGCTCAGCCATCCAGAGCAGGAGACCTAATTGAGAAGAGGGCTGAGTCCAATTAAAATTAGACCAGCGAGGGAGTCCTTGTCACCACAAGGAACCGTGTACCCTTGCCTATCCTGAGGGAAAACCCACCACCTTTTCCCTAGGCGAATGTGAGACTTGCAAATGATGCTCTTAGTCACCGACATCCTTGAAACCCTGGCCCCCCTTCCTTTGCTTTGAGACAACCTCACTAATAAATGTTCTCATTGTCACAAAAGCCTGGGAAAAACCCTCTCCTAAGCGCGTCGGTGCATCCGACTCCGTGGCTCTGTTGCCCGCTCTGTTAAGAAGCAGACACCAGCGGCCCGCACCTTTGTAGCCTTCGTTATGCCCGGGTAACGAGGCCTCGAGGAGCCGCTGCGCCACCTCTCCGACTAACGATACGGGGCCTCGGCGGTGAATGAGTGCGCCTGCCCCCAGTTGAATCCAAAA
>NW_006199220.1:90786-151632 GCF_000334495.1 Tupaia belangeri chinensis
AGGAGCCGCTGCGCCACCTCTCCGACTAACGATATGGGGCCTCGGCGGTAAATGAGCCCCCCTGCCCCAAGTTGAATCCAAAATGATATCTTTTGCATTAAAACTGTCTTTGAGATTTCCAGAGGGCCCCTGGAAAATCACAAAGAATTTATTCTTTCACCTTGTAAAAAGAGAGGTGTTAGAAGTAATTAGATTTATCTGATATGTTACTGTTGAAGAGTTGCTTGGGAAGACTGGTCAAACCAGAAGAGATTGAAGCCTTCTGTAGGTTAAATTTGCATGGGTACAGTGTTAATACAAACGTTTTGGAAACTATGCGTTAGAGAAGTTCCTAGGGAGCTGTGGAAGCCCTGACTGGCTGTGCGGTTTCTCTTTAGCTCTGCTTTGCTTGATAATAGGCAACAGGATGGCTCGTCAGGCACAATTTCAGCTGCTCGTAGGACGGTAACTCGGTTGCCGTTTTCTTTCTTTATTTTGAATCTAACATAGTCTAGGCTAGTGGGTTTTAAGTGGGAATTCCTGTCACTTACTCGGAGTTTTATTAAAATAAGCTTGGGACTGGGCGAATCTCTTCACTTGATGTTCTTGATATACCTTTGGTATAGTCTTGCCATTTGCTTGCCATATTCGTGGTGTATAACATTTCAGCATGATTGGTTTTTAAATTTTAATTTATTTTTGCCGGAGGGTATGTGTATTCCCCAGAGATAGATGGAGAGAGGGGAGAGACAGGGAGAAAGCAGCCTCAGTGAGGTGTGGCCATGCTGCAGTTCATTCTCCTCCGTCTCCCTGCCTTGTTGGGATTCGGGCACTCATACACACGCATCTAGAGTATTTTTCAAGTCTCCAGGGCCAGGATTTGAATCACATGGTCAGTCTTCTGGGCTCTTAATTTCTACACCATGGGACCACCACTTAGAGTGATTCTTTATTTCAAGAGTGCTCTCTCTCTGTAAAGATATTTTTGTTTCTATTTTTAAAAGCAAAGTACCATTCCGTTTTCCTTTGGAAATTAGCTGCCTGTTCTGTTTTCAGGCACCCTGTCTGAAACCTTGCTCGTATGGACTCTGGTCGCTTCTGCCTCAGAGGCCGCTTCCTCGTTCTTGCCTTCTTACTGCAGTCACCTCTCAGTGCGTCTTCCACTTTTTGAAAATTGTTGGTAATAGGTTAACTAAAGTCATTTAAAAACTGCCTCCTACAGATTTTGTCTCACTCTCTGCTTCTGTTAAGGCATTCACAATCAGCTGTAGGCTCGGGTGCTTTTTCTTCTAGAAGGAAAGCCCATGGGAAGGACTAGGAGGATACTTTCAGACCAAGCATCTGATGATGTTTAAACAACCGTGAGATCGTACCAGTGGACTGAGTCATTCAGAGAAATGATTGTGGTTTTCGATTGACATTTTTGATGTTTTAGCGTCCTATGTTCTGGATCTATGAGTAATACTCTTCTTTCCTCCTAAGCCGCCTATAACTCCTAACAATTTAGTAGACCATACTTTGTAAGCAAATGAAACATTGAAAACGATAGCTCGTTCTCTCTGACCCCACAAGCACATGGGAACCTTTACTGAATATTCTTATTTTCATATAATATAATTATTGGCATAGATTCAGTGAGACTTTCTCCTTGTTTATGGAATATAATTTGACACTGGCTATGCAATGAGCTTCCTGCCCGGGATGTCGTATTTGAGAATGATGCTCATTCAATCAGATGTGACCAGGCGTTTTTTCAGGAACTAAAGCTGACTTTAGGAACTAATGCTTACAAAGCCCTCTTGGGAAAACTGCCTTGGCCTTGACATCTGGGGTACGGGTTCGTGGCCTCTCAGGTAAGCAAGGAAGGTCATTTCTTGGCAGGCCCAGGACACTTAGGATATTTTGGGGACATCGAAAAGAGACAGGTTTCCCGGCACCCATGGGTGGTGCGTGGCCAAGATGACAGGCTCCTGGCCTCGTGCGTTGCACACTGTGCTCGCGCACTCAAGAACCTCAGAGCGTGCCCAGAGACGTGCAGGCTTACTGCACATTACCAAAACGACAAATAAAAATCAGAAATGGAAAAGAAGTGTGTTCATCCGTACTTATATCAGAGATGAGGCTCGTGGGTGGGCTTTGGGCTTGGGTTCCTAGCTTCAAGGGCTTTGAAAAGTACACCTGATTCCTTGAGAAAGCTCTTTAGCAAACTTACAAAGGCCCGTGTGGTAAACAACCATTCTTGCTGCGCGTACGTAAACCATCAAACGCAGTCTAATGAGATCAGTATTATTTTGAGCTCAGGCATATCTTTTTTTGAGGTTATTTTTGATCAAAAGAGATGACTGGAGAGAACTTGGTGTTTGGATGAAAAACTGCATTGCCCGGAGCATACCCGTTTATGGGACTCTAGAGCTTTTCTTCATCTGGGGGCTAGGATTCACCTCCGTGTAAGAGTGGGTAACTGCTGAAAATGCAATCTGTCTTGTCTGCTAAAAAGTGAATTGACTCGTCACTCTTCACTCGCGTTTCCTGAAAATCTGGTTTGGATGTCCACCTATAAATAATACGATTCCGTTACCTTCCCAAATTGCCCATCTTCCCCAAATTTTGAGTTCTTTCATTTCCCTTCAGTATCCAGCTTCAGTTCTCCAAATGGCGTTTCTAACATCCCTCCCTCTCACCTGTCTGACTCAGAATCGCTGAAAACTAGAACCCGGCTGCCGGGTCCCAGTTGGGGCAGTGCGTTGTGTGAGCTGGTTCCTCTGAGATCTGAAGATGCTCTTCCATCTGAAACCTGACCGACCGTGTGAGTGACTCTTCCTCCTGCACCAGCTGCTCTGGGCCTGTTGGAGGAGCCTGCTGAGCAGCTGGGTCCTGTGTACGCTTACTGAGAGGTGACCTAGACTGGGTGCCTCAGCACGGGCTCTGCTGTTCCCGCGAGCTCCGGAACCCAGCGAGCCCTGCGGGACCGAGCTCTCCCCCACCAACCTGAGTTACCTGGATTCAGCTCCTGGCCCTTCACTCTAACACCACCTTTTGTAGGGATATTCCTGTCTCTCCTATGAGGCAGCCCCTGTTCAGGTGCTCTGGCAGACCCTACAGCGACTAATCTTTGCAACCACATCTTAAAGAACGGTTCACAGCCCTTACAGGAACAGTGAGAACCCTCAAGAGACTGCTTCTTAGCTCTCACAGCACCTCGCATGGGAGGACATAATCTCCTTGGGTTTTTCGGTGACGAATATTTGTTTTGATGTTAGCGATTTTGAAATTTGTTCACAATGGAACTAGATAATAACAAATAAGTTAATAGTGAGCACCTACTGGGGTGTCAGGAAAGTTATGATGCGTTTTTGGGTAGAAAAGTACGCCGTGACTGCCCGAGGACCTGCTGCTGTAGCCAGGGAGCCAGGGAAGCTGAGGCCTGTGTCCTTAGGGAGAGGTGCTATTCAGGTGCTGTGGCAGGTGAGGCGCACCTGGTGGGGCCCAGGAACTTCCCTCCCGGAAGCACAAGCTCACTTAGAGCACCAGCGTCCGCACACTCGCAAACAGGAAATGCCCGGTGGCAGCTGTACCAAACCCTGTGCTGGGCGCTAGTGACCCCTGAGAGCACCCAAAGACAGAAGGAAGGTTACACATGAGACTTCCCCGAAGGGAGGACAGGATGACGTGGTGAAGAGGAGCGGCAGGGCGGTGGAGGGCTCACCGGGAGGCGGCGTGGCCCAGACCAGATGCTTGCTTTGGAGCCAGGCGTGCCTGAGACAGGGAGACAGCCTTCCCACCCCTCTGCGGCCGGGAGAGGCCCACGTTCTGGACGAGGCAGTGCTGCTCAGGACTGCTTCGCCTGCGCGTTCTGAGGCTTCTCTCCAGGAAGCATGGGTCTTCCCGGCAGCCTCAGCGACTGCTCGTGCCAGTTGTGTTTTATCCCAAATCTGTCTATGCTGGCTGTGTTATCTCAGTTCCGTATATTGACAAAATGCGAGTTCCTAAAAGGACCATTCCTATGGACTAACTTCCATGCTGTGGAAAACAGCTCACAAGGCAGCTCGCTCCACACTTGCTGTGGAGTTCGGCATGAGTAAGGTACTCATCAGAGTTGGGGGAAATTATAAAATATGGGAGGACCTGGGGCAGCAGGTGGTGTGGTGGTTAAGGCACTGGATCCCACATGCTGACCCATGGTTCGAATCCCAGAACCTGGTGACTTGAAAAAAACATGGAAGGATTTTGAATTTAGATGGCTTCAGACATTTATGCTTGCTCCCAATTAAAAAAATGGAAACAGGAAATATTTGACAGTGTGGTGTGCAAAGGTGGATGAAGAATATAAAGGGGGACTCCCCTTCCCCACCGAAATTAATCTTGGTCCTTTATTGAATGACTAGTGGAGGAGTATACATCTATGTATTAAAAAAAATGTTTAAGTGTATATATTTGCATTTTTAATGTTTTACCACTTTCAGTTTTTTTGTATTTTAAAGTTTATTTAATTATTAATTAATTAATTAAGTTGCCTTGTGAACTGTTTTCCATAGCATGGAAGTTAGTCCATAGGAATGATCCTTTTAGGAACTCGTATTTTGTCAATATACAGAACTGAAATAAAGTTTATTTAATTCACATGTGAGGGGAGAGGGGCAGGCACCTTCCACAGGGTTTCTCCAGCCATGGTCCTCCTTTAGACTTTCCAGCCAGCCAGGCCACCAGCGTGGACAGGAACCCCGGTGTGAGCAGGTGGACCTGGGCCTGGGGCTCCCATGTTTCTGCATTGTGCAGTGGTGGACTACCACCTGTGCTCATGGCCGGGCCACACTGCATGTGTGTGTACTGTGTATGTATGTGTGCATGTGTGTGTGTACTGTGTGTGTGTGTGCACGGTGTGTGTACTGTGCGTGCATACTGTGTGTGCGCGTACTGTGTATGCACATACTGTGTATGTGTGTGAGTGCTGTGTGTGTACTGTGTGCATGTGTGCATATGTGTATGTGTGTACTGTGTGTGCATGTGCGTACTGTGTGTGTGTGTAGTGTGTGTGTGTGTGTGCATGTGTGCGCTGTTTTAGACAGCCTCGCTGTGGTGCTCCCTGCCCAGCTTTTGAGGCTGGGCTGGGCCTTGAACCCATCCTGCCCTTGTGGCTGCAGCTTGCCAAGCGGCAGCACCCAGCCTGTGCTCCAGTGGGACTCACTGTAACTGCTCCTTCTCCTGACCCCGCTAGACCAAGCAAAGTCCTATGCTGGGCGGTGCCTCTCACAAGGTCAGCCCATCCTGTGCCCACCGCCTGCTGACCTCTCCCTCGCTCTGGGCCCTCTGTGTGGACGCATGCCCTGCGGGATATCGTTGTGGGTGCCGTAGTGTTCATTCCGTGACTGCACCGTCATGCCTCCTTGTGGCTGTTTACCATGGTCCTGCACTGGCAGGGTTAAGCTTGTCGGCAGAGATTACCGTATGCACGTAACTGCACACTGGTTTAGTCATGTCCTAGGGCAGGCCCCTAGGAGGCGCCCTTTAGGTCAGAGGCAGGCACACTTCTAAGGCCTTTGCCGCACAGAAGAGTGAGTTACCCTTCAGTAGGTGGGCTGTCGCTCGCCTTTTTGGGGTGATTATTTCTGAAATTCTCTGAATATATCTGAAGGGATTTGATAATCAGACAGTAAAGTACATGTTAAAGGTTATGTGTACATAGAGGGCTATTGAATTCAGGCCACTCGAAGGCAGAATAAAACAACAGAACATAGCATCTACCACATACATGAAGTTACCATCACCTGGTGGAAAACTTACCTTGCCAGTGAAAGCTTCTGGGTTTTCTGTGTGTGTGTGTGTGTGTGTGTGTGTGTGTGTCATAGGGCGTGTGTACTCGCTGGAGAGCGACAGAGAGAGAAGGCGAGAAATCACCTCCCAGGCGGGATGGCCACGCCTCAATCCTCATTCTCCTCCTGAGACTCTGGGCAAGCGTGCCCACACATCAGCATGACTTTCAAGCCACCAGGTCCACTGCGGTCGGCTACGTGGGGGTCCCTGCCTTCACTGCCACACCTGCCGGCCCCGTAAAGCTTCTAATTTTGAGTGACCAGTGGAATGAAGCAGAATCTTTGGAACATTTTGTCTTTCCTCTCAAAGTACTTCCTGGTCGTATGCACCTTACATGTAAAGGACTCTGTTGGAAATGCTCGACGACCTCACTAGAAGGAGCGATCTCCTCTGTCAGCGTACACCGCGCTCTTTTTGATGATGTCTGTATAAAATTTGTAATTTCCCCCCTTAATCTACTATATGGTCACTTTAGATGTCATTCTTCGAAATGTTTTTTAGAGAGAAATAATTGCATTAGCCACAAACACCTAGACACAGCAGAAACCCGGAGTGGCAGAGAAGTCGAATCTCACACTTCCGCTCCCACCCCTGTCCGAGATGTCTTTTGAGCTGATAATTAGGTTTCCAGGGTTTTCTTTCTCATTAATGGCTCTGGCACTGTCGAACCCCCACTGAGAGTGAGATTTATTTAAGGTAGGAATTAAATTCCAATGTGGAGAGTAGAGCCAGGAATTCCCACCACACCATCCAGTGATAACACTGTCCCTGGCAACTCTGTCCCCGAAACGATTTAATAAGAGCCTCTGTCTTGTTCCAAATCCAACTAATGACTTTAAGATGTGAAATTCCCTATGTCAGTTACGATTCATTTATCTTTCCGTACTTGGTGGCTTTGGCTACATGTACTGGGCCATCTTCTGAAGCAAGTCCTCAACGTGGAGGAAAGGGAAGATCGTGCCACAGCTGTGCTCTGCGCAGGGAGGCACACCGGAAGTGGGCCCTGGAGCCGTGGAGGGTCACCAGTGAGGAGGGCGGGCGTGGGGTTTCGTGCATGCACAGGAAGAGGCCACCCGGTTTCTGCAGAGGAAGTGCCCTCAGGGACTGCCGGGCGGGCAGGTGGGCGCTGCAGATGGGGAAGGCAGGGCATTTTGGGGGTGGGGAGCTGCAGAGGGACAAAGTAGGCGACGGCGTTGAAACGACCAGACAAGATTCTCCTTCCAAACCCTCATTTGCCATTATCGTCATCACGTAGTCATCTTAGAAATGCTGGTCTTCCCTGTGTATCAAGAATCCCTCCTGAAAGGAGAGCAATCCTGAGACAGATGAGGACTAGGGGCATTGCCGAGCTCCCTGCGGGGACCCAGGTTCTGGTCTCATTGCCGCAACGTCGTGCAACAGCCGCTAACTTTTACAGCCACCCACCGGGCTGGTCGGTTGGTCGGTCGGTCGGTCGGTCTGTCTGTCTGACTTTCTCTCTCTCTCTCTCTCCTTCCTTCCTTCCTTCCTCTTTCTTTCTCCTTCTTTTTTTTTTGGGAAGAGTAGCTTATGCAGTGAGCAGTTGTCCTTGGCTGCACATTGGCGAGTCCTCTAAGAGAAGCACCTTCAACGGTCTCAGCAGAGGCAGCAGCAGGGCGAGGGGGGCTCTTACTGAGCACCTGCTACGAGGCAGGGGTGATCTAGGTGTTGGCGTGGCAGGGCACCCTGGGGCAGGCTCGTACTCTGCAGAGCTCAGTCCTGTGATCTCTCAGAGACAAAAACAGAGACTAGAGTTGACTGTAGAACCCTTAGATGAAAGCACACCCAGTGAATAAAGGAAGGTGGTACCTCTGCTCGAAAGAGCCAGAAGATAACACGAGGTGAGTCAAGAACTACGAGATTTCCTGGCGAGGGGTTTGGGGAAAGGCAGCTGAGGCAGAAGCAGTGACAAGGACAAGGGCATTGAGTTTCAAAGGGGAATGGGGAGGGGGACAGTGCGTGTGCCCTGGGTGGTGAGGGGACAGGGAGGGGAACAGTGTGAATGCACTGGGTGGTGTTCAGTGTGACTGGGAGAGAGGTGGGAGTGGGGACAGGGAGGGGAACAGTTTATGTACACCAGGGGGTGGTCAGTGTGACTGAAGGGAAGGTGGGGGTTGGGACAGGGAGGGGGACAGTGCGTGTGCCCTGGGTGGTCAGTGTGACTGGAGGGGAGGTGGGGGTGGGGACAGGGAGAGGGACAGGGAAGGAGACAGTGCATGTGTACGGGGAAGTGTTTGGTGGGAGTGGGTCAGATCGAGGCAGGGCCGGGGGTGAAAAACCTCAGGCACCATTCCAAGGAGTGACCCTAAGCTCTAGTAAAGGTTTGGAAGCAGAGCAGAGGAAAGAGAGATTAAAAGCAATGAAAAAAATTTAGGGGGACATTGCAATGGATGTGGGAGACATGATGAGGGCCAGCAGCACTTGGAAAGGAGGGAAGGATTTTCCTTGAATGTTTTTTTTTTTTTTGGGGGGGGGAGAGATATTTGCTGTAGGGTGCACGCATTGCTAGAGAGACAGGAAGAGACAGAGACGGAAAGTGAGATGGCCATGCTGCAATCCCTTCTCCATTCTTCTCTCAGGATTTTGGGCATTATGCACACACGCTCGGTGTGAGTTTTAAGCTGTCCAGCCCGGGACTTGAACTGTGGTCAGCTATGTGGGAGGCCAGCGACATAACCATTATGCCATCTGCTGGTCCCTATACCTACCTAAATTTTTGCAAGTTATGAAAGCAATTCACACCTATTGTAGAAAATTCAAATATATATGTGTATATAAAATAAAAGGAGAAGTCTACCTGTCCCATCAAAATAACCATGGTGAGCTAGTGGGTGCCATGGTGGTTAGGGTTAGTGGGTCACACACAGCCGACTATACAGTTTGAGTCCTGGACCCGGTGGTTTGAAAAATATACTGGGTCCGTGTGCATTTCTGCTCAAAAACCCAAAAGGAGGGAGGGATTGAGAAGGAGGTGTCTTGTGACCACCCCACACGAGGTTCTTTCTCACTTTCCCTCTCACTCTCTCTCTTTGGTAAGAGAAATGCCCTTTTGGCAGATTAAACAAAAACAAAACAGCTTATTGATATGAAGCCTTCCTGGACAGTTTACTTTTCTTATACAATCATATCCCCCCCCCACGCGCACCCATATTCACACACCTATATCCATACACACATCCATAGCCACACACATACCCACATCCATATCCACACACACACACACACACATCCACACACATACACACACCCATATCCACACACATACCCATAGCCACACACACACACACATCCATATCCACACATATCCACACATACAGCCATGCCCATATCCACACATACACATGCAAATATCCACTCTTAGTCCAAGTCGGATAATGATCCTGTCTTCATAGAGCTCACGGGTGTCCACTAGGGTCCCAGGTATAGCACAGTGATTTTTTTCTTTAATTGCTGGAGACTGTACATGCCTTCTAGAGGGAAAAAGAAAGATAAAGAAGAAAGAGAAAGGGGGAGAGGGAGAGAGAACGTCTCAGAGGGCTGTGCACCCCTTTTCCTCTGTCTCTCAATCCCATCGTGATTTGGGGCCCGCATGCACATCCCAGAGTTTTTTTCAAGCTGAGGGACTGGGATTTGAACCATGGAGGAAAATGTGGATCCAGGTCTCGCAGCACTGCACTTAACCACGGCACTGAGGGGCCGGTCCTGGGTTTTTGAGGGAGATTAGGATTTGAGGGGATCTCTGTGAAAAATGCAGAGTAAGTGTGACAGGGGAGTTCACAGGGTGAGGAGAGCAGAGGGAGGGCCCAAGAGCTGAGAGGTACCAAACTTAGGGGCTGGCGAGGAAGGACAACAGCACAAGCAGACTAGAGGCGGCGGGACACCGGAGAGCGTGTGTTAGCCACGTCCGCGGGAAAAGGGCTAGGAAGGGTGAGTGTGCTCTGTGGTGGAAGGCTACGGCGAGGTGAGCCCGCGGAGGACGGAAGGGTGGCCGTTGGCTTTAACAGCAAAGACTCTGTGGTCTGCCTTAGTTCCAGCCGCCTCCGTCTGGGGCCCAGACGCCCTGAGGCCTTGGCTGGACCATTGGCCTCTGCTGGTTTCTCCACGATGCCGTGCAGGTCTCCTCCTAGAATCACTTGTACATGGAACGATATTAATCCTCTTCTACAAATTACACAGTAGCCTCCAGGGCCCGAGAGGAGGCCCACACCTCGTAGAGTGGTGTGGCGTCTCAGCCCTCACCCTCGCCACCGCCGCCCACACTGGAAGCTTCCGCAGAGCCCAGTGGTCTCACCTCTCTGAGGACACCCTGAGTGCTCACCCCTCCATCTTCACAACGCTGTCTCCCAGGAATGGCCTTCCTTACGTATCTGCCTTCCACACTTCTAGTTTCTCTTCAAAACCTGACTCACACCACACCTCTGAAAAACCCGCCTGCCTTTCCCCTCAATTTTAACTTCTTCCATGTTGTAAGTCTCCAACAGAATTAACGAAAATCCGTTACAGTTCTGTTGCCTTCCTAAATTGTGACTCACTAAAGACAAGAAAGGTCACTTACTTGTGTCTGTGTCTTCAGAACTTGGTGTAGTCCTTGGTGCACGGCAAGATGTCTGGAGTTACACTGGGGGGATTTATCCTCAGACGACCATTAAATGGCTACAGTAACTTCAGACGGCAGAGTCGCCATTTTGTCATTGTTCTGCTGACAGAATGGAGACAGGAACAGGTTTATAGCTCATGCAAAATAAAAGCTAAAAGGAAACTTAAAAATCATCTAGTTGAGCCCTGTCATTTTGCAAATGAGTAAACTTGAGTTCAGAGAGGTTGGAGGGTTTGTTCCAGATTAGTCAGGGAGCTAGAGACCCGGGCTACGGACAGAATTTGGCACCCTGGTTCTCACCTGGGGGCTTTCCAGATAACCTCTCGTTTGACGGTCTGGGGACAGGGCTCCTGGGTGTTCTCCTTTTCCTCTGGAAAGCCAGCTAACAGGGTCGACATATTATTAGTTTATTCTAATATTAATGGAAAACAATTGATTTAAAAAATTTTTTGGAAGAATTATTTATTAAATTTTATTTATTATTATTTTGTTACTTTTAATCTAACCTGAGAAAGACAGACAGAGAGGAGAGAGAAAGAGATAGAGACAGAGAGAGAGAGAGAGTGAGAAAACAAGTTGCCAGGTCTAGGGCTCGAACTGCAGTCAGCCATGTGTGGGGGACAAATTACACAGTAGCCTCCAGGGCCCGAGAGGAGGCCCACACCTCGTAGAGTGGTGTGGCGTCTCAGCCCTCACCCTCGCCACCGCCGCCCACACTGGAAGCTTCCGCAGAGCCCAGTGGTCTCACCTCTCTGAGGACACCCTGAGTGCTCACCCCTCCATCTTCACAACGCTGTCTCCCAGGAATGGCCTTCCTTACGTATCTGCCTTCCACACTTCTAGTTTCTCTTCAAAACCTGACTCACACCACACCTCTGAAAAACCCGCCTGCCTTTCCCCTCAATTTTAACTTCTTCCATGTTGTAAGTCTCCAACAGAATTAACGAAAATCCGTTACAGTTCTGTTGCCTTCCTAAATTGTGACTCACTAAAGACAAGAAAGGTCACTTACTTGTGTCTGTGTCTTCAGAACTTGGTGTAGTCCTTGGTGCACGGCAAGATGTCTGGAGTTACACTGGGGGGATTTATCCTCAGACGACCATTAAATGGCTACAGTAACTTCAGACGGCAGAGTCGCCATTTTGTCATTGTTCTGCTGACAGAATGGAGACAGGAACAGGTTTATAGCTCATGCAAAATAAAAGCTAAAAGGAAACTTAAAAATCATCTAGTTGAGCCCTGTCATTTTGCAAATGAGTAAACTTGAGTTCAGAGAGGTTGGAGGGTTTGTTCCAGATTAGTCAGGGAGCTAGAGACCCGGGCTACGGACAGAATTTGGCACCCTGGTTCTCACCTGGGGGCTTTCCAGATAACCTCTCGTTTGACGGTCTGGGGACAGGGCTCCTGGGTGTTCTCCTTTTCCTCTGGAAAGCCAGCTAACAGGGTCGACATATTATTAGTTTATTCTAATATTAATGGAAAACAATTGATTTAAAAATTTTTTGGAAGAATTATTTATTAAATTTTATTTATTATTATTTTGTTACTTTTAATCTAACCTGAGAAAGACAGACAGAGAGGAGAGAGAAAGAGATAGAGACAGAGAGAGAGAGAGAGTGAGAAAACAAGTTGCCAGGTCTAGGGCTCGAACTGCAGTCAGCCATGTGTGGGGGTGCAGTACCTCAACCATCATCAACCACCATGCCACCTGCTGGCCCTGGAAAACAATTTCTTGAAGCCCATTTTTCTTAGGCTATGAGCACTCTAGTTTGTGGGGACAGAGCCCTTACCTGTGAGATCTAGTCAGAAAAGAGCCAAGTTAGGTATTCCCAACAGAAGGGATGAAGGGATCATGGGCAGGTAACCCTATAGTGACACAGGTTTGGGGAGGGTTTTTTGTGTTTGTTTTCATTTTTATTTACCAAGCAACATGTATGTTTGCTGAAGAGAGATGGAGGGACAGAAAGAGAGGGAGAGGAGGAAACGGCCCCTGTGGAGGGTGGTGACGCTACGATCTCTTCGCTTCTCCATTCCTTCGGGATTTGGGCACGCATGTGGTGGGCCATATGGAATATGGCTGTCTTAACCCCAGGCCACAGAGCTGGCCTGGCAGTGGAAGTCTGAGGGATACGAAGGGATGATGGACTAGGCCAAGATCAGGGACTTCAGGAAGAGATTATCTTGAGACCAGAGGACCGTGAGAGCCTGCGTGGCCTTGCCGCAGCCTGGAGCTTCGAGGAGAGTCCCATGCAGGGTCCCCATTCTCCGGCGGTTGTGACCGCGCCTCCACCTGGGGAGAGTGCTCAGACCCCTAGGTGCTTCCGAATGGGACCTGGGTTTGTGAAGAGACATGGCCCAGAGGTCTCTAGACTGCTGGGAGGGACGCGGCCTCCGTGGTGGGCCCAGGGTACCAGCACGGCTAACCCTCGGGGAGCCCAGGGTGCTGGCGGCCGGCACTGACCTCTCCCACCGTCTTTGGAGGGAAGCGGACGGTGCTGGAAGCAGGAGGAGGGTTCTGTCCTCCCACTTTTGAATTCTCCACCAGTTCAGGTCCTGCTGGGACCTGGGACCCGTGGTGGCCTTGCCCTGACAGCCGAGTGCACAGGGTGGCGGGGTGGCCGAGGTCACGGGCGAGCACCTGGAATACACGTCCACACCGCGGGGACACCAGGATCTGGGCGGCCTTGTCTCTGCTGCTCTCGCCTCCGAATGAAATAACTGCTCCTACTCGAGCCTCCTCAGCTGTCAAAGGGAGAATCAAAGATAATCCGTTTAATGAGTTTCTATGCCAAGTGAGGAATTGGGCTTTTAAAAAGTCTGCGAGTGAAAGGTGCCTCCTGTGGCCCACTGCCTGCTGTCCCCGCCTGTTTATGAGTCAGGGCAGGGAGTTTCCGCCATCAGGCACCCTCCGATCACAGGTAGCTCAAGGAGAATCTCCTCTCTCAGGAGAGGCATTTTAGAAAGGCACTGGGCGCGGTCCTGGAGGGCGGTGTGCCTTCTCAGTGGCTCCTGGCCATTGCAGTTGCCCGCGTCCCCTCTCCGCAGCCTGGGTGAGGTGCACCGCGCACATCTGTGCCGTATCCGGCCTGCGTGGGCAGCTGGGGCCCGTCGTCACCGTCGGGGCAGAGACAGCTCCGTCTCTCCGACAAGGGCCTTGACGTCCCTCTGCAGGTCTCTCCTCTGCGACCGTCCCTCTCCTCCCTGGACAGGCACTCTGCCTTCCGTCATGACAGAGGCACACGGGCAGGGTGGCAGCGGGACGAGGGTATGCTCAGCGTGCTGCTGACCGGCATCCACTCTCGCCTGCAGGTCTGAGTGTCCATGTCTCCCAGCGGATCACGCGCTGACACTCTAACCCCGGGACGCTGCTGCAGGAGATGGTTCTGGGAGGTGACTGGGTCCTGGGGACAGAGCCCTCACGAATGTGATTAGCATCCTTGTACAAGAGACCTGAGAGACCCTCCAGGCCTTCCGCTCCGAAGGGCTCCGTGAACAGCTGTCTCTGAGCCTGCAGAGGGGCTCGTGCCAGACCCCCGTGCGCTGGGGCCTTGGTCTGGACTCCCAGCGTGCAGAGCTGTGAAAGCGAGGCGGCTGCTGCCGGCTCCCCCACGGTATTTTCTGAGGCAGTCCCCAGGACTCAGACGCCGCCCGCCTGCGGTCAGTGAGTCCTGACCAGGTCACGGAGGACCATGACCTCTCGTGGACACGTCCCCCGGCCGTGCTGGGTGAGACTCCGGGGAGTCTGCTTACAGGCGGCCAGCTGGGCTGGAAAGGGGCTTTCACCTTTTCTTCCACTCTTCTCTCTGCCGAGCGACATGCATCGTCACGGCTGGGCTCGGCCTGCCACTTTGGACTACGCGGTGACCTTGACGGTTGAGGCTGTTCCCAGAGTTGGTGGAGGTGAGAGACGGGCCTGGGCCCTGGCCCGCCCTGTTTCCACCTGGGTTTCTTTTACGTGAGAGGGTCGGACACTTCCAATTCGCTTGAGCAAGTCTTACTTTGTCTTCGCTTTCATATGCCATTGACCCCACCCTAACAGAAACGTTTGTCCTCCCATTTCTGCTCTCTGGGAGCGGTCACAACGATGCCACCTGCTTTTATGTTCACCTGAATGACACACCTGCGGTGGACCCTCTTTCAAACGTTTCTGTTTCCCTTAGCTCTGACAAGAGCTGGGGTCAAGCCAATATCCTCAAAAAGTATTAGCAAAGACATTGTTGCGGCAACGTGGCTCCGGAGGCCCTGACCGACTCCGCTGGCGGCATGAACTTACACTGAAGCACCTTTTTCTTACGGGAACTTTGTGACGCACGGTGCCGTCAGCTCATTCACGGGGCCCAGGGAGCATCCTCTGACACCCTTCGTCAACGTTAAGGAAAGAAAGGATGTGGAAACCGCGAGCCTGCGTGATGAAAGGAAAGTATTATTGGGGCAACGACGGATCTCCCAGACACCTTTCCTTGGTTTTATGGTTGCAGGTTGTTCCCACCACTGCTTTGTGCATGACTGTAACACGTTGAAAAACAGGGTCTTCCTGTCACATTGGCCACTGGGCACAAGGGCCCCTAGGATACTGTGGTGACCCTGGGATGCTGTTTTATGGACTGGGTTCTGCAACATCCCCCTCTGTTGCCCCCAACAAGCTTTCTCTCGTAAGCAATCTGGTTCATGCTGTGAAATAGAAACTTCGTTAAGCTCTGCGAGGTCCCGTGTTCCTTGTGGAAAACGGGAAATGTCTGAACTGTAATGAAGAACCGGCCTAGGCAAACGCTTGTGCTACTTCTCACTGGCATTTCTGGAAATTAAGCTGTTAGATCAGGGAAGCAAGCCAGGCTGGTTTGATATTTATTTTTCATTCCTTGACTGCAAAATAATAGGCTTACCTTAGAACGGCATAAACTCAACACCTACTGTGCTCCGTTCATTAATCTGGCGTTCTATCAAAAACGTCACCCGGCTTTGTCCAATGTGAGATTTTTCCTTCATAAAAGCCCGAAGCATATTAGTCATGACTCCATTATATCCCAGGTGCTTTAAACAGATTTCTACAATTTCTCTCATGCCATTGCTGGTACTTTTTAGTGAGAACACATTAGAAGGTGTTGTTGCTTGTAAAAGTGTCTTGGCATTTTTTCATAGACGATGGGGGTCTTTTTCAGTTCTGAGTGTTTTAATAGTGTTGTGGACTGGCTGCTAAAGGCATGAATTATCTGAATACTCTGGGAGATATTGAACGCGGACCTTATTTATTTCAGTTTAAGCTTTACTAGGGCTTCTTTCAAAATTGTTTCCCAAAATCTTCATTATTTTTCAAATGGGAAAAAAAATTTCTTTACCATTTAAGAAATTTACAAGTATTGAATTCATCTTGTTCTCATGATACTTTCCGCCTTCGAGGACAGAGATGGAGAGATTTCAGTTTGCTTTCTTTTTCTGACTTGTAGGTGAAACCCTCTCCTTTCCCTCCCTACTCAGGTCACGTAACGTAAGAAGAAGAGTGACCACTGGTCCCTAACTGACACTGCAGAATGTGTGTGGCTGCTCTCTCTCCTGTGGTAGGCCGAGAGCTCCCCCAGGTTGAGAGGCAACTCCCTTAGCCTTTCTCTGCGGCCAGCAAATCCTGTCCATTTGTTGAATTGATCTGAGAACAAAGGAACCAGAAAAACAGCTTCTTGGCATGGGCTCCCCAGTTGGGTTTCCAGTAAGCTGGTTTGACCTAATGATTTAACAAAAATTGGCTGAAGCCAGACATTTTACGTTTTTTTTTTTTTGAGAATTTTTTCCATATTTATTCATGTTAGTGAAATTCTAGTATGGTTGATTAACCTTGCTCTACAGTTACCATAAATGTAATATACCATATTAACAGGAAGAAAGATAAAAACCGTATGATTATTTTTTTCAAAGAATTCTTTATTATTTTTACTTTAAAAATTTGATCAGAGAAAGAAGGAAAAGTGGGAAAGCAAGCTGCCAGGTCTAGGACTTGAGTCACGGTTGACCACGTGGGAGTCCAGCGCCTTAACCACCATGCCCCGGCTGGCCTCCATCTTATGGTTTTAAAAACAATGTGATGAGTAGATCTGGCTCTCCGTTCTTGAGTTTTCATGTGAAGAGGTTAAACCGATGAAGCCCGTCTTCAGCTATTTGGTCACCTTGCACTTGAACACGTCCCGTCCCTTGGCTGTGAGTGCCCCGAGGGCAGAGACGCCCCCGCGTGCCCGTCGCCCGAGCACATCGGAGCACGGGGCTGACGAGTACGGGCAAAATGGCAAGGGCGCAACTTGCTCTTGAGCAAGGATGAAACTGACTACTAAATTTATTTCTGGCTTTGACAAAAATTCTTCTTTTATCTCATCTCTGAATTTCACACATCGCCTTTCCTCAGTTATTGTGTAGTTTTCCCTCAAAGTGAAGAGGACCCGAGCACCCCACGCCAAGGCTGGAGGGGCTGCGCAGGGGGAGCAGGCGCCGGCAACTGTGGCTGGATGACAGAGGCACATCCATGCTTGTCCCGGGATGAGCCTTTAACCGACCTTGAACAGTGGGGCCCAGGAAGGAGTGCTCCAAAAGCCTGGGAAATAGAAGAGGCCAGATGGTCAGAGACAGTACGGAGCCTCCAAATACACTCCAAGTGAGTTCGGTGGCGAGAAAGATGGCTTTTTTTTTTTTTTCCCCCTGTAGGGTGTGTGTAGTTGCTGGAGAGGGTCAGAGCAAGAGAGAAAGTGAGAAATCAGCCCCCCAGAGGGCACGGCCATGCTGCAGTCCCTCCTCCAGTATCCACTTGGGATTTGGGACATGCACGCACATGCATCTGGCCTGATTTTCAAGCCACCAGGTCCAGAACGTGAACAGCTCAGGAGGCCATGTGGGATCCAGCTCCAGCACCTCAAGCTCCATGCCCCCTGCTGGCCTAAGAAATTCCTTGATCTCTATTGTCAGAACGACTCGTGCAGCTGCACAGGCTGGTTCGCGGGTGCCTCTCACAGGTCACAGGCGGTATTCAGTGGTACACATATTAAATACAGAAGTGAATTGAAGCTAATTTGAAATAAATACTTGTTTATAAAACATCTGAAAACAGAAATTCACTGACTGTAATGCACCTGCCCTCCCAAAGTTTCTTTGTAAATTAATTATTATTATTATTATTTGAGGGATTTTTTTGTTTGTTTGTTTGTTATTGTTGTTATAGGGTGCATTTGCTTGCTGGAGAGATAGAAAAGCAGAAAGTGAGAAATCACCCTCCCGCGGGTGGGGTGGGGGATGACCCTGCTGCAATCCCTTCTCTATTCTCCTCTCAGGATTTTGGGCACACACACGCACGCACCCAGTGTGAGTTTGAAGGCAACGGGTCTGGGACTTGAACGGCAGTCAGCTATGTGGGAGACCAGCGACGTAACCATCCTGCCATCTGCTGGTCCTCCTATCAAAGTGACTTTGGTGCTCCTCCCCTGGAGAGGTGTCTTTCCCTCCCCTGGGCTGGTCTGGCTATGGGGCTCGCTCTGACAGTGAATGTGGTGAAAATGCTGTTGGGGACCTGAGCAGGCCTTGAAGGTACAGTTCTCACGCCCGTGGGGTGCTCCCCGGCAATTGCTGTACGGAGAGACCCGCCTCACCCACAAGGTTATGCACAGCAGAGGTAGGTGGATCGGGTGCGGGCCTCTGCCATTGCCGGCCACCATCCAAGCGGACTCATGTCTGAGGAAGGCCAAAGCAAATCAGCAGTTGCCCAGCAGAGCCCAGGCCGAATTGCTATTCCACAGAATCATGAGCAAATGAGATCGTTGTTGCTTTATGTCGCTCACTTTTGGGGTGATGTGCTTCAGAGAGCTCTCATAATACCCTCTGAGAGGGTTATCGGCAGACTAACTCCAGCTGCTCTGCTCACGGTCCAGGGAGTGTGAGACAGAGGCTGGAGAAGGAAGTTTACCTCTGCTGCTGGACTACAGGGAAACGCAAGTCCGGTCAGACTGTCTGGGACGTTCGGCATGGGCCAGGATCACGGGGACAAGGCACAGCAGGTGCAAGGCACTCCTCACAGCCCAAGTCCATGGCTCTCCTTTGAGCAGTTATCCTGATTTCTGTTTCCCTTCAAATAGCCAGTCCTAGTTTTTCATCCGGCCATTCCTCAAACATCTCTTCTTCCTCTCTGTGTGGGAGTTCTATCAGTTAGATGCAGGTGTCTGGATGGACCCTCTAAAGTTTTAAACTCTGCTCTCCGATTTTCCAACTCTTGATGTGTTTATTATAGTTTCTAAAGACATCCTCAGATGTATTTTTCTACATTTCTATTATTATTAAAAAAATCCTGGGAACCAGCAGTTAGCGTAATGGCTATGTCACTGGACTCCCATGTAGTGGACCGCGGTTCATGTCCCGGACCCGGTGGCTTAAAACTCACGCTGGGCGCGTGTGCATGCGTGCCCAAGATCCCGAGAGAAGAATGGAGGAGAAGGGATTGCGGTGTGACCATCCCCCCTGCGGGGTGATTTCTCGCTTTCCGTCTCTATGTCTCTCTCTGTCTGTCTGGTGAGCACACACGCCCTATAGCGAAAATCTCTCCCCCCCCCCAAAAAAAAATCCTACCATCATGTTTTTAATCTCCAAGACCCTATTTAAATGTTGCTTTGTTATTTGTTTATGGCCCCAGCACTCACTCAGTGTTCAACAGATATTGTCGAACGTCTGTGTGGTGGCCTGAATTGGTCCCTGCACAGACAGAGGGAAGGCAATGTGACAAGCAGGAGCAGATACCTGTGACAGGAAGGTGGAGGCTGGGGTGATGTGTCTACGAGCCAGCAAGCACTACAGGTTGCCAGAAAGCCACCAGGATCTGGGGGAGGCGCTGGGAACGCCGTCCACACGGGAGGAACCCGGCCTCCCAATGCCATGCTCTCAGACTCTGCCTCTAGAGCTGCGAGGCAATGAACCTGGCCTGGAGGGCTGGACGGGCACAGCAGAACTGTGTTCTGGCATTAGGACCCTGTGTGGGTCATGGAGGAAATAAACGTAAAAAAATCGGATGTTCCAGCCCCCCTGCACAAGGCACTGTCTCACAGCAGCCCAAGGGAGCTAATGTGACCTGCTACTTGCCAGGCCATGTTCGGAAGTTAGAATACATCATTTCACAAAATTACGTCCTTTCCTTTGAACGAGTTCTGTCCTGGTGAGAGAGGTGGACCATGAGCCATACATGTATGTTCGAATGTGACACACATCACCACAGAAGAAAAAGCATGGCGTGGTGGGGGGTTAGGAGCACGGGCAAGTGGGATAGCGTGGGTGGGTCTCCTGGAGAAAGTAACGTCTGAGCAAGGACTTCGAAATGAAGTGGGCTGATCCAAGCGTTATCTGGGGAACAGAATTCCGAGCGGGGGGGCAGAGAAGTCAAGACCCTAGGCGTGTTCCTGGCATGTCTGTGAGCAGCGAGGAAGCTGGTGTGGCCACAGTAGAGTGGACGTGGGAGTGGGGCGTCAGAGCTGGTGGTCTGGGGGGTGGTTGGGGCCAGATTAAGGGGCTCCTTATGGCCCTGAGGGCATCTTGGCTTTTGCTCTGAGGAAAGCAGAAGCTGACATGTCTGGGACGTCTAGTCTATGTCTTTTGGGGGTCAGGACAGCGGTAGAGTGGAGGAGAAGCAACAGGAGCCCATGGCCGCCGTCTCGGTGAGGCTGGTGTCAGCTGGACCAGGGCAGCGGGGCGGAACGAGGTAAGACGCGGTCCGTTCTGCACAGATTTTGAGAGCAGAACCTTAGGAGTTGCTAATCGGTGGCTTTCGGGGCATGTGAGAGAGGAGCCCAAGATTTGTAGCTTGAGTGAGTAAAAAACATGAGATTTTCTATTGTTTCTTTTTCTTTCCTTCTTCTTTTTTTTGGGGGGGGATTTTTTGCTAAAGGTCATGTGTGCTCACCAGAGAGACAGAGACAGAAAGCAAGAAATCACCCTCACTAGGGGGGATGGCCAACCTGCAGTCCCTTTTCCCCCATTCTCCTCTTGGGATCTTGGACACACATGCACACGCACCTGACGTGAGTTTTAAGCCACCAGGTCCAGGACGTGGGAGTCTGTGGGAGTCCGTGGGAGTCCAGTGACCCTGTCCTCATGCCATCAGCTGGTTCCTATTTTCTGTCGTTCCTTGTCGCTTCCTATTTTGTTGAAGATGATAAAAATATCTAGTGAAGTTGACTCCTTCTTGGTTTGTAGCTTCAGTTTCTTCCAGTTTGCCTTTTGGGACTGTTTCAGAATGTAATTGTGGAGTAATTCTTTACTGCTCACATCTGTAGAGCACAGACCACCATGACTGGAAGGCGGTGTGCATGGGGAGGTGGGAGTGCGTGTCGGTTACGCTCTGCTCTGCGTGGACACCTCGCTACTCCGTTCCAGCTCAGATTCCTCAGGAAAGGCTCTCCCGGTTGTGGGAATGCAAGTCCCTGCCCAAGGGGCTGTGATGCACAAGCCTCGGGGCCCGCAGAACTGCATGTGCAACTCGCACGTCAGGGAGCCCTCGCCCCGTTAGTCTCGGGTCTGAGTTTCCCCCTGCAAAGGGAGAACCCTTCGGTGTGGTCAGGCTGAGCGGAGGGGCTGCGGCACCCTCACCCAGTGTCCACCGGGGCATTGTCCTAAAGCTCTCTTCACCCCAGCTTCCCAAGGTACCTGGTGTCATAATTCAGGAGCCTCGAGGGGTGTGAAAACAAGCGGAGCTGCTTTTAATGTTTCCCCCGTGCTCGAGCCAGTTTTCTGTTTAGTTAAAGCGTGTCTCACTTGCTGGCGTGCTTTCCTAACTCCTGGATTTCTTTACTCTCTTTGCCCTCGGTAGGCCTGTGTGTTTGTATCTTTAATTTTTAAAGTTCTCTTTCTTTATCTTAGTGGGGATTTCTATATTCAACCGAAATCATCTTCTTCTTTAATTAATCCCCGCCTGTCCTCAGTCCTCAGTCCAGCTGCCGCTTCTCTCGACCTTGAGTCCGGCGCTCCGTCAGGGGTCTCCAGCTGTCTGCATTTCCCGACATGACACATTCGATGGTGTGGGAATCGCCTCGTCCTCCCCGGCAGACTGTGCCCTCTACGGGCAGGACGAGGCCTGTCCTTCTCAGACTGTGCCCCTTTATGGGCAGGATGAGGCCTGTCCTTCTCAGACTGTGCCCTCTACGGGCAGGACAAAGCCTGTCCTTCTCAGACTGTGCCCTCTCTGGGCAGAGCGAAGCCTGTCCTTCTCAGACTGTGCCCTCTATGGGCAGGACGAGGCCTGTCCTTCTCAGACTGTGCCCTCTATGGGCAGGACGAGGCCTGTCCTTCTCAGACTGTGCCCCTCTATGGGCAGGATGAGGCCTGTCCTCCCCGGCATCTCGTCTCTGGAACCTGACACAGCCCGCATGCCGTAGAGGCTCGGGACGGTCTGTGGACGCTGCTTGAACACTCCTTAGCAACGTCCAAACACTCTGACCAACCGCGCCCCTGGTGAGAGCGACTGCTGCTGCTGTCTCGTCTGACAGGGCGCACACACCCGTGGAGTCTACCCGCAGACCATCGCTGGGCTCTTTGAACTTAACACAAGGAGCATTTCCAACAGACCTGCTGGGAAGAGAATGACACTTTGGGGAGAGCCTTCCTGCCACTGTCTGACAAATCTCAACGTGGTCGTCCGCTCCATCTCTTTCCCACAGGGTTCTTCATCTCAAACATTCTTTGAAGAGCCATCAAAAACACCGACATCTTCTTCTCAGTGTGCTATATTTAGATGAATAAGTCAACCATCTCCAGCACGCCAGGTCTCCAACCCTGGCATCTCGGCTTATCGATTTGGATCTTCTAACAAAACACGCCACAGCTGTGGCTTCATTTCGGTGCCACAGAAAATGCTTTTGCTAGAGAAGCACTTTAGTTAAAGCCAGCTCCAGGCATCTGGGGTCTCACAACCCGGAGGCCTGCAGATCAAAGGGAAGAGAATCGTGCACTTGAAAAACTCAGCTTTCTTAATTAATAATAACTCCCTCGAATTAAGAAAAGATTTTTGACAGGATAAAAAAGTATAACTATTTCACAAAAGTTAATTCTCCTGCTTCCCCAGTATGGTTCTAGACTTCCTTTGAAAGGAATGTTCCCCCCAGGTTCCTTCGATGCCGACTCTTAATCGAAGGGTTACCCAGCCGGGGAGAGACTGGTACACATGTAGCTCACACTGTTCGTGAGATGATGCAGGAGAAACCAGGTGGGTACAGGAAGCAGGAGGCTCTGACAGTGAGACCCGGAGATGGCGCAGCCGCCTGGCCTCATTCCCTCACGCATCCGTCCTCCCAGCTCCCCGCTTGGTTAGGACGGTCCACACTGCTCGCCGTCTGACCCGGCAGCTTGTCGCAGCCCTCAGCACCCAGGGTAATGCCTGTCTTCCCTCCACACGCTGTGAGCTGCGCAGGGCAGGGACTGCACCTGTCTTGTTCCCTGTGGCTCTCCCTGTGGCTCTCCAGTGGCTGGAACAGTATTTAGCACTTAGGAAGCACCTAATTTTTTTTTTTTTAAATGTAAGGATGAATTAATTAGGATAGGGAGATTGCATTCCTCACTGCTTTGCGCTGTGGCTTTGCTGCTCTGCATCAAGAGGTCGGTTCACACCACGAGTCTGAGCTGGCCGTGGAACTCCGTCTGAGTGACGGAATGCAGTGGAAGTGACATCGGGTGACTTCTGGGACTAGGCTTCAAGGGATTTGCTGCTTTTGTGGTCGCCATCTTGGAATCAGCCCACCGTTAGGAAGCCCAGCTAGCTGGCTGGCTCGATGGGGAACAGCGACCCCAGGCAAGAAGCTTTGCCAGCAGACACGCAGGAGCGAGCCTTCCAGAACAGGCAAGCCCCGGCGAGCCCCGGCCGCGAGCACACGCGTGAGCACGAGTGGAGCAGAGTGCATCCTGCCTGCTTCATTCATGGAGAACGGAACAAACAGAGGGTCGTTTTACGCCTAGACCGCTTTGAAGTGACTTGTTACACAATTATTGATATGCTAGGAGGACACTGTAGGTTTAGTTCAGCGTGGGAGTTCTTCTGACACAAACCGGGGTCTGCAGAAGGCTCCACTCCCATGGGTTCATTGTAGACCCCAGAATCAAAGCCCTTTCTGAGGAAGAGGAAGTAGCTACAGGAAATCACATAGCGAAACCAGACTTAACTGCAGAGTGGCTGTTGGATCACACGGAGTGATAAAATAGCGGATAAAGAATTCCTTTCAAAGGAAATCATTCTATTTACGAACTCACCCCAGTTATAGAAGTGAAACCTGCTAATCATGGACAATTTGGAATAAGCAGATAGTTATAGGATAATAATATAATTAATTAAAGATTCCCAAACGTGAACACCACTGATCATCATGCACTTTACTACTACCATGGCTGGTCACTGAGTGTTGCCTTGACCCAGCTCTTCCAAACTGGGAGTCCTGGATAGAAAGCTGCCGGGCCTGGGACTCAAATCATGACTTTTGGAAGAAACGTTCAAACCAGAGCACATGGCAAAACTCATAGAACAGGGCCAACCCCATAGTACAGGGTTAATCTGTGTGTAGGAAGCCAGATCCCACATGGTGGACCGTGGCTCAAATCCTCATTCTGGTGGCTTCCAAAGCATGATGAGCACATGTGCGTGCTGCCTGCTACAAGTCCCGAAGGGATGGAGAGGGGAGGAGGGGACTGTGTCGTGACCACGCACATGGAGGGGGGGTGGAGAGGTGGAGGAGGGGACCGTGTCGTGACCACGCACATGGAGGGTGCTGTCTCTCATTCTCTGTCTCTCTGCTGAGTGCATGTACCCTCTGGAAATAAAAATATCTAACATCAATTTATCTTAATCATGTTTAAATGTACAGCAAAATAGTGTCAACTACATATGTAACTTTTTGTGCCAGAAATCTCCAAAACTTTTCCTTTCTGCAAAATCAAAACTCTGTATGCATCGAACAAAATCTCTCCGTTCCCCTTGGCCCTGGTAACCAGCACTCTAACTTGATGTTTCTAGCCTTTGGCTACTTTGGAAACCTCACGACAGTGGAATCATACAGTGTTTGTCTTTGTGACTGACTTCCTTCTCTGAATACAGGCCTCAAGGTCCATCTGGGCTGTGCATCTGCGGGGACTTCAGAAAGTGTGTGAAAAATAGAAGGAAAGTATGGCTTTGTTTAGTACAAAACTGTTGAAGCCTATGCATGGTTTCTTCAAACTACGCACTTCCACGAGCTTTTGGAAGCTCTCTGGTATAAGAAATCGTCATTGTGGCAATTCAGGTCTTTTGAGAAGCAAAGGTCAGCATGAGGTTATATATGGGAGAGATTTTTGGGGGTCCTGGGGAACAGTAGAGACTCTGTACAGGTCTGGAACTTGTGAAAAGGGAAAGAAGAGGTTGGGTAGGAGTCTCAGACCCGAGTGTATTTCTGAGCAAGTTTGGGTCATCAGGTGGAAGGGAAGTTCTTGTGCAGAGACCGCCCTTTGAAAGGGCTGTGCTCCCGACAGCGAGGGGCCGGTTCTGGTAACCGTCAGCAAGCGTGGCTACTGACAGGCAGCGTCCACGGGAAGCATGGCCTCTCCATGGCCACCGTGCAGATCCAGGGTGTCAGCTGCGGGGGTCAGCCGTACATAAAGACTTGCCACTCACACGGTATGTGCTGTGGTCCATGAAATTTGAGCATTATTCTGTACCACAAACTTGTAAATGGTTTCGTCCCTGTTTTAAGAATAAAGAAGCTTGAGTCTGGAGAAGATGAATGATGTAAAGTCACACTGTCCTTAAGTGGCAGCGCTAGACTTTGGATACAGATCGATAGATACACAATAGAGCGCCTTCAGTCGAAAGCAAGGGGGCACGCTTGAGTTTATTTTAGGGCACAGTCAACGCTGTCACGCAGGACCCGAGGGCAGATGGATGCCTGGTGGCCTATGAGCTGCGGCCTGCCCACAGGGCTCGCTCTCCATCTCTCACCACCGCGCCTCCTACTGCATTTGATCCTTTTTTCTCCGGCTATTGGACTGGTTTTCTTGAGTATGGCAGAAGAGAGTACCTGCAATACTGAGTTCAAGAGAGTGTCAGAGCCTGAAGCTGGAGTCACCTTCTCAGGGAGGAGATTCTGGACCAGCTGAGATCAGGGTCCGTCTGGAGGCGCACACAGAAAACTCACTAAAGCGACTTCTATTGTCCGTACTGCTGGAGGATTTAGCTTGTCGTGGACACCTACTGAGTTTACATCATCCCCTCCTTTGCTGGTAACTCTTTCTGCTTTCCCAGCCAGTCACATGATCGTGGCAGGGGACCCCATGCCAGCACACACGCATCAGCCCAACAGAATCTCACAGGACCCCCGCCTCCCAGTGAGTGGGAGTGAGCTTTCTCACCCTCTCTCTCTGGTCAAATTAAATAATAATGATAATAAAATAATTCGACAAATACCCAATTGAAATCCTTATAAGGTATTTCTTTTCTCTAGAATGATCTTCCCCTGAGTAGCTGGAAGATGGTGTTATAGGCTGAATTGTGGCTCTCCGAATTCACATGCGGGAGTCCTGACCACTACAACTTCCATGGTATTTGGAAACAGGGTCTTTAAAGAGGTGCTTAAGTTAGGATGAGGTTGCCAGGGTAGGTCTTAATCCAGTATGACCGCTGTACTTAACGAAGAGAAAATGACAATGTAGACACAGAGAAAAGAGCACGTAAGGATACAGCAAGAAAACAGTCACTATATTCAAGGAGAGACCTTGGAAGAAGCCTGCCCTGCTGACACCTTGACCTTAGACCTCTGGCTTCCAGAATGGTGAGGAAATAAGTTTCTGTTGTTACAGTCACCCAGTCCGAGGTAGTAGTTGTGGCAACCCTGGAAAACTAAAAGAAGGGGTGGTGTCTCCTTTCTTGTTTATTCCTGGAATCCATGTAAGACCCAGCCTTGCCATGTTGTATGTCTTCCTTCCAGGGTTTTCCTCGCCATCTCAAATTCTTTACCCCTTAAGTACCTGGAGCATTTTCATAGCTTGAACATTCATGTAGACCATCCCTTCTACTTCGCGTGGATTATCCCGGAATAACCAACGTGGAGTGGATAGATTCTTGCAAATGAATTTCCTGTGGAAGCATTTTATTTACGCTGCTAGAGACTACAGTTCAGACTTTGTGACTTGGTGAGTGGAGTGAAATAGTATACGTTAATGGCGTTCTGGGACTGAGCAAAGAATGCTTTTGAAAGGACATAATGGACTCGGAAACAGTATCTTTCTGTGTGACGGTGACCGGGGACTCTGAACAGTGCTACCTGATCTCCTTTTCTTTCTGCATATTGCAGATTGCAAGCATCCTGGGCTTCTCAGCAGCTTTGCCCTGGTTATTACACAGGCATGTAGAGATTCCACTATCGCTTTACATGTAGCGGTTCCCTAGGGTGAGCTCTAGGATTTTGAACTATCTCATTTAATGCTTTAGTTTGGAAAATGTGTGCGACGTTTTCCCAAATAGAGCAGAGGGGAGTCACTCTGCTGTTACGTTAAAGGGCATGGGGGAATCTAAATATTGAATTTTTATCTCACTCTTCCCCTGCCCCCTGCTTGCTAATCTGCACAGTGTTTGAGCTACTTGAAAGCCTCCTTAGAACTGGGTATTTGACATGGTGTTCTAAATTTTCAGACAGCTTTGCAACCGGGGTGTGCCGGGAGCAGCTTTCCTTTCCTGGCCCAGGTGAGCAGAAAGTCAAGAAAAAGAACTTCAGAACTCATGTCAAATCTACTCATAATTAAAATAGCTACCCACTCCTTACTTCCCACTTATATTTTTAAAGGAATAATATGTAATAGAGTATGTCTTTTTTTTTTTTTGAAACTGCAGAAAGACATTCTTTTTCTTTTTTTAATTTTCATTTATTTATTTATTTATTTATTTTTGGAGAAATTTTTGCTATAGGAAAAGCCACTGGGTCTGGGACTCGAACTGTGGTCGACTACGTGGGAGTCCAGCGACAGAGCCGTTACGCTAACTGCTGGTCCCGAAAGACATTCTTTCATGCTGACTCTGAGGGGTTTCACTGAAGGAGATTGCGGTATCTTTGAGATATGAAGACTAGGCTTTTTAAAATTTTGCTTTCTGGTTTGCACATATTTGATGTATTTCTTGTGGGGTACAGTATGATTTTGAGGACCATAGGTTTTTTTTTTTTTTTTTGAGAGGTTTTCACTATAGGGCGCGTGCTCTCACTAGACAGACAGAGAGAGACATAGAGACAGAAAGCGAGAAATCACCCCCCGGGGGGGTGGTTACGCTGCAATCCCTTCTCCTTCATTCTCCTCTCGGGATCTTGGGCACGCACGCACACACGCCCGGCGTGAGTTTTAACCCACCAGGTCCGGAACGCAAACCGCGGTCGACTACGTGACATAGCCATTACGCTAACTGCTGGTTCCCAAGGACCATAGTTTTAAGTACCAGTCTCCGAACAGAAGATGACAGAGGTGAGAGCCATGTTTTCGCCTTTCTTGGAGGTGGTATTCTTAGAAGCATCTGGGTAATGAGCTGCAGGAGTTTAAGGAATATTTCCTAAGGGAAGCTCTAAAAGCCTTTATTTTCCATAACAGTCTGCAAGGTGTGCCATAGAGCTAAGTGTACTTCTGAGCCTGCAGGATGTGTGTCTTCCTGCTGGAGGCTCTGACCAATGACCAAGTTACTAATTCTCAGCTCAGGTCACTTCAGTAGGTGTTGATCTGTTGTCTTATCCAGGCCCTGGGCTAGGGGTCTGGATAAAGGACTGCACCAAGATAAATAAGAATTCTTCCCTTAAAAAGTTTATGCTCTTGTGAAAGAGAAAGTGTGGAGGTACAAGACTCTCTAAACTAATGGTTAGAAACAATGAGTGATTTCTAGTAAGAATGGAAGAAACAAAGAATAAAGGGGAAAGAGAAGAAACTTTAAAAAATTGCTATAGGGTACATGAATTGGAGAAAGAGGAAGGGAGGGAGGGAGAGAGAGAGGGAGAGAGAATCACGCCCCCCACCCCCCAGGAGAGATAGCCATACCAAAATCCTTTCTCCTCCATTCTATGGGGGTTTGGGGCATACATGCACAATTGACAGATATATTTTTCAAGTAGCCAGGTCTGGGACTTGAACTGCTAGAGCCATGTGGGATCTAGCTGTTTTAACTACTATGATACCTAGCCAACCTGAGAAGAAAGTTCTAACAAAGAGTGAAAGATAAATACTACTGGTAAATGGAAGATTTTGACATAAGAGAAAGCAAGGAATATATACTTTGATTTATACAGTATGTGTGGAATCTTGCCCAGAAAAGGGGAATTTTGATTTTATGAAGAAATGCTACCACCTCATTTTTCACAGACTGATTGATAAAGTATTTTGCTCTAGTCTATGCAGGTCAGCCTGGTAATGAGGTCCAGGAGGGAGACATGCCTCAGGGTGGTAGGTGTCTTCTTGTTCAAGCCACAGACTCAGGTGTATGGAAGTAGTTGTGTGGAGAGCTGACGTGGCCAGTTAGACAACTGGTACCTCATTTTGTTGATTCCCGAGATAGGACTGTTTATCAGAACAGACTTTTGGTAAGGAGCAACAATGGAGATGGCCTATATGATATGGAATAACTTGGGTAAACTGACTGTCTGAGTATGGAACCATAGATAGGTATCGAAATTAGTGGTTTGCTTTTTTAACCCACCCCGACAGGTTGAGGACATTGTCTATCCTTCTTCATTACCACACAGTGATTGCCAGAGCACACTGTACACAGTGTTGTCTCAATAGATGTTTGTCGAATAAATATGAGAAACAGTAATTGAATGGTTGACCATGTAGATGGTTTTGCTTAAATAGAATTTAGATTTTTGAGCCATAACTTAAGAATGATAGGCTTTGGCTATGGTGGAGACACAATCCAAAAATATGTGAGATTTAAACTGAATCTGAATGGGAAGATGACAAACAACTAGATACGCTGTTGTGGATTATGACTTTGGAAAATGCACACAGTAGCAGGGAAGGCTTACTGATTTACAAGGAAAATCAGAAATGACACCAAAAGCCAACAGTTAGGCTTTCAACATTTACACTCCACTAGAGAACATCAGAAATGAGCGAGATATGAAGATATCTTAGTGCATGACAAGAGGGCTACATAATTTCATAGTGGTCGCTCAGATCAGTCGAGGTGTGATTCAAAATTGGAAGATGGTTTTGGTATCTCTTTAAAAGGAACCGATGTTCTGTGAGGAGAGATTGGAGAAGTAGTTTACATCAAGGAGATATTGAGCAGTACAGAAACTCAGGCTGATCGACTACTATGAAGAATAGAGAAGGGGATCAGACGTTGTATCTTTGTAAGAGTGTTCTTCAGGTTTCCTGACCAGTTGGAAGAAAGAGATAGTATGCTTTTGATCAAGATCTAAAAGTTGACCCTGTATCAAGTCGAGTCATGACTGAGAGCTTTCTGTTATTAGGACATCTGCTGGAAGCTCAGTCTGCTGAAAAGCTGAGCGCTTGCAAACTCATGACATCTTTAACAAGTTCTAACAATCTCCTGAAAGACAGACCATTATGGAGACAGTTCCTTTGGCTATGACTCTGACATCTATGAGGAATTTATTGGCAAAGTGAGAGGAACAGAAACTTTGCAGGAAGTTACTGTGACATCTTTAGGGTTTATGATAACCATCAAGAGGCAGTCTGGCATGGTTGACCATGTGTTACAGACTTGAGAGATGTAGACTGCAAAAAAGATTAAGAAGAACAGGCATGATTTTATGACATTCTATACCAAAGGAAGGATGATGTCAGATCTGGGATGTTCTTAGACATATAGATTCAGTGTGCTATAGACCATCTTTCATAAAAATTAGGGGAGAATTCCAAAAATAAATTAAGTTGGTTGCATAGAGAGCCCTCCAGTGAAGTGAGAATTTGAATAAATTATAAGGATAAAGCACAATGAAAAAATATTTGAGGATGGATCCTGTGTGCACAATTAATGTCCATAAAGTACACTGGGGTTGCAGGAAGTGCCACTCACAGTAAAACAGGACTTCTCTGATGTATTCAGAGCCAGAAAAAGGTCAAGGCACATTCAGAGTGGCACTTGGGAAGAACCTACAGAATTGTAAATTATCTGGTAGATTTTTCTGGATTATCTGTGTTAAAATTGATCTTCATACTGAAAAGAGGAGTAAACATTGGAATAGAGAATACATGTTCAGGGCAAAAAAGGAGACGGGAGGAGTGTTAGCAGTTCAGAGTTCAAATATTATGAAGCAATAAATGGCATTTTAGGGTATTCGGAAAATTCAAATGAATTAGTTGACTTGCTATTTGTCATTGCAGAGAAATTGTAGAGACAAAGAGGTGGGGGACACAAATTAGGCAATTGTCCTAAAACCTGTAAAAGAAAGGGTATCTCTTCAAATATGTAGCATATTCAGGCTGGCCCAGCAGCACAGCAGTTAATGCTGTGCATAGGGACTGAATTTCACGGGGCTGACTCTGGTTTGAACCCCAGCCCCAATAGCCTGAAAATATGTGTGCCCCACATGGTGGAGAAATGGAGGGCAACAGATAATGTGTGAAGGTTAAGGCCAAGCTTTATTGGAGAGGTTCTTCTCTCTGTCTTTGTCTTTCTCTCTGTTCTGTCTAGTGAGTACACATGTCCTCTGGCCAGAAAAATATATCAGCCATCCTTTTCACGTATTGTAACCCTACTTCCTATGTCGATAATATTACCACCACCCCAGATTGATAATTTCATCCCAAGAAAGTCAATAATAATTTAGAAAATAAAAAGGAGGCCAGTCTTAGTGTGATGGTTAAGACAGCTGGATACCACATGACCAATCATGCAGTTCAAGTCCCTGACCTGGTGGCTTGAAAAAACACACCAGGCATATATATAGATATACATGCTGAAAATCTTGAAGGGAGGGAGAAATGGAGGAGAAGGGGTTGTGACATGACCATTCCCCACGGGAGGGGGAGAGCAGTATGCTATCTCACTTTCCCTCGTTCACTGTCTCTGTCTCTCTCTGGCTATTACAAGCACTCTCTGACAAAATTTTAAAAAAGAAGGAAAGAAAAAGGATATTTTAAATACATAAGACCAACCAAATCGGCTTACTAAACAAAGATTCTTGATTTGCCAAAAGTGGAAAAGGATCCTTGAGTCTCGGAATGCACTGACACAAAGTCTAGACTAGACTTGTCTCATTTCTTTTTGTAGTGGGATCTCTTGACTTATCGAGGAAATGCTATCAAAATGGTAAATGCGTATCTGAACTTATAAAGGAATTTGAGAAGGTCTCCCCTACTTGGGAAAAAGAGGAAGAGACGTACGGGTTAGCTTCCAGTATTTCATCGAAATAATGGATTCCTGATTCCTGTTTACCTGAAAAGAAATATCTATTCTCAACCTTGTAACCTTTGCTAATTTACCAGTGCCTTGGAAGAAGACAAAGGTCTGCTCGTCTAAGATGTGCATAACTGATTCATTAACGAAACAATCTTTGCTAGATGGAAGACGGATTGAACTCAACAGGCTGAAATTTAACAGAGATGAACATATAGTACTCTATTTGTTCCCCAAAATTTTGCTCTAAGAGACAGAAGGTTTTCTCTAAGAGACAGTAAGGCACAATTGACCACTGGTGATTACGGGTAGATGTGTGGAAAAAGAGTGCCTATAACCCTGTTCGCTGCCCTGAAGGACCGCTTTAAGAGGATTTAGACATACTGCGTGGCCTGGAGTTAAGCGTATAACCGACGTGGTTAAGCCATGTCATGTAAACAATCCCTTGAAAGAAATGGGGATAAATCATCTAAGAAAAGCTGGTGGGAGTGATAGCTGTCTTCTGACCTGGAAGGGTTGTCATGCGAATGTGTAATTAGACTTTCTGTGAAGATTTGAGTGTTAGTTTTTTAGCCAGTAATAGAACTAGCAGAACAGGCTTTGGCTCAAGAAACAGAAGAGTTTGCTGCTGGTCAGAGTCACTGAGAGGGGCATGATGTGGTTTTGTTTTAAAGTCGCCGGAGTGCCCAGTACAGAGACATTATTTCAGGGGTGTTACAGCTGCCTCCAAGCTCTACATGGTCATCACTTAAAGTCTTCTTTATATTTTTTTATGCCTAAAATTTTAGTATTCTGTGAAGCTGTTTTCAGCTTGCTTAACTTCAAAGAGGCCAATTTTCCAGTAATCCAATCCAAACATAATTATGTTTGAACCCCAAAGGGCTGGTACAATTTAATAGGGATCTTGCTTAGCTTCTTTTCATTTCTCCCTTGCTCTCTGACTGATTCACGTTCAGGTGGCTTCGAACTGCCATCCTGTCTTCCTGGAAAGTTCATCCCTCTTTCTAGTGCAAGCTCCTTCCATGGCCCAGTTGTCCAGATCACTACAGCTTTTTACGTTCTGGCTCTGGTCTCATGGACAGGCTGACAATTGAGTAGCAGAAGTCTGGTGAGAAATTCTCATAAACCCCAGTGACTATTCCAGCTCTTCCTGTCCTCAGTTACTACATCTGACCGGCTATAGAACTTCATATGAAAACTCAGATTTTAGGGAACCAGCAGTTAGCGTAATGGCTATGTTGCTGGACTCCCACGTAGTCGACCGCGGTTTGTGTCCTGGACCCGGTGGCTTAAAGCTCACGCTAGGTGCATGTGCGTGCGTGCCCAAGATCCCGAGAGGAGAATGGAGAAGAAGGGATTGCGGCATGATCATCCCCTCTGGGGGGTGATTTCTCGCTTTCTGTCTCTCTGTCTGTCTGGCAAGCGCACGCGCCCTATAGTGAAAACCTTTCCAAAAAAAAAAAAAAAGAAAAAGAAAGAAAACTCAGATTTTATGTGTTGATAATTATACAGTGTAGCTATAATTGAATTCTGGACATTAAAACCTCTACATTTATACGAAGCCCTTTTCTCCAAATGAATTTATTTTGAAACCCATCTGGGTGGGGGAGGGTATGAAGAGACAGTGGCAAACATGTCGAGGCAAACAGGAATATAAGAAGACAAAGTTAGAGACAGAGATTTGGGAGGGCTTATTTAATGAATGGGTTGTTTTAAAAATGTATATGGAGGGACCAGCAGATGGTGTAATGGTTATGATGCTGGACTCCCATGTAGTTGACCGCTGTTCGAGTTCTGGACCTGGTAGCTTAAAACTCATGCTGGGCGTGTATTTGTGCGTGTCCAAAATCCCAAGAGAAGGATGGAGAGGGGATTGCAGTGTGCCCATCCTCCCTGGGGGATGACTTCTCACTTTGTCTCTCTGTCTCTGGTGAGTGCATGCCGCCCATAGCAAAAATCTCTTTTTTAAAAAAAGACACAATGGAGGGACCAGCAGTTAGCGTAATGGCTATGTCGCTGGACTCTCATGTAGTTGACTGTGGTTCCAGTCCCGGACCCGGTGGCTTAAACTCACACCAGGCATGTGTGCGTGCGTGCCCAAGATCCTGAGAGGAGAATGAAGAAGAGATTGCAGCATGACCATCCCCTGGGTGGTGATTTCTCGCTTTCTATCTGTCTGTCTGTCTGTCTGGCGAGTGCATGCGCCCTATAGCAAAAACCTCTCAAAAAAAATGTATACAAAAGAAAAACGGAAATTACATCTCCGGGGTGGGCGTCCTTTTCTGCTATTAACTTGAACAGTCCTCAGATATGAGACAGAACACTTAAATATGTTCAATGCTCAGAGCGAACATGGATACTTAAAAAAAGAGTAAATGGAGAGTGTTTATATTGTTTTGTGCCATGGCCCGGGCTAGGTGTTTTATGGTTATCTCATCCAATTTCTGTAACAACCATTGGAGAAAATGGTATACGATTCAGGAAAGAGTTTAGGAGGTTGAAGCCTTGCCCGGGACTGTGAGGGGCTAAGCTGCAGAGCAGTGGTGCAATTATGTGTTTTCCTCTCGGTCACACCACACTGCAGACTGTTGTATGAGTGGAGGTGATGGTTGGGGGCAGGTCTCAAAGCGTAACTCGTAGCTAGGAGACCATGATTATCTTTTCAACATTCTACGCAGTAAACAGCTGTGTTTGAAATGGATACTTCATAAGAATAAAATATCGTATTTCGGGAACTCCTGTGAGTTCAAAGCAAACAGTTCATTTTAGGAAGCCACAAGGCACTTGCAAATGTGTCAGCCATCAGATACACCCAGCAGGTAGCTCAAAGCATTCTGTGACACACGGGAAGGGAGAGGTTGTTCTTTTATGATTCCGTAGCAGCCCCTGGGAACCAGTGTGGTGAATTTACTCAACCTCAAGCATTTCAGGTGACAAGATCAAATCGATACGGTAAAGGTTTCTTGACCCCCAAGTGCCCTGAGTCCAGTAGGGTCTGCGTGAGAGAAAGGCAACCGGAGGCTGGCGGCAGCAGGCGTCCTGCCGGTGTAGGGCTGAGATAATTCACTCTCCATCAATTCCCTTATCTCCTGATTACACTGCTTCTAGAAGCTGTCCCGAGGGTCTATCTCGGCCATTGATTTTGCTGTCAGGAGTCAGTTTGAGTTCACGTAGGAAAGGAAGATTAGAACCTCACTGGTTAAGTGCTTTCGCAATTTGCCCTACATGTTAAATTGTGGGCTTTATCAGCTTGGAGTTGCTTAATTTCCAGAGAAGGGCGAAAATGATACCATTTTGGCCAACCGTTGATCTTCGCATTTTAGCCACTGGGAAGTTGGGCAGTTTGAACTGCTCTGTAAGTTTACTCAAATTCTTCAAGTCCTGGAGCTGGTTTTTCTGTATGACTGGCCATTCCTGCACCTCATGACACATTGCCTGCTCCCGTTACTCGGAACGGTCGTGGGGCCTGCCTCTGCCGTCTGTTCTCGTTTCTTTAAATAGCTCCAAGGATTTGCCGAAAGTGATGATATTTTTGGTTTGGTCCCCAATTTGAGTGGCCGTGTGATGTGGCATGTAAATAAACAAAAGCAGCATCGCAGTGACAGTGACGGGTGATAGAGAGAGCGGTATTCTAGGCTGTTAAAACGGTGGAGTAAACTGCAGTGCTCGTCCGAATCCCACTGCAGCTACCAGACGTGAGGCATATTAGATTCCTCCCAGTCTTTTCCATCCTCGGGCAATCCTCCCTGAAACTCCTGAAACAATCTCCCCTTTATCTTCTCCGTGAAATTGTAACTTCACGCCCTGACTAACTGGACTTCTGTTTTGGAGGGAGATAATTTGGAAGGAAGGGGGCAGGTTTCTAGGGCACCGTCTTGTTGGATATAATAAGGGGTTTGATGATGGCCGCCCACCGTGTTGCCTTTACCGCTAAGTACTGTTAAAATAGGTGAAAGCTACGTTTCCAAGGTAATCGCCTATCACTGAGCAGGAGACGACTGGATCTCACCCCGACTTGTTCCGGGCCTCCGTGGCCTCTCATCCTGTTCTCTCCTCCTCTACACACGGCTCCTCGCCTCGCGGACTCCCTGGCTCTCTCGCCTTCCCGGCAGCTGCCAGGAGTGACACTTGGGGGGGGACTTGGATGCCGAGTGGCTGCACACAAGCAGTATGTACACGGCGTAGGAAAGGGTGGAGAGTATGTTTGTCCCGGTGTCGAGAATCCGTAACAGAGTTCGGGAGACATAAGCTTCGCCCGCGAGGGCAGGAGCTGGGGCAGAGACGCAGACGGAGAACGGGATACGCGTGGTCTCCACCCTGCGCAGCGGGCTGCTGTGCAGGGAGGGCGAGGGAGGTGGGCGTGGGCAGAGCGGGGTCGAAGACCTCTCCCACCTTCCCACCCTTTACTGAGGAGCTGGCGTTTATTCCGAGGGCAGGGACAGCGTCACTTCTCTGCCTTTTGGAAAGCGCGTAGACGTGACCTCAGTGGCGCGCATGTCCGACAGGTACTGTTCCTCAGCAGGGTGTGTGCCCAGGGGCGGGAGCCGGAGAGCATCGCCTGCACACCGTCCCCGAGCAGGGGTGAGTCCTGAGCCCGACGAGGCTCAGACTACGTTTTCTGGACACTCACTCCTGGCGATTGGTCATCTGGGAAAATCCTCTCTCTTGAATTTGGAGGCCTCCTACCTTTGCCTGCTAAACCACTCGACTGGGTCCTTGGAGAGGAGTCTCTCCACACCTCCTTGCCCACTGGAAGCCTTCGGCAGCCTCTTGTCACCACGGTCCGCTGTCCCTCGCAGTGTGGGCCCTGGCCACCTCTCTGGCTTCGTCCTTTCGCTCCCTCTCCCCTCGTGCTAAGCTCGGCCCCACCGGCCTTCTCTTGGGCCCTCGCCTTCCTGATGCAGAGACTGCGCCCTATCATCCCGTGTTTGCAACGCCGCTCCGCTTTCTTCTCAGCCATTTTCACTTTCCGTCCGAGCTCAGGGGCCCTCCCAAGCCCTCCCTGGAATCAGGCTGGATTCCCTCTTCCACTCCGTGCCTAGGCCCGCGCTGCTTCCCGGAGTCAGGAAGGCCTGCTGGTCACTCCCTGATGGGCACTTCGTTTCTCCTTGCTGTGTGGCTTACACACTGGCAGAATGGACCACTCGGCCACGAGTGCGTTTCCCTCCTGCCTCCCGAGACAGGCCTCTGCCCTCGTCCGTGTGCTGCCTGCGCTCTGTCGTTTCACGCCGGGCTCGGGGCTCAGCACCTCTGCTGCCTTCTCCCTTCCTGTGTCTGCAGGCTCGCCCCTGCTGGTCCTTGCATCCAGGTATCTCCCATTCTTTTCTCCCCGAGACCTCCCTTAGGCCGCCACGTCTACCCGAAAGACCCCTACTCCTCCTTGGGCCCCAGCGAGCCTCGGCCCCACATCTGTCTCTCTGCAGCCTCTTCCGTTGGACTCTGGCTGGATTTTGCTAAACAGCGAACGGACCTTTCACTTCACCGTGTTGAAGTCAGCCTCCTGCTCTGTGTGCCTGCAGTCAAGCTCATTTCTTCCTCCAGGCCAGCTCCATAACCTGCGGCTTAAAGGGAGTCGAGTCTCACAGGGCCCATCAAGCCACTTGAATCCCAGCCCTGGCACTTGAACAGCACGCGGGAAGTGTGTACATGTGTGCTCGAGACCCCAGTGGGCTAGGGAAACGGGAAAGAAGGGTCACGTCATGACCATGCCTGCGGGGGCGCTTCCGTCTCGCTCTGTCTCTCTCTGTATGTCTCTCTCTTGCAAGCATATTTTCCATTCTTTTTTTCCTCAGTACTGCTTCTTCCCCAATTCCCAGGATTTCTTGCACTCAGGTCTGATTTTCCCGCCTTGTAATTCCTCCACCGTCACCTCTGCTCCTAGGCGATCACACGCTGTGGGGTCTGCTCTGAAATGTTCTAGAGTCTGTGTTCTCTATCTCTGTCTCTCCCTAAGGGGATATCTTCCTAGTCTTCCTGCTGTAAAATTCATCTCTTTTAATCCATTTGTGTTGATCTGCGATGTTTTCTCCAGAGCTAGCATTCCGCAGCAAACAGAAATTCGATCATGCGGCCACTCTGGTTAGAACTTGGATCATTAAAAATGTTCTCCAAGATGTCATTTGAGATCCTTGGCTGGCCACTCAACATCCAGGTTGTCTCTTGATCACGTGGTTTCTGTGGGTTTGCCTGGGCTGACTCCTCTGCCATCAATCTCCCGTCTTCCTTCTTTGCCTGGGTAACGCCCACGTCACTTTCCCGGTGAAATTTTCCTGGAACACGCTGGTAGGAATTGGTGACTGCTCCACTAGTGCGGTATTGCCACAGTATTGTGTACATGCTTTATAGCCCTTATCCTTAAAAACACACAATAGACATCGTATGTACACATCATTCTAATGATTATATTTACGGGTACACTCGTCTCCCTAAACAGAAACATCGTAAAAATAGGGACGGCATCTTGTACTTTATTTATCCTTGTGTTTCTAGAGTTTGGTGCAATGCTTGGATCTAGATTACATGGTAGGAATTGGAGACATTTTGTAAAATTGAATTTAGTAAATAGCACCGGGCACTGTGTGAATAAACACTCTGCTGTTTAGAACATGAGTGGAAACCTCCCTTCCCTCCCCAAAAGGTGTCTATACAAAAGTCAATGGATATTTTTGTAGACAGTACCAGTGACAAGCTTGCTAAAATATCATAAAATAAAAGCATGGTTGACCTGTATTTGACCTAATATAAACAGCAGGTATTAATAATCCCCCTTTCAGGAAGGAAAAAATATAGCTGTGGAGAGTTTAGATACAGAAATCGAGACCTCCGCTTTTGTTTTCCTCTTGGGTTGAGGGGGCAGAGCCATGAGGCCTGCAGAGACCCTTAGGCCAAAAGCAGAGGAACACCACCGTGCCATTAGGACAGGTGTGTGGAAGACGCAGTGAGTTAGAGAAGACGGACTAATGTACAGAAGAGCAGGGATGTGGCAACCTGGAGACATGTCAGGTCAGGTCAGTGAAGGAGCCATTTTAGAGATTATCCTGAAATGTGGAAAAAATGCATCTCCTTACCAGCTCAATTCATGGTATTTTTCTTCTGAATGATGAAGTCAGTAATTAGTGATGAAGGCGTCTCGGGGTAAACTCGGCGTGCCGGCCTGATTGGCAACCTGATGGGGAGTTCTGCGGCATTCCATGTCAGAGGTTAGGCAGTAAAAGCATTGCACTCTGAGGTGAAAGACATTTCAGTCAAGCAGATTGCGAATAATTATATTGTAGGACCAACTGACAATTTCCCAGTTTTAGAAAATGGTAAATGAAATTTAGTTTAGTTTAAAATAAAGATGTAATGGAATGTTACAGTTGAAAAACAACAACTTTACATGCATCTAATTTACCTGGAGTAAACCAGCATCCCCAAAACCAAGCAGTTTGTCTAAAGTTAGGTGAGTCCATGGCCGATTCTTAGCCAAACCGAGAGACCCAGCTTCCAAGATTGGTATTCTCCAGTAACTACGGTCTTGACTCCCCAGTAAGAAGGAAAGTATCAGGCATGTGTATGTGTGTGCCCAAGATCCTGAGAGGAGAGTGGGGGAGCAGGGATTGTGGCATGGCCATCCCCCCCGGGGGGTGATTTCACACTCTCTCTCTGGAGAATGCACACACTCTATAGCAAAAATCTCCCTAAAAAGAAAATAATGGAAGTGTGCTTGTAATGTTTTCTTATCTTAGACCAGTGGCTTTTATTTTCAGCCACTTTGAAAGGTTTTTTAACACTTTTAATCCAGTTATCATTTTTGGATTGAACAGCAGTTATTCTAAAAAGAGCTACATTTCTCCTTGATATTTCAACACTCTTTAAAGGAAGTCAACTTGCAAAGCTGTTTATTTTTTTTCCAGAAAAGATAAAGGAGCATGTCTCATCAGTTTAAAAAACACTTTATAGCAAATACTTCCTTGGCTTTTTGGAAAGAGACTAGCATAAGATGGTCTTTATAACCTGCCGGAATGCAGTATTTCCTTGTTAAGCCAGTTTAATTTAGAATATGTTCGTGCTTTGTTCTTCACAAAGGTGTGTTTGATGTGGTAGAGTCGGTTTTATCTCTCCTACTGCAGCCCCTGAAACTTCCCTGATGAAGCGCTGCTTGTTTGAATATTAGTGTGAGCTCTTCTGCTCTGAATGAATGGAAAGAAAAATGGGAAGAAAAGGGAGAGTTAAGGGTGGAGTGGGTGGCTGGTAACCAACACTCAAAATTTCCTTCAACTCCCTTACATAATATATTCAGAATGCTGAACTGATTACAAAGGCTTTCACATAGTTAAGCCATTCTATTTTTTTTTTATTTGAGAGTTTTTTGCTATATGGTGTGTGCACTCGCTAGAGAGACAGAAACGGAGACAGAAAGTGATAAATCACCTCCCAGAGGGAATGGCCATGCTGCAGTCCCCTCTCCTCCATTTTCCTCCTGGGATTTCAGGCACTTTTGCACACGTGCCCAGCATGAGTTTTTTAAGCTGCAGGGTCTGGGACTTGAACCGCAGTGGACTATGTGGAAGTCCAGTGATGTAACCATTATGCCACCTGCTGGTCCCTAAGTCATCCTACTTTGACAATAGCCCCCAGAATTATTGTCGTAGACCACATTTTATAATACAGACGAGGCTCGGGGATGGGAGAAGGCTTTCCCACGGGACACATCCAGCTCATGGCTGGGCTGATTCCGGCTGAGGCTTGAGATTCTTCCCAGAAGTCTCTCCTCTCCTCAGGTGCCTGTGTCTAATATGAGACCCTCTAAGACCCTCAAAGACAATAGCACTCCCACCTCTGCGTGCTGGGAGTGAGAGGTCACCAACTGAGTTTTTAAAAAGAGAGTTCACATAACTCTATCGTTTGTTTTATTCCAGAATTCTGGCAGTCTTCCAAAGGGAAAGGTGTTTATGGAAACAAAAATAACAAGTTTCTATAAAACAATGTGTGACATCTTTCCGACAAAAAGTTTTGCTTCTCAAGAGTAGGGATTATTATTTTTCTCTAAAACGGTTTTATTGCTATTTCCACAAGAGCATGGCCTTCTTCCCCAAAAGGGGAGTTCTTTGGATGTCACTTCTCCAGAATACAAGTCTTCAAACTTGCACTTTGTCCTAAGACTTCATAGTTCTATGGGTCTATACAGTGGGACATACGTTCGCGGCATTGTGCAGCCCTGCCATTTCAGGACTCAGTTATAATTACATGCAAGAATGCCGAAGATGCAATCGCCCTGCCCAAGCTCCCCCACTTTGTCTTTGTACTAAATCTAATCTTCATGTTATAAAGAACTGAATCACACTTGTTCAATACACTTGAGTGGCGGGGTACGTGTGCCTGTGTGTGTGAACACGATTTGTGTGCATACCCATGTTCCAGTTCTACACGCTGACTTCCAGCACATGCAAAGAAGCCCCTGGCTCATCATCTGGTGTGGGGTTGTGGGTTGGCAGCAAGACCATAACTTCTATATTATTCTTTTTGTAAAAAAGTATTTTAAGATATACATATGAGAAATGTAACTCCTCAGGAAAGGTGAAGGGACTGTAGAAGAAAACCCGTCACCTCACCCATTATCATGTCACTACGCCCACTTCCTGTCTCATGCTCTGTCTCCAAACGTGGTGGCCACGGGGAATTTGCACATCCTTCTTCCTTTATTCATGGAGAAGTCATGCTTACAGCCACGTGCCACAGAACAAGAGGCATTTTGGTCAGCGGTGCACCCCATGTGTGACCACAGCCTCGTGAAATCACTAGTTCATCAGGAAGGTATGAAATATTTTTCTATTTTTTTTAGAGAGAGATTTTTGCTATAGGGCATGTGTGTTTGCGAGAAAGACAGAGAGAAACAGAGAGACAAAAAGCAAGGAATCATCTCCCCAGAGGGGAGGGCCATGCCACAATCCCCTCTCCTCCGTTCTCCTCTCAGCTTCTTGGGCACGCACGCACATGTGCCCTGAGTGAGTTTTAAGTCACCAAGTCCGGGACTCACACCATGGTCAGCTACATGGGAGTCGAGCGATATAACCATCATGCCATCTGCTGGTCCCCTTTTCTATTTTGTTTTTATGTAAAAATGCATTTTGACTGTCCAGACAACCCAACACAATGGAGCTGAAAAATTCCTGTCACCTAGTGACATCGTAACGTTCCTGGTGTCAAAATGCGACATGACTCACGCGCTGCATGCTGCTGGTGGGAGCAGCACTACGACTCTGGCGGCTGGACAGAGCCCAGCGTGCACAGATCTGGACAGCACTGGATCTCCAGGGTGAGAACAAGTGTTTATGGCACAGGCTCACGTGGTCCCTGAACTGTGCCCTGCATCATCTTAAGAGCGCACCCCTACTTACATAAAAGAGCAGCTCCCGTGAGACAGCGCGCCGTGCTATACCAGCTGCAGCCTCTCACATGCCGCGTGTTAACCCGGCCCCCTGATTGCATCATCGTTTCTTCATTTTGGTATAGGTGCGTGCACTCACTGGAAAGAGACAGCGAGAGAGAAAGACGGGGGACGTGAGGAAACGCATCCCGGGGGATGACCACGCTGCAGTCCCTTCTTCCCCACTCTCCCTTCAGGATTTTGGACATGCACACACACATGCCCACTGTGTTTTCCAAACTGTTGGGTCTGGGTCTCAAACCATGCGGTTGGTTCTCTGGGGTCCGCCCGCCCCCTTTAACAGCATGCCACTGGCCGGCCCTGCATTTCTTTTCTGCTTGATCTCAGATGGTTCTATCTCGCTCATCTTGGTCTTCCCACATGACAAGACACGGAGCTGTAGGAGTGATGTTGATGACCCCCATCTTACATATAGGCTTGGAGGGGGGTTGCACCTTAGTTTTTAGCAAAAAGGATTTTTCAAAATATAAGTACCGCTGCATGGTCCTGGGACGTATGGGAAGGCTGCTGGTCCCTGTCTCGGGTCTACTCGAACATGCCAGGACCGCCCCTGGGCCACAGTGCCTGCAGGGCTCAGGGAGGGTTGTGGTGTAAGGATCCTGACCTCTCTCAAAGGTGCCTCTCTCTCTTCCCCCTCTCTTTCTCTCTCAGGAAATGAAAGAATAGCTTACTTTTTAAAAATAGAAAAAGCATATAGAAAAAAGGCATAAAAATAAGAAGCGTTTTTGTGTAGCTGTGTAGTGTGTTTGTGGTTCAAGCGAAGTATCATCACAGAAGAGTTGAAGGGCTCAAAACCAAGTTACACATTTCCTAAAGTAAAAACGTTATAACAAGCTAATGTTAATGTATTATTGAACACGACAAAGATTTTTTTTATGCGTTTACTGTCGCCTAATATGCAGCGTTTATGAAGTCTACCGCAGTGCACACGAAGGCCTTAGGCTCACAGTCATCGCTCACTCTCCACCTCTCCCGAGCACCGTCTCGTACTGTGGACCCTGTCGTGGAAAGTGGCCCAAGCAGACGTACGGTTTTCAGCTTTGACACCGTGTCTCCACGCACCTTTCCTGTGGTCAGACAGGTTTCTATTACAGATATTCTCGGTCGCCTGGAGCACTCAGTGCAGTGAGTCCAGGTGTGTGGTCGCCAGCACTCGGCCACACAGTGCAGCCCGGGTGTAGCACTCCGTCTAGGTCTGTGTAAGTGCGTGGGTGTTGCACGGTGACAGATCGCCCAGCTGTGCATTTCTTAGCGTGCAGCCCTGTCACTGTGATGCACGTCTGCACTTTCCGCAAACCACCTGCCTTTCATTGGTTTTCTTGCATGGTTTTTAATGTTTTTTTTGCATCTATTTTTCTTTTGCCCAACTGCTGAAAATAGATGATAGAACCATAATATTTTACCTCTCAACACTTCAGTTCGACACGCATCTCTCCAAACTGAGGTGTTCACACCCAAGGAAAGCAACGTTACCTCAGTATGACTGACCATACTGTTCGTACTTAAACTGCCCTTGATCGTGTCTGAAATGTTCTTCATAGTTGAGGATACTGTATCACGTCACACTGTCATCGTCGATGTTGCTGTTTTAGAGCCAGAATTCCAGAGCGATTCATTTACTTTGTCTCTGCAGCCTCCCCTAAACCTCAACAGGTTCCTCATCTCCTTCTCCCGTGGATCTTTCTAAGAGTCCGAGAAATGATCATGCAGGACATTTCCTGGGCGGGCTGCCTCTCCTGGCTAGACGCAGGTCACAGTCAGCGAGAACCCGCAGGGGGAGCCGGCTTCTCTCAGCGCTGCTGGTGCCGCGCTCCATGGCTGGTTACGACGGTGGCCCGTGAGCTGCCCACGTCCGATGCATGTCGTCCTCTTTGTAATAAACAAGTAACCTATGACACTTTGAGGCTGTTTGAATACATAGTAATTGTTTTTTTTCTGTCTGTGGAAAACACACTTTCTCTGCCATCTGCCTCCCACCGCCTCGGCTCCGTGCAGTCCCTTCTGCCAACTTTGGCCTGTGCAGGACTTTCTCACGTTCTCTGTATCAGACATTCCCAGGACTGCTCCCAGTTTTGATCATTTTACTAAGACTTCCAGAAGTTGAGAAGCTGTTGTAGTCATGGTGACCCGCCTCGGTTCTGTGCGGTCCCCTTCTGCCAACTTTGGCCTGTGCAGGACTTTCTCACGTTCTCTGTATCAGACATTCCCAGGACTGCTCCCAGTTTTGATCATTTTACTAAGACTTCCAGAAGTTGAGAAGCTGTTGTAGTCATGGTGACAGGGGGAGGGTGTAGATGGAAATCAGCAAATAACGCAGATGCACAGGGCCAAGTCCGGGAGGAGCCGAACTCGGGCTCCCAGGTGTTCTTTCCCAGTGGAGTCCAATCCAGCTCTCCATTCCCTGGCAGTAATGGGGGCCACGATGGTGGATTGTCTACCAGGGGCGCCCGTGGGAGCCTTCGTGTTCGGGGTCTCACTGGCGAACAGGGCGGTAGGCCTGCAGCACCCATTGCAGCTCAAATTCCAATACTGGCCCCAGAGGCAGCTTATGGCCCAAGGTTCTAGGAGAACAAACATGGCCGACACTGAGAATCTCTGTGCTACTCCACGGCGCGGCCCAAGCTCTCACAGGTGCAAGGACACTCCGATTGGGCAGGATATTCCAAGGGCCTGGAGGTTTCCTCCTGGGAACCAGTTAAGGACAAGTCCTTTCTCTAGAACGTGTGGAGCTTGAGCCACAAGCCCGCAGGGAGAAGCGTTCGCTGCACATTTACAGAACTCTCTCCATTCTTCTTTGAATTAACAGCTATTTCAGAGAACTTCCTTCCCTTTTGGAAAGAGGAGAGAAAGCGTTTTTGGCTCTCCCTTCTCTATTACATTTATGAGTCCCCAACATGTCACTAATCAGAGCTGAAAAGCTGTGCACGATATTGGTGGTACGTGCATTTCTTGGAAAAGGACTGCCATCATTTCTTGAAGAAAAAAATTACTTAAAGATGAGTCAGTACTCTGACTTCTAATATTTTGCTGAGAAACTCCATAATGATTTCTCAGTTTTCTTCATCTAATTAAACTCATTCATGCCCTCTAAAACCAACATTCATAGCAAATTGCATTTTTCTTATTGAATTTGTTTCTGTTTTGTATAATCAGTAGTTTTATAATGTGATAGTTTTTAAAATTTCTCTTTTTTTCTCCTGGCAATTCTGTGGCGGTTCTGCTTCAGTGAAGCTTGTATAATGTTTTGAGATGACTTAGGGCTCAGGCACCATTGGAACACCGACGTTCGTTACAGATCTAATCAAGGTCCCAGCCCCTACCAGACTCGCTGGAGAGAGAGCCTTTGCTTATAATTGTAAGATTGCTCTTATTATCTCGGTGTCTAAAGTAAAGCCGTTCTCTTTTGTCCATTATAGCCATTTTTCTTTTTCTAAGTTCATTTATTATTTTGAGAGCGAGAGCGAGTGAGCGAGAGAAAGAACCACGTCCAACAGGGTCCTCCTGCTGGAACCCCACCCATGCTCCCCCAATACTGGATCAGGGCAAACTCTCCTGGCCTGGAGTGCAAAGGGAGTCATGGGGCGCAAACCCAGGGTCTTCCCATGTTCCCATGTGAGTCTAGCTGCATTATTGCTCTGCCATTGACTGACAGAGCTGCTGCCTCTGCCGGGAAGATCAAGATGCGGTTCAAAAAGTCACCACCCAAAGATACTGACCTCTGAACCCCCAGTTCCTCTGGGCCCCACTGCAGGAGAGCAGCTGTCCTGGATCACGCCTCACTTCCGCAGGTGAATCCATTCTAGACCAACATTCAGAGTGAGAGCTTTTCTGGTTCTGGATCAAGGTCTCGTACAAGAACCTCTGGCTAGTGGAACGTTAATACCATGTTGAACATTCACTGTAAAAGAGTTTGGGAAGTTTAGTTACTCATCTTACCCGCTTTGGCATGCAGGAAGGGGTTGGAACAGGGGTGGAGCCAGCAAACCTATGTACGCTGTGGGAGGGGAGCTGTGAGGAGTGATCAGCCCTTCTTAGAGTTCTCACCTCGTAAACTGGAGCCTTTGTGGGCAGGGGTACAGACACCCAGTCCTTTACACCTAGCTGCAAATGCCCTCTTCCCTCCTCTCAGTCGGACAAGGACAGAGGGCAGTTCCCTATATGGATGCGACTCCTGCTTCCAGTTTCACGACTGCTGGGCCACCGGCGTGGGAGTTCCTGTCCTTTCTGAACAGTAGTTGGAGGTTCTCAGGTCGTTCCTGACGCAGGTGCTGTAGAGGTGGCTGGTGGGTCATGGATGTTGGAGACGCTGAGAAAAACTCTGGAGCCTTCAGAGTGAGGTTGAAGAAAATGATCAGAGGGGAATAAAATGCTCTCTCGCAAGCCTTTTCCCCAAACAGGCCCTTGGGGTTCTGAGGACTTCAATTCTCCCCCACAATTTTGCATACTCTTCTTCATCCTTTAAATGGAAATGGAGAAATTATTTGATTTTTCGTTTTTATAGCTCTGCCTCTCCACAGGTGAAGCAGTGCTGGTGTACCGTCCAATTCAAGCTCACGACTCTGGAGTTATGCCTGTCGCTTACACGTATGACAACATTACAGAGAAATTCCCATTCTCTAATGTGGTTGTCTTGATCCCTTGTAGAAAGGCCTGACTGTGCCTAGCTTACTGTCTTTAACGTTGAAGAGTTTGGGCAGCTTATCGACATTCCCCAGTTACCAGTCTGCTCAGTAGCAGCTGAAATGCCCTGTGAGTAAGTTCGTCACTTGGGGACAGTTCAGAGAAATGAGTATACTTTCTGTGGTACCAACACGTCATTAGTAAATATATGTATTAAGCATTAGAATGGATCTGATAAAATAGCCAAGAAATTTTTTTTCCTTTTTTTTTTTGGCTAAAATAACATGCTTCTCTTGGATTCCATCTTTGGGCCTGAAAGTTTTACGTAAGTAAGAATGCAGATCTGCACGTCAGTTTTGGTTGATTTATCTCAGGCCGTTGCTTATGGACGAGACATGCATCCAACTGAGTTTCACAAATAGCCTACCCCACGGCTGACTCCCCAGAGAAGCTGGGTTACGCGAGTAGAATTGCGTGCTCAACCACCATTCCTTTATCGTAACCTTTAGGGAAAAGCATGGCACGTGAGCGGCCCCACGGCTGACTCCCCAGAGAAGCTGGATTATGCGAGTAGAATTGCGTGCTCAGCTATCATTCCTTTATCGTAACCTTTAGGGAAAAGCATGGCACGTGAGCGAATGCAGAGGCATCGTACACACTCCCATGTACACGACATGGTCAGAAGGAACGCGCCCTTTGCCTCTTTAGTAACTCGCTCTGCAAGTGTCTTGGGGCAGTTGTTATTTTTTTTAAGAGATGTTTTATGAGATGTCAGTTATTTTCAGAATATTCTCCGCACCTATCAAACTCATCACCTTTATGAGACAGCAAATAAAGACTTCTCTAGTCTCTCAAGGAGATAGATCTCTGGTTTCATCATGATTGGAATGGACTCTCATGGAGGTGGCTAAGATGGTACCTGGGTAATCGGTGTTGGCTTTTGTCTTTCAATTATGTGGGTGGGAAAGGTGTCTCAGAATACGAGCCCCAAAAACTGTGCACTAAAATCTCCAATCTCCCATAAATGAGTATACGCTAGATTAAGTCACCTAGGCTGGCCCGTCCGTCGGAACAAGGAGGGTGCTGCATCGTGTTCATTCGCAGGTGGAAGTCACGAGTGCTCGTTCTGTATCTAGTTAGTGAATGAACGGGAACTTGAACCCCGGTCTCTTTACCTCTAGTCTGGCTGATGGTTTTCGTGCTGCAGAACTAAACAGAATACGCCTGTGTGGTTGGAAATACTCTACGATCTCTCCCAACGGGCTCTTCTAGTTTAGTATGGATTAACGTTGACTCAATCCTGGGCTTCGGCCAGGCTCTTATCTATTTGTTGATCGCAACTTACATTTTCCAAGCAGCTGTCACTTTATCAACTCCATTCATTTGTTAGTGTCCAGTTTTGACTTTTTCCTGGAATCACCAGCCTGGTGTTCCCCAAATCAATGTAATTTCTCTTACATCTGAACTCTTGTAGACACCACGAAGCCACATGAAAGGTCATTACTGAGAGACACCAAGTGTGATGCACTGTTTAATTTTCACTAATTTGGAAAGTTCTTATTGAGTCCTTCTATTTATTGATTTATTTTTTTGACTGAAGATTTATTGGTACACGAGAAACACATGGATTCTCGTTTTGGATGTGACAACCTATTGATTTTTGCTATTTTTCTGTGATTATCCTGTATCCTCTTGAAAGCTTTCTTTTGATTTTATATATTTTGAAGTTTATATCTTTCAGGGTATCCTGGTGTGGTTGGTCTCCTAAGATACTAGGTCCTAATCCTTGGGATCCATAAATGTTACCTTATAAGAAAAAGGAGTCATTGTAGATGTGATTATTCAGGATTTTGATATGAAGAGGTTATCCTGAATTTATCTTACTGGTCTTTAAATGCAATTATAAGTTCGTTCTTTAAAAAAGATGACCAGAGGGTGCTTGTGCTCAGCAGACAGAGGGGCAGAGAGGGAGGAGAGGAAGAACAGAGGGGCAGAGAGGAAGGAGAGGAAGACAGCTCGCTCCAGTGGCGTGTGGTCATGTCACATCCTTTCTCCTCCATTTCTCCTCCCTGTCAGGATTTGTGGCACACTTGCACTCCTGCTTAGCATGTTTTCAAGCCACCAAGGCCAGGATTTGAACTACAGTTGGCCATGTGGACGCTAGCTCCCTTAATCATGGGGCTATGTGGCCAGCTCTGAGTTTCTTTTTAAAAGAGAGGCAGAGTGAGACCTGACATAAGCGACTGAAGTCAGATGGCTACGAGGGACACTGGCAGCCAGCAGAACCAGAAGGGGCAAGGAGCTGACCCTGCCCTCGAACCTGCAGCCGGAGTGAGGCCCTGCCGCAATGCGACGTGGCCCACAGATGCTGATCTCAGGCTTCCGACTCCCAGAGCTGTGAGGGAAGGGATTTCTGTGGTTTTCAGCCACCACATTTGTGGTAATGTATTGCGTCAGCCCTAGGAAGCTGACAGCAGTGGGGAGGACAAATGGCATGGTCACTCTCCTTAGAGGGCTCGTCCCAGACCCTGGAAAGGTCTGATGGGATGAGCGCTGCTCCTGGGTCTCGCTCCAGGCTGGTTGGCACAGCCACTTTTTCTTTCTGGGCCCCACCCCTCTTTCTCTGCAGGCAGACTCTCCTCTACTTCACCTGCCAGACCGCCCTGAGAAGACTGCTTAGCTCCAAATCTGCATGGTCTGGAAACTCAGTCTCTGAATCTGCTCGATCCTTTCCCTCAGTGTAGCAGTTCTAATTCCCTGGCGTACAACTGGGGGAGGGGCTCAGACCTGGCTCTACGCTAGTTCTTCAAGAGGTAGTGGCAGTTGTGTTTTGACCTGGGACTGTGATGTGTGGGAGGGGAGCTCGCACATGAGAAACAGGCTTGAGAGATATGCTTCTTTCGGGGTGTGTATGTGAAGTGTTTTTTTTTTTTTTTTTAAGAAAAAGAAACCCTGAGTCAGGAAAACCTCTCTAAAAACATGCACGTTTGTTTAAAAAATTAACTCTGCAAATGTTAGATTTTCCAATGCTCATGAATATTTCCTGCTGCAGCCAAGAGAAATTTTAGATCAAAAAGAAACTTTTCAATTAGAAATTCCTTGGTGGTACTTTTTCCTTACATATTTCATGTCTGAAGTTTTCTGAGTCGAAGTTTAGAAAATACTAATTTCCTTGATATCTTCTTCGAATGTCAAATCAATCACATAATCTTCTTCTTGTAAAATTAAAAAGGATTTCCTTGAACTTATTATGGGTCTGTTTGCTTTCTATTATGCCATCATCATTCACTCACTAAATATTATAATCTATTGAGAAATATATTCGAAAGACGTGAACTTCAGAAGTTCTGAAACTCCATTTTCTTTAGAAAAATATTAACTTCGTTCTTTGGTGTTCACAAATGAAATTCATTCCCATTCAGACCCTCCTGGCGGCCTTCTCCGAGAAGTCCCCTGTGCGGAGTGAGCATGTGTGTGCCTCCACTCACTGCAGCTGTGAAATGCAGCCAGAGTGGGACCCACACGTCCACTGTGTTCAGCGGCCCTTGCCTTCCTGGTCCCCTTACTCTCATCATTTGGAGCTACACCTTCCAAAAAAGGAAGCATCTTAGCTCTTGTTTCAGAGAACAAGAGTTCTTGTTTCGCGGACCCAGGCCAATGTAGTATTCAACATCCTTGTGACTGAAGAGAAATCATGACCTCGGGTTCTGTCTTTTGACCTTGAATGATGTTTTCTTCATGTAGACCTCTGTGATATAAAAGTAAAATTTAGTGAATCTTTATGCTGTATATTAGTGACCAGGGAAGTCACTCACATAAGCTAAGTCACTGAAGTATACTTAACTGAATTCTACACCATCTGCTACCAGATCTAAAAAAGAAAGAAAAAATAACAACAATGATAACAGCAAAAAAAGTTAGCCTAGATTAAAAGAGGTTTGAATTTTAATAGAGAGGGGACTCATGAACCAAGATGAAATAAATCCCCAAAGTGTCTACGATTATCTGTGAAAATAAGATAAGCTCTTTATATATCTATTTAATGAAAAAAAAAAATAGGATTCTTAGAGCCTTGTATGAAACTGCATGCACTTTTACCCCCCCCCCTTTTTGGGGGGGCAAAATCTCTTGTGATATTTCAGGATACTATACCTATGTGCATTTATAAGTAGAACAAAGTTTTGGCATTAAAGTGACAGGAGGCTGAACTGGATCTAGAAACTTTCATAGACGTTGCTCGAGAAAGCTCTGGTCTCAGGGCCTTCAGATCCAAATTGCACTTCTGGCTCTGACGAGCTGGCTGTGTTGCCCTGCACAGGTCAGAGGTTCCTCGTCTGCTAATTGAGGAGCTGTGGTGGGCTTTCCATCTTTGCCATGACTTGCTTCTCGGTCCCTAGGGACTTCAGGGCGGATGTAGGGCTGAGTAACTAGCAGCCATAACATTTATAGTTAAGCTAGAATGCTTGATCTTTACAAGTAGTGAAGGTACCCTTGTCATAGCAGAAAAAGAAAAAAGGTAACAGTGGAATGGCAATAACTATTATCTAAGTCTTCCATAATTAACGATTTATATATTATAGGAGCATGAATTGTGTGTGAAACAATGAGTTTTATAACACTAATGCTTTCTCCAATAAGATCTAAGGAGTAAACTAAACATGAATTCCATCTTTGTGAGAAGAGTGACTTTTTCTATTCTGATAATGAAGTGATGGCTAAATCATAGGGCTATGTATGCTCAGTAAAAGACTTACTGTCTGGGATGTTAAGGAAGTGCAATATTTAGAATGGTTGATTCCAAAACATTAAATTATCTGTAAGATGCTGGACAGTTTGCTCAGAGATCTTATTTTTCTTGAGCAGGGCCAGTCTTCTGTGCTTGAAACTCTTACATAATAGATTGTACTTGGTATCAAGTTATTCCTACAGGAAATCATTGCCATTGATCTTTGAGGAGAAGGTTAGAATTTGAAGATAGGCTTCAACTTTTCTTGTTGTTAACTTTGCTTTAAATGGCTTTAAAAATCTGACGGAATGTGGTATATATCATAATATATAATAAGAATTTGGAGCCAGCAGATGGCATAGAGGTTATGTCTCTGGGCTTCCACATGGCTGAATGCAGTTCAAATGCTGGATCTGGTGGCTTAAAACTCTTGAAAGGTGCATGCGTGTGTGTGTGTGTGTGCTTGCCTGGGAGAAGAATGGAGGAGAAGGGATTGCTGTCTGTTCATCCCCCCTGGGGGCCAATTTCCCACTTTCACTCTGTCTCTCTCTCTCTCTCTCTAGGAAGTACATATCCTGGGACTCAAACCGTGGTTGACTATATGGGAGTCCAGTGACATAGCCATTATGCTAACTGCTGTTCCCTCTAATAAAGTAATTATTTTTAAAAAAAGAAAGTTGAGGTGATAATATTAATAAGAAGGTAAAATTTTAAGTAAGCAATACTATCAATGATAAAGAACAGTTTGTAATGATAAAGAGTTCAATTCATGAAGAAGAAATAGAAATCCTAAATGTATATTTACTTAATAATGAAGCTGAAAAAAAAATATATATGAAGCATAAGTCATAGAATGCCAAGAAGAAAAAAAAAGATAGATTCACAGTTATGGTTGGCAATCTCAATGCTCCGCTCTCAATAATTGATAAAATAAGAGGACAAAGTCAGTAAAAATATATCATATATTATTTTGGGTAATACTACCAGCTGATATATATAATTTATCTTTTATTCTTTTTTAAGAGGTTTTTGCTATAGGACATGTGCGCTCGCCAGAAAGTCAGAGACAGACAGAAAGTCAGAAAGCAAGAAATCACCCCACCAGTGGGGATGGCCGCACTGTAATGCCTTCTCCTCCACTCTCCTCTCAGGATCTTGGGCACACATGCACACACTCCCAGTGTGAGTTTAAGCCACCGGGTCCGGGACTTAAACTACGGTTGAGTACATGGGAGTCCAGTGACATAGCCATTATGCCAACTGCTGGTCCCAAACTACTTGCTATTTATAGAATAGTTTATTCCACAACAGAAGAATGCACATTTTAAAAAAGTATATGTGCACATTCAGATAGATTATATACTGGGTCATTAAAACAAGTTAATAAATTTCAAAGGATATGAGTCCTTTGAAAGTATGTTCATGTGCAGTATGTTCTCTGATCTCAGTGAAATTATATTAGAAATGAATAATGCTAATACATATGTGAAATTCTCAAATATTTAGAAATGTAACAATATACTACTATATAACCCATGGTAAAAGTAAAAAGCAATAAGAGAACTTCAGAAATATCTTGAGCTTAATCAAATAAAATATAATACAATATAATTTGTAAGATACAGCTAAAGCGTGCTTACCATGGAATTTATCTCAAGGAAGTGACTAGTTATACCTTCAAAAATCAATGAATGGATTGGTAATTCACTATATTAACAGGTTAGAGGAGAAAAATCCAAATGGCCAACTTAATAGATGTGGAAAAAGACATTTGAAATGATTAACCATTTATGAAAAATACTCATAACAAAGTAAGAATTGAAGAGAATTTTCTATATCTAATAAGAGGCTTGTATTTAATGATAAAAGAGTGAATGCTTTCCTCTTATAATCAGGGTCACAGTAAAAAGGTCTTCTGGTCATTTCTATTCAACATTGCACTACAGGTCATAGAGTTCAATACAGAAAGATAAATAAAACTCATCAGTTTATAGATCAATGCAATTTCCTCTAGCAACTTTATTTTTTGATCAATGTAGCCTTTCCACAATATATACCTGTGTCAAAGTAATGTTATGCATAATAAATATATATGATCGTTGTCAACTAAAAGTAAATTTAAAAAGAATAATAATTTTAGAATTGAAAAAGCTAATTCTAAAACACACAGTAATTCAAAGGGTTCTTAACAACAAACATAATTCTGAGAAAGAACAAAGTTGTAGAATTTGCCCTCTCTGATTTCAAGATTTCTATAATCCCACAATAATAATGTCTGCAATTTAGTAAAAGCATAAGATGAGACATGCAGATTATCAAAATTACATGGAACTGAGAAACAGACCACAAATACATGGTCAATAAATTTTCTTTTTTTTTAATTAATTAATTAATTAATTAATTAATTTAGACCAGAGAGAGAGAGACAGAGGTTGAGAGTGAGAGAGAGAGGAAGTGAGAAAGCAAGCCACCAGATTCAGGACTCAAACCCTGGTTGGCCATGTGGGAGTATCCAGCACCATAACCATCATGCCACCTGCTGGTCTCCGGTCAATGAATTTTCAAGCAAGATGCTAAGGCAATCCAGTGAGAAAGAAAGGTATTTATTTTTATTATTATTCATACATTACATTGCTATATGTCATTTAGATTGTGAAGATACACACCTCAGTCCAGCCCAGATGAGGGAACACATACAAACAGACAAAAAGTATAAGAAAGGTATTTTTAATAGAGATTGCTGGAACAATTGGATAGCCACATTACAAAAGGCAAAACTCAATTCTTGTCTCACCATACAGAAAATTAATGTACAATAATTTATAGAATTAAATATAAAAGCAAAACCTCTAAAACTTCTAGAAGAAAATAGAGGAGATGTCTTTGTGACCTTAGTGTAGGTTATTACACAAACTATGAAAAAATAGTTAAATCGAAATCTACCCAAACTGAAACTTTCTGTAAGGGCCAAACAGTAAATATTGTAGGCTTTGTGAGCTTATGGTTTTTGTTGCATCTACTCAGCACTGCCGTTGTAATGCACGAAGCCTTCGACCCTGTGTGAGGAGTAATGGCGGCTGTGTCCCAGAGAGCCTGTATTTACAGGAACAGACAGTGGGTAGGGTTTGGCCCATGGACCTACTCGGCTGACTTCTGTGCTAGCTTTACAAAAGCTCTAGCTAGGGATGCGCCACAATGAATGATTTTCCCCAAATTATGATTTGTCTTAGTGGCAGAGGATCAAATTCCAGTTTCCTTCCCGTTTTCTACTGGGTTATCAGAAAAGTCATGAGGCAGTTTTGCATAGAAAAACACAGAACAATTAACCCTGACTTCTCTGACAACCCAACATATCCTTCCTTTTGACTGCTGAAGTGGAATACGTGTTTCTCTGCAGAACATAGCTATGCTGTTACGCAGCCGTAGGCACAGCCACGAGGGGCTGACTCGCGAAGGCCTTTCCCTAGTTTTACATTATGACTAACGCCTTTCTCTTGTCAGAAGAGAGGGTCTGAGGAAGGTGGTATTCACTTTCTCCATGTGTCATTGGAAAGCTTATCCTCTTTGTAGTATCATTCACATGAAGATATGAAAAGTGAATTTATGTCCATGTGACATTTTATTTAAAGTCCGTCAGAACGAGAATCATGGCAGTTATCCATTCGTATTTTGACATGATTATTATTGAGATCACCAGTCTAAGTTATTACATGAAAGGGAGCCTGACAGACATGCATCCCAGGGTCCTTTTTCATAAAATGAAGACTTTAAAGGAAAAAAATGAGAAAGACAACCAATTTGCTCTGGCTTTGTGCTGCTCAACACAAACAAACAAACAAAACAAAACATGCACACGTCAAATCTGTAATGTAAACGAAGCAGACATGCAGAGACAGTATACTTTCAGGCAGGAAGAATTTTGTTTATTGAGACTAGAATCTATCAGATGCCATGTGAGGTATTTACTTATATTACCCAATTTTATCTTCGCAGCACCTCTTGCGGGTAAGTCTAATTATCCTCATGATATTGGTGAAACTATATGGATAGACTAGAAAGTTTAGCAACTTTATAGAGTTTAATGCAGCTGGGAACGGTATGAACTTAACTCAAACTCAGGTCTGTTGGACCATAAAACCTGTGTTTTTTGAGATAGTGCATCTGGGAAAGAGACTAAAACATTAGAAAATTCTTAGAGAGATCCAATTAGTAAATATGGCCATGACATTAAACAATAAATCTAGAGTATATAATTATGCCCAAAACACTTGCAGTGCCTTTTATTTCATATTATGGAGAATTACAAAGAGATTGTACTCTATGAGTTCCTTTATGTCTGTGTTCAGGGAGAGGAGAGAAAAAGTAATTAAGAAACCAAGTGCAATTCTAAGACAGATGTGCCCTGAGCGGTTCTTTATTTGGATAAAACATAGATACAGAGAATGATTAATATTAGGATCCTGCAAAAGTTGAGAGTGATGATTAGAAATAACCTTCCCCCATTTCCTTTTATCCTGTACCAGGCAGTCTTGCAGCTTTGGTAGCAATTAAGTTGTTCCACCCTACATGTATAGATTTCTAAGAGATTTTGGTAGTTTTTACTACTGAGTCAGCAACGCTGGAGATGAAAGAATGGAGCAAGGTGACTCTTAGTACAAGGGGCAGTCCTCCTTGATGTCTCTGCAAGACCTGGAAACAGCAGTTTTCTTTCCAGAAAACTTACCTCTTTGAAACCGTTATAAGATGTCATAACTCAAACGAAAAAGCAAACAGCTTTTCCATTTTGAAAGTACGATATATAAGTTCGTAAGTGAAGAGTCTAGGCGTGGAATTTTTAATTATGCTTCTGCAAGAAGTTTGACAGTAAAGCTTTTTGCTGGGAAGTTTAGGGCAAGGAGATGAAATCAACAATGCCTGGAGCCAGGCAATGGGTTTTCCCAGAAGAAATAATGCCAACCTGTCAAACGAATGACAATTTCTGCGATCAGCTCTTCCCGAGTCTTGACAGATGGAGTGCTGCAGAGGTCACATGGCACGGGAATTCCCAAATTTCCACTCTAATTTCATTTGCTCTTTAGAAACTGGCAGCTGAAGGTGCAGCAGCTGACCTCTAAGTGCTACCTGGGGGACCGCGGGTGCTCAGGCCCCGCTGGCAGCGTGAGCGAGCGACAGGCTCTTTGTGAATGAGGGCTGGGACAGTGCGGGAGAGCAGGGGCTCTGTTGCAGCAGGTGCAGGCCCTGGACGGTCTGCAGCTCAGCGCAGGGGGCCTGCTGGCTGGCTCTCGCTGTGTATCTTCCGGGCCCCTGCTGCTGTAGGCAGACATCCCTGGATCTGAGTATTAGTGTTGCCACCAACACTCGTGTGAACTTGATCAGCTTTTCCTCAACCATAAAGCAGCCTTACTTGCAGAACCGCTATGAAGATTAAGGCTAATATGCCTGAAGTATTTAGTACAGTGCTCAGACACGTTAAGCCCCACTAAAGGCCCTCGTAACGTCACTAAATGAAATTCTCGTCATGTTTTTATTTCCATAAATTCAGTTTCCAGTTGCTTATGAGGAGGCACGTGGCATGGGGCCTGCACAGTGCTAAGGAGATGTAAAGGTGGACACAGGCTCACCTCAGCTCTGGCACATGGTCTAGCAGAGGAGGGGTGCATGTAGGGCCTCGGATGGAGAGAAAGAGGAGCAGGATGAGGGCCGTCAGTGTTCAGTGATGGACGTCGGTATGCAGGCATGAGCCCGGAGGAACTCTACTCTGTGTCCGTATTAGGTGGGCAGAATGTACTCTTCCTCTCCTTATATGAACATCTCTGACAGTTCTTGGTTCTCCTTTTTATGTGTTTTTAAGCTTTTTGCTATACAGTGTGTGGCACTCACTAGACAGAGACACAGAGAGGGAAAGTGAGAAATCCCCTCTACCCCGGCAGGGTGGCCCTGCCACAATCCCTTCTCCCCCTTTCTCCTCTCAGGATCGTGGGTACACACACAAACAAAACTACATGATTTTCAAGCCACTAGGTTTGGGACTCGAACTGCAGTCAGCCATGTGGGAGTCTAGCACCTTAACCACTGTGCCATCTGCTGACTCCAGTTTTTGATCCTCTTAACATCCTATCAATTAACAAATTTATGGTCAAAGCCCTTCTAAATCCCAAATGCTGAGAAGCAGCAACTAAGTCTGGTACAGTGTTTCTCCTTTCATTGTGCCTGTTTCTATATTCTTAAATAAAGGATATATAATTAATAAATTCATGAGTACTGATACAGTAAGCTTCCTTTGGACAATTATTATTATTACATTTTTTTAATCTTATTTTAAGTTCTTTTATACATTCAATCACATCATTCAGTTTGCAAGTGAATATTCCAACATGTTTACACTTCTCCCCAGTCCAGTTGATAACACTATGAAGTTATCTTCAATAGATAATACCCCATTTCTTTGTCCCATTAAAGATTTGCTTTTCCATTTTTTTTCCCCTTAATGTCTTTCCTCAGACTCTATTCCTTCACGCATGCTCTTTTCACACTATATCTGGTATTCACAACCATTTACTGTGTTTCTATATCCTTTAGTCATTCAGTTTCAGTAACAGAGTGCGTAAACTAGGTACAATGACTCTCCTTCATAGCCTGGCTTGCTTTACTCAGCAGTACATGTTCCATATTCATCCACTTTTTGTCAAAAGCCAGGGTCTTGTTGTTTTTTTTTATGGCTGAGTAGTATTCCACAGAGTATATGTGCCACAGGTTTTCAATCCATTCATCCGTTCATGGGCATTTGGGTTGGTTCGATGTCTTAGCAATTGTGAATAATGCCACAATAAATATCGATGTGCAAGTACTTTTCTGATTAAGAATTCTTCTGTCCTTTGGAGTGGGATTGTTGGGTCATATGGTAGTTCTATTTGTAGATTGTTGAGGAATCTCCAGATTGTTCTCTACAGTGGCTGGGCCAATTTACATTCCCACCAGCAGTGTAAGAGAGTTCCTCTTTAACTATATCCCTGCCAGTACTTATCACTTATTGTTATTTTTTTAGTCTTAGTCATTCTGACTAGGGTTAGGTGTATCTCACTATTGTTTTGATATGCATTTTCCTTACACTGAGGAATGCTGAGCACTCTTTCATGTGCCTTTTGGCTATTCATAAGTCATCCTTAGTGTTTTTTTCCCAACTTATTCTCCCATCTTTTAGCAGGGTCAGTCATCTTTTTTCAGAACAGCTGCTTGAGTTCCTTGTGTATTCTGGTTATCAGTCCCTTATCTGACACATAGTTTACAAAAATATTTTCCCATTCTGAGGGCTGTGATTCACACTAATTACTGTGTCTTTTGCCATGCAAAAACTTCTTAGTCTCATATAATCTCACTTGGGGATTATTGACTGTGCTTTGGGGGTCTTATTTAAGAAGTCTTTGCCTACTCCAATGTCTCCCAGAGTTTCTCTGGTGTTCTCCAGGAGCAGTTTCATAGTTTGAGGTCTTAGGCTTAGATCTTTGATCCACCTTGACTTGATTTTTGTCAATGGTGACAGACAGGGGTTCAGATTCACCTTTCGGCAGGTGGATATGTAGTTTTTCCAGCACCATTTGCTGAAAAGGTTTTCCTTTTCCCAGTGGATTGACTGGTGCTCTTTGTCAAAAGTCAGTTGACTGGATGTTTGAGAGTTTATTTCTGGGAACTCTATTCTGTTCCATTGGTCCACGTGTCTGTTTCTGTGCCAGTACCATGCTGTTTTGATTACCACAGCTTTGTAGGCTATTTTTGTGTTAGGGACTGAGATGCTGCCCACTCCAGTCTTCTTGTGCAGGACTGCTTTGGCAATACAAGGTCTTTTATGATTCCAGACAAACTTTATGATTGTCTTTTCTAGATCTGTGAAGAATGTGTCTGATACTTTGACTGGGATTGCATTAGATATGTAGATGAATTTGGGTAGAGTTGCCATTTTGATTATATTAATTCTTCCACTCCAGGAACATGGGATGTCCTTCCACTTTTTTGTGTCATTTTCGATTTTGTTTTTTAGCTTCTCATAGTTTCCCTGTGGAGGTCTTTGACTTCTTCGGTTAGATTTTTTCGTAGGTATCTTATACTTTTTGTGGCTATGGTAAATGGAATGGCTGTTTCCGGCCCTATCTCAGTGTGCCTGCTCCTTACTGTGCTCCAGCACCAACCGGGAAGGTAGCCCTGGAGTGCGTCCCTCCAAGCCAACGCCCAGCTTCGGCTTAGTGAATTCTTGTCCCCACGACCTATCACTGCCTACCTCTGTCCATATGTGCATCTAAAGCCATAGGTCTGGAGAAAGATTGGGGTTTGAACTTGACCTTTTCATATGCACACTCTGTAACTCTGTGGAAGGGATTCAGATATTCGCTGGGCACCAGTCACTAGGGGCTGAAGTGGGACAAGTGACGTGTTACTGTGTCCACGCAGCTCCTGCTCTCCGAGGAGCCTAATTGTGTTAACATCCCACTTCCTGAATACGGTAATAGCGATGCTCTGACAGGGCTTTTCTGAAGACGGAACAAAATCGTATTTGCAACAATAGCACGTGGAGGCCTGGCCTGCAGTGGGTTCTTAGTGAACGTGAGCTACATCAGACTCATTGGTGCAGTGATAATTCAGAACCGGGAGACTCCTGGGGGCTGGATAAATAAAGGAAGGTTTAATGATGAGATAGGACTCGGCTAGACACCGAGAAAGGGGTTGGACTCTTGGAGTGGAGGGGACTGGCCTGGAGAAAGGCCAGGGCCGAGAGCAGCCCGAGTGTGACAGCAGGCAGTGTGGCACCTTCCTGCTGGGCGAAGAAGGTGTGTTGGAGCAGCTAAACTGGGTGGGTTTAGCTACATTTTGGAGGTTCCTGAGAGCTGCAGAGAGGAGTCCAGATTTGTTTCACAAGTATTTGAAAAACTATCGTGATTTTCTGACCACAAGATAGGCCTGACAAAAGTAGCTTTATAAAAACTAGTTCAGCAGCAGAGAGTTCAGCAGATTAGCTCGAGAGGCACGGCAGCACTGGGGTTGCCGGATCAGGCGCACAGGCACACACCGGAGATCTTGGCTTTAAAGAGCTATTTAGGACATCAACTTTTGATTTTTTCCCCTTAATTTAATCTTCATTTTGAACTATAAATCCAGCATTAATAAAGAGAATTGAACAGTTTTGCTCTCCCAGGGCATTATATGGAATCCCAGCAAATGGAATTTAATTTCTACCTAACCTGCTGCCTGATGCCTTTTGAGACTCCCCAGTCGTATTTCTGCTCCTCTTCACTTGATTTGACACAGTGACAACAATATTTGTA
>NW_006199220.1:152134-159720 GCF_000334495.1 Tupaia belangeri chinensis
GAAGAGCGTAATCGACCTGGCATTCAGACGCTCTCAGGTCTGAGAGATGGGAAAGACGCGGTTCCATGTTGTCAGTCCTGGCGAACGTGACCAAAGTCGGCACCACGGACATGCCTGCTCCTCTGTCAGGACATGTGACTCTGTTACTGCCAAATGACTTGATAATAAATTTGGAGAGTTCTTCGTACAAACACACCGAATTTAGAAGTTCTTAGCTTTGATTGCTTTTCTTGTTCAAAGATAAATGGATATTGCTAACCGAGGTGCTAGATTAGGAAACAGAGAAGGTTTGATCCTCAGTACTTAACGGGCAGGGAACTTGAAGTCCAATTCTCAATGTCCATTAAGCCTGGCTGGAGCGCAGCTGGGCCCTTTGTCTTCACGTAGCTGGTCTGAAACCCATTCTCCTGATGTCCTATGATCAGGGTCCAGGCAGGGCGAGGTTGCAACAGCTCCTTCCAAAGGGGAAAGCAGATGAGTGTTGAAAATTATTTTTTAATTTTTAAAAATGTACTAGAGCAATAACGAGCATAGAAAGTTCATGTGGGATTGACCCACAGAAGAGCCGTGGGGAGAAGGAAGTCCGAGTGGCGGGTCTGGCTTCACGGCACCTGCTGAGTGAGGACGCGCGTGTGTGTGACTTACTTTCCAGATTCCCTCGTTCCCTCAGCGCTGTCTTTGCTCCCAACAACTTAGTAGACGTGGGCCAATGTTCCCGGGTCGATGGCGGCTTCAGTGTCCCTGCCGACATACTGGGGGAGCGATGACAAAGGCAGAGCGGTGCGTGGCCTCCTGGTACCGTGTGCAAATCACCGTCTGGTGGCCCATAGCTAACCCTTCAACGAGCCTTTAACCGAATCTTCTAACCTTCAAGGTTATGATTAGAACACAATGTATTTTTCTTTTTGGTAAAAGAAAAGTTTAGGAACTACAGAAAGGATATAAAGGAGAAAATAAGACACCCACTTCTGAGGTGTAATTGTGGTTGCATTGGTTTAATTTACTACACTGCGTATTCGGGACTATACTCTGCTCCGTGCCCTGCCCTCTGCCTGAGCAGAGGTGACCACTGCTCCATATCCTCCTCACCTGCCGAAAAGCAATGCCGATGGCTGCGAAGGATTTGGGGACACGCCGTGAAGTTTTGTGACTACCAGTAGGCTTTGGTTCAGAGGAACTGCCGGAAGAGCCTTCCATTGGAGGCATGAGAACTGCTGAAGGCCTGACCCACCACACGGAGCCCTGTTCCCAAGCAAGATCCCCTCTCTCCTTTTTCTAATCTGCTCCTTCTTGGTTATTATTTTGACAGCCATTTGGGGCAACGTGGTCTTATTACCATGTACTGTTGATGGTGGCGTATTGCCCCCCCAAACTGGGACAATTATAATATGTTGTCCTGAGAATCTGGACTATTGCTGAGAGTATGTCTGGTGATTGTCTGATAACTAGAGCTGCTGCTGCAGACTGTTGGGGCTGAGTCCCCGCACGCGTGTGGACCACGGGAGCAAGGAGGATGGAGACAGTGAGGGCGAGCGCGAACTTGCAGCAGAGATGAAGCACATGTGCAGAAGGTAGCAGCGGCATGCTTCGGGGACAGAGAACTGCTGGCTTAAGTGACAGGTGTGAGCTGCCTCAGCCCTTGGGTCCCGTGAGAATGCGAAGGATCATCGTTACTCATGCCTTCCCCCTTTTATTTGGCTCGAGTTAGTTTTCTGTCACTTGATATCAAAGCTGGCCAAGTGGTTACCCTCACCGTAATTTTAGAATTCTGTCCAGACCCAACCAAGTCTTGGTTCTACCTGCTTTTTCCTTGGAAAATTCTCATCTGAGCCTCCTATTACTTTCGGCTTGACCCCCCGCCCCCTTTTAATTTGCTATAGGGTGCATGTGCTCATCAGAGAGTGATGGGGACAGGGAGAGTGAGAGTGCGCCCCCTGGGGGGGCCATGCTGCAGTCCCTTCTTCTGCATTCTCTCAGGGTTGGGGCATGCACACATGGGTGCTGATGTCACTGGACCTGGGACTTGAACTGTTCAGTCCCCACACAGAGCTAACCATCTTAACCATCATGCCACCTAGCTGGTCCCTTGGCCTGATTTTAAAATTTTCTTTTTAATTTCTTCATTTTAGACAAACAGCTAAGGAAATATATGAAATGTAGAGGAAATGAAAACACCTTTAGAGAAATGCTAGATCTGTAAAATTTACTTTATTCATTTGATTTTATTTTAGTGGTTTTCGCCTTAAAATATGTGTGCTCGCTGGAGAGAGTGATAGACACGGTGAGAGTGAAAGTGAGAAATCACCCCCCTGGGGGAGGGTCACACCGCAGTCCCCGCACCTCCATTCTCCTGGGAGCTTAGGACGCACATTCCTGACATGATTTTCAAGTCCCCGGGTCCAGGACTCGAACGGCAGTTGGCCATGTGGGAGTCCAATGACGTAACCGCTACATCACCTCTAGCTCCCGGATCTCTGAAATTTTAAAAAGGAAGTTTTTGTTTAAATTTTAGAGAGCTTCTATGTTATCGACTATGCACTTGCCTGGCCGTTGAGGATGTGCAGAGCGCTGGTTACCACGTTAGCTCGGTCAGCTCCCTGGGTCTCTATGGCATGGGGGCCTTGAAATCACACCTCCTTGGGAAACGCGATCATATATATGTGTATAATCTGTGTTGCCAGAGGGCATGCACATTCACGGGCAGAGAGAGAGGGAGGAAGCATCCTCTGTGGGCGTGGTCATGCTGCAGTCCACTATCCTCCAACCCATTAGGGTTTGGGGCTCATGGCATGTGAGCCTGGCATGGTTTTCCAGCCTCCAGGTGGGTCTTGAATGCTACAGTTTGCAATGAGGGATCTGGCTCCCTTAACCACCAGGCCAGAGGCCCACCCATATGCCATATATATTGAAGTTCTTTAAGGATGTACTTAGAGTCTCATAAAGCAGACTCTTAAATCCTGTTTATCAAAAGAGTTACGAAGCCATGAGTACTTACTATGTGCAAATCACTGTCCCGGGTGAGCCTGAGGATGCAAAGAGACTTAAAGTGAAATGGCATTGTAGCCAGGAAGGATATTTTGTTGCTGTTGTTAATGATATGTGTGTGCATATCTGATTGTGTTATGTTCTTGTATTTTCCTTCAACCACCCTTTGCAGCCTATTTATAGAACAGAAAGCTGTTGCTTATCTAGATTAAGAAATGTGTGCAGTGGTGGGAACCAGCAGTTAGCGTAATGGCTATGTCGCTGGACTCCCACGTAGTCGACCGCGGTTCGCGTCCCGGACCCGGTGGCTTAGAACTCACGCCGGGCGCGTGTGCGTGCGTGCCCAAGATCCCGAGAGGAGAATGGAGGAGAAGGGATTGCTGCGTGACCATCCCCCCGGGGGGTGATTTCTCGCTTTCTGTCTCCCTGTGTCTCTCTGTCTGTCTGGCGAGCGCACGCGCCCTGTAGCAAAAACCTCTCAAAAAAAAAAAAAAAAGAAATGTGTGCAGTGTGAGGCTGAGATTCGAACTCGGTCCTGTGTCTTCACATTATGCTTTTACTGTCTCATGCTATTCCCTGCATCTAGTTAGGAGCCATGCACATGAAAACGTAGCCCACACAGGGAGATAGAGAGTCTGTGCTTCAAACCAAGGTCAGAGAGGCAGAACACAGTTATCCCAGGGGTCCAGAGTAGAACAGGGCTGTCATGGACGCCGCGTGGGTGAGGTAGGACTTGCAGTGGTCTATAAAGTCGGAGGTGGGCTTACGCAGGAGAGAAGTAGCAGACTGCTATGAGTGTTCTGAGTGGTTCCCAAGACTCATGTCAGTCTCTGAGTCGGTCATTTTTTAGTTTGGCCAGGGCACGCCAGTGATCACGTTTCTGGGGCTGCAAAGCCAACTGCTGATTGATTTATTTAATGATCTTCCTGATTAGCCTGGGAGACTGGGGCAGACTGGTGAAAACCACACAGACCTTAGGTTCTTATCCTCAAAGCTACTTTGGCTTTTCCATCTCCCTGTGTACTCTATTTCAAATTGCAGGAATGTGGGTGTTAAGTAATTGCAATTTCATTGTTTGAGGCACTCCAGGACTGATCTCAGCACGTGTTTTCACATCTCGCTATGCTCCTAAGGACAATGAAGAGATTTGATTTCTGTAGTAAGACCGTAGGTCCAGTCCTTGGCTTTGAACGAATGATAGATCTGCATTGATGATGGTAGCATAGTAGGGCCAGCTGTGGCTGACTACATGGTTCCAGTCCCGGGTCCGGCACTTTGAGAAAGCACGCTGGATGCATGTGTGTGCCTGCCCAGACTCCTGAGAGGAGGAATGGAGGAAAAGGGATTGTGAAGTGACTCTCTCTCTCTCTTCCTGGAGAGCACATGTGCCCTCTAACAAATTAAAAAAAAAGAAAAAGAAAATGGCAGAGCAACGTAAAGAGAGCTAGCAGTTACAGCTTTCAGTGCGCGTATGAGGCATCCCGCTTCGGTGACTGCTGTTCAAGGATGAAGCGTTACACAGTCGGACCCAAGCAGAGGAGCTGTGCTTTCAATGGCCCTGTTTTCCCCTTTTGAGGTCCAGAAGTCTTTATGGGAATATTTATGATAATTTCTCCAATGTATTAGTGAGCAATGACCTACATTTTCATTTCCTGTCATTGATACCCATGGGATTTGTTTGATGGAGCAGGTATTGAGACTCTGCGTAGCATAGGTGGCGACCAAACGTCGAGCCGCTGGGGAAGCACGGCTACTTGGCTCCTGCTTCTGGACTTTGCAAGGCCTGGCGTGTAGCAGGGACCCCCCAGTGTCGGATCCTCCCGGGGCATGCCCTACAAGTACCTCTCACCTGCCATCACGGACAGCTGCCTCTTCCCCTTGTCTGTCTTGTTCCCTTACGTTCTGTTGAGGCAGTGTAATATAATTTTTTTTGGAGAGGTTTTTGCTGTAGCATGCGCCCACCAGAAAGAGGGAAAGGAGATAGAGAGTGAGAAAATAAGAAATCACCCCCCAGGAAGATGGCCACGCCGCAATCCCTTCTCTTCCATTCTCCTCTCAGGATCTTGAACACGCACGCACACGGACCCGGCATGAGTTTAAGCCACCGGGTCCGGGACTCAAACTGCAGTCAAATACATGGGAGTCCAGCAACATAGCCATTACGCCAACTGCTGGTCCTGAGGCAGTGTAATCTAATAATTGCTCTATGCTGGCTTGTGTTTCTGACTCTTACGTGCTATGTGTTTACCTAACTTCTCTAGACCTTCTTTACCTCACTTATAAAAAATGTTTAATAGTACCATCTACTTTGTAAGATCATGTATCAATGAAATAATTCAATATGAGTAAGCTTTGTACACCAGTAGCTGGTACCTAGTGAATAGGCAGTGCATGTGAGCCGTTATCTTCACCACCACGCCACCTGCCGGCCCAAATGTTGACTGTCCTTTTACTAATAATTCACATGGAAAAAGGAGGCAATAATCTTGTGTCTTTAACTAGTCTGTGAGTTGACCTTGACCATGGGAGCTATACCTTGCTTTATAGTTTCTGGAACAAATATTAGGACATATTTTAGAATACCTATATGTACTATGTGTAAATTTATGTATAATAGACATGCAATACACATGCATAATATAGATTTTAAATTATACATGGTAGATTGAGCATATGTATTTGGAGCTTTGTCATCTGCATAAGAAATCTGTCCTTGCATGCGAGCTCTTTTTGAGAGGAGCGTGAGATGCGTGTCAAACTTCTCTGTGAGATTTCGTGGTAAGTTAGCACGTCAGCCTAAGAACAACGTAATGTAGTTCGACTCCAAGGTTCTTCACTAGCTATAGGAGTGTCTGCTTATTTGCAGGATAGAATGCAGGTGTAGGCTGCCCAGTTTAATAATATTGTGTTCACAGATAACACAAACATTCTAGAAGCTTAAAGAAAGATGCGTTTTATTGCTTTTCTAATCAATTGGGAGTTTTCTTCTAGAGAAGGCATCAGTGTGTAGTGATATGATACTTTGGAGAATAAAATGAGACCTGCAGTTAACAGAGGGTAACTTTTCTGTGCTTGTGACTCAACGTGGCTGGGATTAATGGCCCAGATGAAACAAAACCAAGAAGAAATAATGCAGGTTTGATGAAACATTGCTGCACGTCCGTCCCAGGAATACCGTGTAACGTGATTGAACCTTCTGCCTGCAGCCTGGTTTGGAGATAAGACAGCCACTTCTACGAGAAATGCCTGGGACCTTCTCAACTCCACCAACTACATTTTGTCAATGGGAGCTGGATTGTGAAGCACTGGGCTTGAGTTTTAGTGAAAAGATGGCATACCGCATGTTACAGCTCAATATTTACTCAGAGCACAGGTCCACTCTAGGCAAGCAGAGGGAAGTTTATCTTCCTCTCCTTCACCTTTTCCCTCCTCTCTTTACCTCCTTCTGCCTTCTCCTCTCCTTGATTTTTTTTTTAAAGACATTTTTTACGATAGGACTTGTACACTCGCTGGAGAGATAGAGAGAGACAGAAAGCGAGAAATCACCCCCTAGGGGTCCACACCACATTCCCTTTTCCTTTTTCCCCTCTCAGGATTTTGGGCATGCACGCACGCCCAGTGTGAGTTTTAAGCCACAGGGCTGGGACTTGAACTGTGGCTGACTATGTCGGAGTCCATTGACAAAACCATTATGCCATCTGCTGGTCCCTCCCCCTTGATTTTGGACTCTTTGTACTGGAATTTCATTGAGTTTGCATAGCTGAAAGGGGCCTTGGCAATCATCTAGTTAATTTTCAGATAAACAAGGAGAAGAGACTCCGAAGAGCAGAGACATTTGTCCATAATCTTTCATTGAGCTTGTCTCAGGATGCAGCTAAGAAGTCTCTGCTTTTGTCTCCTCTTCCTTCTTCATTTTGGGAACTAAGAAGTCCAGAGAATCAATTAAACATCACGTAACTTTCAGAACCTTTTCGGCTGGTTTGCCTGATAAGTTTTCTTTCTGGTTTCTGTTCTTGTGACTCATGGCCTGAGGATCCGTGAACCTGTGTGCTGGCATTTCCTGGTTTATTGCAAAGCTCGTCTCTGTCCTGAGCTGTGGCCTTTTGCGTGGTCACCCAGCTTGCCTGCTGGGCATACTTCATGTGATAAGAAATGCCATTGTTACAGGGACGTGACAATCTCCTCGTTACTTTTGGTGCATTTCAGAGGAAGCAAATAATAAAAGACCCAGTCCTCTGACTGGGAGCGCCACCTTAGAGGCTCATGCTTCACTGTGTAAACGCCAAGAACTGCTTCCACATGGCATCAAGCCAACGGCTGGGGGACAGGACTGAGAAAAGTAAAATTAAGTAACAGATTATCGACCTGCCATGGGAAAACACTTGCATAAATCGGAGTCCTGTGAATTCAGTGTTTTGTGATGGCATGGCCCTGTGGTCTGGTGGTTAAAGTAGCTGGATCCCACACGGCCAGTCCCACTGTTGGCATCCCAGATGGGACAGCTTGAGAAACATGCCAGGCGTTTGTGTGTGCATGCCCAAAATCCCAGATGGAGGGGATGTGGAAAGTGATTGTGGACAATTCTCATGGGAAATGCTTTC
>NW_006199220.1:159751-163781 GCF_000334495.1 Tupaia belangeri chinensis
TTCCCTTTCCTCCTGGGGAGTGTACGCGTTTTATGGCAAAATGGAGAAAAAGTGCGTTTCTACATTGTCAAAGGAGCATCCGGAATGTTAGAATTCCTTTTTTGTTCCTCCCAAATCCAATCTTCTTTTAGGAAACGTTTCTGAAGACACCATATCAAAATGATTTCTCCCCTTTCTTGAATCCTTGCAGGGTTCTTGGACAGTCTTCATAAATGATCTCAGACTTATAGACTTCCTTTATGGATCACATGTTCGTCCACACTGGACTCATTGGAGGGTGATGTCTGATTCTGCAAGCACAATTCTTTGCATGTAACAGGAACTTCATACTGAAGAGAATTTCAAAAAGTCCGTGGAAAATGAAATGGAAAGATAAAAATTAAAAATTTATATCTATTTCTCAACATGAACTTTTATAAATGACATCAGCCATTTAGTCTGTCCCTAAAGATCTGGGAATCTAAGTCCTGGGGACTTAATCATGTCAATACTGTCTCCTTTAAAATTTTTTTCTTCATAACATTAGCTGAAGAACAGTGAGTGCCTTTTAAATATTTAAGATTATGAAACAAAACGTCATAAAGAGCCAAATCAAGACTGTAAGGTGGATGCCTCATGATTTCCCACTGAAACTCTCATGAATCTCTTCTGCTCGGTGAGCGGAATGAGCACTATTATGGTGGTCGAGAAGGACTCTGCTTTGCTGGGCATTTTTCTTCATTTATTTCTCAACTCACTCTCATGAAACACACAAAATATCATTCTTTCATTCTTCAAAAAGTCAATAAGCAAAACATCTTGAACGTCTCCAGACTTTTGCGACCCTTTGCTCCTGACTGATCCACATTGGCTTTGACAAGACGCTTCCATCACTCGGTAATCATTGCTTTGACTGTGCTTTGTCTTCAGGATCACACTGGGAAAGCCATGAGTTATCTCCTCTTGAAATTCTTTAAAGAAATGCTTCGGGATCTTCACCCCATTTGTTTAAAATCTTCATCAAAAGCTTTTATCCCATCTTCACTGGATCTTGGTGCCACGTTTTGGCATCAACTGAACAGAAAGTTTGTTCAATTTTAGTTTTTCAAGTAGAACTGTGCAAGTTGAACCAGTTGCAATGTCTACCGTTTGGCCGTTGCTTCTGCTGTTAACTGTCAGTCCTCCTCCATTAGGACACAAACAAGATTAATTTTCTCCTTGCCATTTTCATTGAGGTGGATGATGTTCTGCTATTGCAGTTGTCATCTTCAACATAGTCTTGTCTCTTTTTGCTGAGTTACTCATTTGTAAACCAACATGTCTTTGGAAGCCATTGTCCCCATCAACTTTTCATAAAACAGCAATGATTTCACCATTCTTTTACTTAAGTTTACTATCACTTTGATGTTTGTTCTTGCTTGAATTTTAGCAGAATTTATGTTATTTGAATTGGTTTTTAAACTGTAGTCTTATCCTTCCTAATGCCTGGAACTAGATACTGTTCAGACAAGTTAGTATGGGTTTATTTTGTTGCAAAGCATTTTTCAAAATTCATGCATACTTTTTTGATAATATGCATTTCTAACACATTTTTGACAACCCCCCCGTATATATAAAGGGTATAGCTTTTATGAACCATTTAAGCGTATCAGAATATCTTCTTAAATTTTTCATATGCTAGAAGTTAATGTCTCTGTTAAGGATCAGTAGCTTCACAGTCAAAAATACATAGTGTAGGACTCAGGTTCCTCTCCCTCACTTTTGGGTTTTCTTGGTTAGCTCATTTCCCTAGGCATCTTCCCCCGGCCCCTAAATGGAGAGTAGATGGAGCTGCTTATGTAGTGCTGCCCTGTTCGTGAGAAATGGACTTTGTCTTCTGCGCTCTGCATGGGTATGAAGCTCCAGGAATCCTGCTTACCAAGACTGGCCAATGTCCCCATAACCATGGCTATAAAGCTCCAGGAATCCTGCTTACCAAGACTGGCCAATGTCCCCATAACCATGGGTATAAAGCTCCAGGAATCCTGCTTACCAAGACTGGCCAATGTCCCCATAACCATGGCTATAAAGCTCCAGGAATCCTGCTTACCAAGACTGGCCAATGTCCCCATAACCATGGCAGTTTTAGCAGGGGAAACCGGGAGCTGAGCCTGGGGCCTTCCCATATGGGTCTGAAACGGTGCAGCAGCACCCTACTTCCCGTGTCACTGTGCTGGGCATGCATTTCTCCATATTAAGGAAGTTTTTATCTTTTAAAAATTTTAACTAAAAGTTCTTGTCCACACCTTCCTGTTTGCTCAAGAAAAGCACTATTAGTACTGAACCCATGGTGCAGAAATAATTTCAGTTTCTGTATTTTTGAAACCTTGACAATGCCAATGTCCCCATAACCATGGCTATAAAGCTCCAGGAATCCGGCTTACCAAGACTGGCCAATGTCCCCATAACCATGGGTATAAAGCTCCAGGAATCCTGCTTACCAAGACTGGCCAATGTCCCCATAACCATGGCAGTTTTAGCAGGGGAAACCGGGAGCTGAGCCTGGGGCCTTCCCATATGGGTCTGAAACGGTGCAGCAGCACCCTACTTCCCGTGTCACTGTGCTGGGCATGCATTTCTCCATATTAAGGAAGTTTTTATCTTTTAAAAATTTTAACTAAAAGTTCTTGTCCACACCTTCCTGTTTGCTCAAGAAAAGCACTATTAGTACTGAACCCATGGTGCAGAAATAATTTCAGTTTCTGTATTTTTGAAACCTTGACAATGGTTGCTAAGGGACAAATTGAGTATATTTATAATGATCCTTGGAAGGTGAGTGGGTAGTAGGTACGTTAAGACATATGGACCAGGATGTCCGTATGTCTTTTTCTTTCTGGAAGGAGAGTGTGGAGTACTTGAGAGACAGTAAGACGTTTATTAAAGTTAGACTACATTAATAGAATTCAGTGAGAGTTGAAAATCTCATGATACTTCTGTGATGTACAAAGAAGAAGTGAAGTAAATATTTGATAAATGGGTGAAGTTAAGAGGAAAGGAGGAAGCTCTCCATTTAATGCCACAGTGACCCCTATCACTCACGGTTCAGTCTCTCCTCCAAGAACAGGCCGGCCACGTCCCTTTACCTACCACGGCACCGAGTTAATTAGGTACAAACCATCTACAAGGTTTGGAGCTTAGAAATTACGGGACAGATTTGATACAAGGACTCTGTGCCTTTGAAGCCCTTGAAACAAAATCTAGGATGTCTTACGATCAGCGTCACTCACCGTTGGGTTTAGTAAGAGTAGAGCCCACTCTGGGCAGTACGCCTACTGACAGCAGTCTCCTGAGGTCTTGATCCAGTGAACCCCTCTCACTCCTGACTCTTCATCTGCTGAACTTTGTAAGGGAATACTTAGCATCAAGGATGTTTAACTCATTTCAGGGGAGGTAGGGAACAATTCCCATTTTTCTTGAGTGCTCCTGGGTCTTGTAGAATGGAAATACTGCAGAAAGGAAAAGGAGATTGTGATGATAATGAACAGGGGCATGGATGGGTCCAAGAGGGATCACATATCGTTACGATGAAAAGATAACTAGGGAAGCATCTGTAGCCTGGGCATTTCATCTAGTGATGAACATGGATGCTGGCTGGAAGGTGACGTGCTGTATTATGCAGGGCCCTGGAGGACCACCGAGCAGAGACTGTAGCGCCTATGAGGGAGAAGGAGGAAGTGAAACAGCTTGTGGTGTGTGATGGACAGGGAATGGGGCCAAGCAAACAGCACAGCAGAAACCGTGCTTCTGTTGTGTGCAAATATCAAACATGCAAAGCATGGGGAGTGCGTGTTTTCGCTCCACGTTAGTTTCAGCGTGGACACATTTGGGACTGCTCCCAAGTCCTCGCTCCTTTCCCAGGCCCTCCCTGCTGGAAAGACAGAAAAAGGAAGTCCAAGACAGGAAGCACGTGGAGTGGAAACAACTCTGACAGTCAGAGCTGAGTCCACCAAGGCCAGGTGGAACAAGGTTCTCTCTAACCACGTGACTGAACTAAAGAGGCAGTTTGGAAACA
>NW_006199220.1:164149-177906 GCF_000334495.1 Tupaia belangeri chinensis
ATGAGTGGGTTTCTGGGGAGAATAAGAGAAGGTGGAATTGGTAGGGATACTACACAGAGTTTATTACAACGTACGTGTTTCCTTGGAGAAATGACTTTGGGGGACCGATCCGAGGTGACACAGACATTCCTAGGCCTCCTGCTTTGGTGGGCAAAAGTCAAAAAGGATTGAAGGCCAGTTTGTTAGCCTCTAAACAGCATCTGGACCGGCTCCAACTCTTACCCCGCGTGATCACAGGAGGTCTGCCTAGCCTTGCCTATCTCTCAAACCCACCAGAGAGCCCCGGTCTGTCCCACAGTCTGCCTTGGTTGTCCTCCTCTCTCCGGGTTTCGCTCTGGGCTTCCCCGCTGACCACATCTGGCCACTGCATGGCTGCACGGCTCCCCATCCATGTCGTGCTCAATGATGGCTTCACTGAAGGGTTGAGGACAGCATGAAGAGATGGCAGTGCCACAAGGTTAGGCACCATTTTCCTTAGTCTCTAGCTGTCACCCTTCCGAGGAGGCCCTCCGTTGTGTGCCCGACTCTCTAGCTAATCCCCTGGCCTTCCATGTTCCTGCTTCTAGACTGTCTTCTTGCTGCCCTCCACCCCCCCGCCCCCCCAGGCCCATCCACAGAGAGCAGCACACAATTCGCACTGTGCAGACTTCCCAAGCGGTGTGTTTTGGCGGCAGCAAAGCCAAACGTGCTCTGTATTAAACGGAGTCTTCCACATCTCACCGTGAGTCGCCGGCCTTCGGAATACATCTACTAGTTCAAGCATTCCCTGAACTTAGATATGTTGTTGCTTTCCTCGCTAGATCAGAAAGGTCCGTCAATGTCAAGTTTTCTATAATAATATATACTTTAGTACTCACCTTAGAAAGCAAAAAAATAGGGGCCAGCAGGTGGCATTGTGGTTAAGGGTGCTGGACTCCCATGTGGTCAACTGTGGTTCCAGTCCTGGACCCGGTGGATTACTTTTGCACTTTCTCTCTCTCTCTCACTCTGTCCCTCTCTGATCAAATTAAAATAAATAAAAGTTAAATAATTCTTTAAAAATTCTAAATTATAAAAGAAAAGAAAGAAAATAAATAGTCTTTGCACCCTGAAAACTTCCACTCCAGCAACCTTGAGATCCAGACGCTATTTCCTGAGATCGAAGGAAAAGGTCACGTTTTAAAAGTCAGCTTATTGAAACTATCATTTTAGGGGTTCTGTCCTCCAGGAAGGTGGCTGTGTGGTCACTGACACTAGGACTTCGATCCCATTTCGTAGGTGACTCCTGTCTGTCACACTGCCACAGACCCCAAAGCCGTGAGGTGCGTAGCCAGCGGCTCTCCGACTTCAGAAGCCTGAGGGCCATTGTTAGCTGCGTGACACGGACCATTCACTGACTGCCAGCTGTGCCACACGGTGACAACCAGGTGTCACGAACAGGTCTGTGGGTCTTAGTTTCCTCATGACCGCATCGTTACACATTATTTAATTTGCCTCATTCGTTTAGACATTTCTATGCAAAGATCATAGATTATGTGCAATAAGTCCTGCGTCCTGCCATCTTAGGCACTGTGTTGTGTTATTTTTTTTTTTTTGAAGAGAAACTTGTAAAAAACTTCAGCTGATACTTTGATACTTCAGCTGATAAACAGGAACTTCACTTACGGTTTCCCGATTAAGTTGAAAGTCTTCTATGGCATCTGTCAATGAAACTTCACATCTAATGGTGGGTGTCTCTTTAGACATCCAGAATCAGTTTCGGATATTATGGAAGGAATTTCAATTATCAAGTGAAACACATATTGGATTATATTGCAATAATACCTGTTACTGTATAGTATTTATTTAACCTACATTCATTATAAAATTAGCCATGTGAAAAAAAGAAGGTACCCCTTACTCAGTACGACACAAAATGGCAGGAAGAATTGGTTTTCCTAAAGAAAACAGGTAAACAGAGAATAAGTATATTCAACTTATATAAGCAGGCTTGGTTTTATTTGCTGAGAGTGAAGAAAAACCCAATATGAATAGCAAGAAGAATGACAATTCGTTCTCTGAATGTGTGGCAGCTCCTGGCAGAGGGCACTGCAGTTCACCTCTGATTTCTTCGTTAATCCTAGCAACGATTTTGGAGATGAGGGAGGGAACTATGGTAACCTTCTGCTTCTGGTGGGAACCCTGCATCCCTGCATTTCTCCGCCAACTTCCCGTACTTTCTGTGCCCGTTACTGTGGCTAGCACCTAGTAACAGTCTACTGAATGTTTAGCATTCATTGAATAAATAGGTAACTGGACGAATAATGCCCGATTATTCCAATGTGAATGCAGGGGCAGTGTTAGTGTTTTCAAATCTTATTAGAAATTATTTTTGAACCAAGCTCTGAACCTCTTGGCAGATAAGTCTGAAGGAGAGGCACGCGGGATGGTGCAAATCTATCAGTTCATCTCTTTTACTGTGCTGGTTTGTGGAGCCCTGTGCTCATGAGTTTCGACACTAGCTCAGCCAGGCTGCTGGCTCAGCATGTACTAAGGTTTTCCTAAGTGTATTATAAATAAGGGAGACAGATAGGGTGCCCAGCTACATTTTAATTTTTAGTATGAGATGGAACTGTTTGCTTCTTTTTCTTTCTCCTGGAATTCAGATTTAATTGAGCATCCTGTAATTTTATTTGCTAAATCTGGTAATCCTAATTGCATGCATTATCCTACTTAATAATGCATCATTCTAGGGGGCTCATTTTACAAATGGCATACTCGAGGCTTGGAAATTCTTCTAAGCTGAACAGGTTTACAGAGCCAGTAGGTAGCGAGCCAGAACTGAAATACGGGTAGACACGCTTCAGGGACCATGCTTTTAACCATAGGGCTATACTCCCAACACCATGTGGGGTAGAAAAAATTCTACCCACAACAGATAGAAGAGTAAGCGAAACCAGGACACAGCTTAGTAGAGGTCATTTGAGCCCAAGGATGCCTGTCTCCAGAGCCGATGCTTTTAATCCCTGTCTTCACTTTTTATTTTGTTTTTAGTTTTTTGCCATAGGACATATGTACTTGCTAGAGAGATACAGAAAGAGAAAAAGTGAGAACCACCCCCCCCCCAACCCAGGGAGGGTTCCTCCTGGGATCTGGGGCTTGTGCCTGCACACACCTGGTGTGATTTTGAAGCCTCCAGGTCTGGGTCTCAAACTGCTGTCAACCACGTGGGAATCCAGAGCTTTACCCTCCCCACCTCTTGTTGGCCCCAACCCCTACCTTTAAAGGTAAAATCCTACAACTGAAATTTTTCAAGGTTAAGGACCAATGAAGGTTTTTAGCTGTTGATGTTTTCTTTATGCTAGTATGAGAGACAAGGTAATGCAAAACAAACGCCTTGGGAGGCCTAAGGCCATTTGGTGTCAGCGAATTATGTACAGTGTTGCCAAGAGTCCTTTAGAGTGAGGGTTTATGTGCCATCTTCAATAGCTTAAGTGCTGGCATTAGAACACCTCGGTGGCTCGAGGGCCTGGACCGCGGAGCCGCTGATTCATCTTTCTGCATTTTGCCTTTGCACACGTCAGCTCAGAGAAGTTATTGAACATCGATAGCCCGGAGACCTTCCGTGTGATCATAGTGAAAGGCCTTCCTAAATATTGCCTTTGTCTGCTTCATTTGCTCTTTAGAATTAAAAATGACGTGTTTCAACCCTAAAGAAACAGAAGTAAGGTCACCCTCTAAGCTTACTCATTCTCGTTTTGTCTGGCCCGATTCTATGTGAATAGAGGACTCAGGGTGACTCTACCGTACAATGTAAACGTAGGCTCGCCAGGAAGAACTTAAATAAGCAAATCGGACAGTTTCAACTTTTTAAAACATGTTCATTTGAGTCAAATAAAAACAAGTCAAATGGACACATCTCCAATGACAGATATAGAAATCGTGCTCTTAGAACTAAATGGCCTCATCTCCCTGTTATTTGAGACAGTTGGCAGTTTGTGTGAAAATCAGGTAATTATGTGCTCCAGTGCTTTTGGACAGGGAGGTTGCCGAGGGAGAGACACGAGTGAGGGCAGCACCCCTTGGGGCTGGTCCTTAGGAGTGAAGGAGATGCTACCAGCCGGTTCCTCATGAGTGACCGGGCAACTCCAGTTTGGATTCTATGTTGTGATCTTGACAATTACTCACTTCTAGAAAGGGTCACCACCTAAGACCAAGGCTTTTCTCAGGAGGCTCACGATGGTTAGATGCTTGGCTGCCACACCGTGGTTCATTTAACACGGAAACTGTGAGACTCCTGTGCTTCCACGTGTCACGGCCAGTGGGGTGTTCACGTTAGTAGGCCCCGTCCGTCCTCGTCTGTGAGGTGAGCAGAGCAGGCAGTGCACACCTGCTCGCAGTGCTGGTGCTCGGGCAGTCTCCGAGGTCTGCAGTCAGGGTGCTGTGGAGCGCGTGCCCTCGCTGTTGTCCCTGAGCCCGGTGGTCGCGCTGTCGGTGCTGGCCTGATCTTGCCACAGCCCAGTTCATTCCAGGGCAAGCCCGATTTGTTGTTGGGACCTTCAGAAAAACGTGTGTCCTATGCTAGTTTTCTGCTAATTCCTATTTACCACCAGGTAGGATTGGCCTGAAAGGCAAGTCTGAGGTAGGATAGGCGTTAAACTCTCGCCTCGTTTTTCTCTACCTTCTAGCTTTCCCTTCTCTTTTTTCTGTGTCAAGCATTCTCATTCCATCTGTTTGTTTTTTCTTTCTTTTTTGCGTTTCTTCATAGAGAGTGCGTGTGCATGCACAAGAGACAGAGAGAGTGAGAGAAGCCCCCTCCAAGGGCTTAGTCCCACTCCAGCACCCTGCCTCCAGCCCTCCAGCCTTCCAGGATCCTGGGCATGTGTGTTTTCAGACTAGGGCCTCAGACGGGGTTGTCACATGGCTTCCAACGCTGCAGTCCAGCATGCTGCTGACGGGGCCCAGGGCCTGGGTTGTCCATCCTTTCATATGCAAAGACTCTTGCTGTGAAAACTCACTAAAGCTATCCTTCTAAGTGAATGTTCATGCTCAAATATAACTCTCCTCCCAGTAAAACTTCAGAACTCTCTTGGGACCAGCAGTTTGTGTAATGGCTATGTCGCTGGACTCCCATGTAGTCAACCGCAGTTTGAGTCCTGGACCCGGTGGCTTAAACTCACTCCAGGCGCATGTGCGTGTGTGCCCAAGATCCCGGGAGGAGAATGGATTGTGGCATGGCCATCTCCCCTGGGGGGTGATTTCTCATTTTCTGTCTCTCTGTCTCTCTCTGTCTTTCTGGTGAGCGCACACACCCTATATCAAAAACCTCTCCGAAAAGAAAAAGAAAGAGAGAATGTTTTGATGTATTTTTCTATGAAACATGTGTCATGACTTTCCTGACCACCCAATGAAAAGAGATTCAGACAAACCTTAGAATTAATGCGAGTCACAATGTTCTATCAGCAAATAAAACTTAAAAACAAATCAACAAATAAAAACGCACCAGTAACTAGAATTTAATATTGAGTATCTATGGAAGATTCAAGGTTCATTCCAAAGAATAAAGCATTTTCTGTGAGGGCTATAGCTAAATATGCGATTAGGGAGTGCTGGTTATTTCAGTGAGGCTCTGTACTCTCCCTCTCCCTCTCCCTCTCTCTCTGTCTAGACTCTGATTCTTGTAGCACTGTAGCAATGGCCAAAAGAGGAGGCCCCCAAACTCATCATGTTTTATAATAAAAACATGCTGCAGAGTGAAATGAAATTATTCTTTCATATTAAAATACACAAAAGGTTTCATAAACTCAAATACCAAAGGGCATAAGAACTCAGAAACGGAGCCATTTACGTCAATGTGAAATTCACTAGCTTATTTTGATTGTTCTAGTAGTCTAACAGCATCTAAAGAAAAGAAAAAGAGAAAGAAAAAGGAACAAAAGTTTAGTTTCTGAATAGTATAAATGCATAGAAAATAAAGGCGTGGTCTTTGGCAAGGCTTCCATTCTCCCTGTCTCACAAGGATTTGTACGATCCTAAATTCAACTCTAAAGTGAGATTATATAAACAAGAGTCTATCTCTGTGAAAACCCATTTCTTTACCTCTCTACCGTCACTTTTCTTCATTTCTTGCCCATGAAATAGCCTTTGAGCAAAATTAAAGGTCTCCACAGAAGAGCCGGCCAGACAGCCTACCAGAGGGGGCGCTCCTGTGCAAGAACGAGCATGACATCATCACAGGGCTGGTGACTGGTCCCAGGGGCAGAGATGGCGGCGTCTGCCAGAACCAGGCAGCACTCCGGCCCTCCCGGCTGCCTGTTTGCCATCTTTCAAGCTTGATAGCGATTCCTTTCGCAAGGATGATGAGCGTCACGCTGGATTATACAGCCACTTACAGCCATGGCCCCTTGTTTCCTGGGTATTACAGTCACTGTACTTCACAGCATGAGCCTCCACTCGAGGTCCTGAATATTGCCTCCTGAGAAATGTCACAGATGGACAAATGTCCAGGGCCCAGGCCATTATTCGCCCGTCTCCTTGAACAATGCCTCTCATGCTCACGCTTTTCCGTGGACGAAGCTTCCGGAGAAACTGCCTTTCAGACCGGGAAACCTCCCCTCCGACATTCATATGCACACGTCCGCTGTGAATTGGCTAACGTCCTTCCTGCCTCCCCACGATGTGGATTCATCCTCTTCTACTCGCCGTCCCTCACCCTGCTCCACGCCCCAGCGCTTCACCCCTTAGGATGGGACAGGTGACAGAGAACAGGTAACACGGGACTGCGTGGTGCTGCTCTGACAAAGCAAGGTCTGGCACCGGTCAGGACTGCAGTCTCTGAGGCTGCCGAAAACTTTGGCTGACCAGGTGACATGGTTGTTCAGGTGCCAACCACAGTTTGAGTCCCAGACCCGGTGGTTGAAAATCACATGGAGCATATCTGTGCCTGCGTGCCCCAAATCCTGAGAAAATGGAGTTGGGATTACGACATGGCCATCCCCCTAGGGGGTGGTTTCTCACTTTGCCTCTCTGTGTCTGTATGTGGCAAGTAAGTGCATGCATCCTATCATAAAAACCTAAAAAAAAAAAAACCCAAAAATCAGCTAACCAGAATGGCCTGGATTTGGTACATTTCACAATCAGACTCAAAACAAGACTTTACAGTTCATCTAATTAAACCCCTTACATGGTACATCAGAATGTCAAGGCCCAGGCAAGTTAAATGGGTTTTATGAGCCCACCTAGCTCCTTGGTCACAGGGCAAAGGCTTGAGACCAGAGCTCAGGGCTTTCTGGAATGTTCTTTCTGATGGCCCACCTGCTTTGTTAACTTACAGTCATTGAAATTTTCTGAGAAATCTAAAACCAGAATTTTTCCCTGTCATTTTAGATTGTCATAAACCTTATTTCTAAAAACATTTCTCAAAATATGAATCTAATTTCTATCTTTGTACATTATTCAGGCATTAGCAGTGATTGAATTCGCCTTTGCTGCTGAGTGATCAGAATAGAGTGAGGTCGATAGACACAGAAAAATTATAACGACCAGCCAAAAGCCTGCAGTGACCTGAATCAAAGTACCACTTTAAACACATACTGATTGTTTTCTTGTGGTTTTCCTCTTTCCCCTAAGGTTAAGGACAAAAATAATTGGAATTAGTTAATGGTTTCATGTAACTGAGATTATTTTTGCATTTATTTTGAAGATTTAATTAACAGTATAGATCCTGATGTAATTCAAAAATTAGCCCAATTTTTCAACTCCGTTTTTTTTCTGTTTATTTGAACAGAACTCCTATCTAATTTAAATTGTCAAGTATTTTTCGGTTCTTGTAATTTACGCTGTGGGAGAGGCAGGAGAGAGATGGAAATGATGTGAGGTGTGGGTCCTCTCTTCTATGTTCTTAGCTTTCTCACTCTAACCCAGAAACTCTAATTCTGTTTTTGAAATCATGAACCTCCAATTTCCTGACAAAGGCCTGATATGTTTCTGGACTCTGACCCTTGTCTCATGGCTTCTAAATATCAACCTTTTCCCTTTTGCATCCATTTCTCCCTCTTGAAATACCACACTGAGTAGCCCTTTCAGTGCCAGAGAACGGGGGCAAACGCATTCTTGGCCTTCACAGCCGGGTCAGCGTCCCCATCTCTCCCTCTGTCCTGAATGACAGCGTCGTGGGTGCTGAATCCCAGACTGACAGTCATGCTCCTCTCCGGGTGTGAAAAACCCCCCACTGTCCTCTGGCAGTATTATTCCTGTCGCTAATTACTCTACTTTTCAGTTTTTGAGGCAATCTGTTTTCTCAATGACAGCCTTTAACCCTTTCCGTTTTCCCACATTTGCCGTTTCATCATAACGCCCAAAGGTAACTTGTATTTATCTTGCTGAGTTGTTGAATACACTTTTACCTGAGGATGTAGGCCTTTCTTAAAAGTGGCAAAGTCTCAGTTCTTTTCCTTTTACGCCTTTTCTGTCTTTCCCGCTCATCTCTTACCTAGAAAGCTTGAAGTTGATTGAAGCTTCTCAATCAGGCTTCCATATCCCTTATCAGCTCTTTCTGATATTTAAAAAATCTTTCTATATCTCTAAGCTACATTCTGGGATCATTTGTCTATCCCATCTTCCTTCTGTTTTTTTTTTTTTTCGTTGGTTTGTTTGTTGTTTATTTCTTTCATGTGTATGAAGGACAGAGGAAGAGAAAGACCAACACCCTGCACAGGGTCTCATGCCCTAACCTACCCTGCTCCCCACCTCCAGCCTTCCCAGCCAGCTAGGACCATGGGTCACACCAGGCATGCACCGATCACCTGGGGAACCGAACCCACATCCCTCCCTGTATGTCCACCACCGCTTGAGCAGCACAGGCTGCTGCGCCTCCCCAGCCCTCCTCAACACTGATCGCTTCCGCTCTACCCTACCTGTCGGAGCGGCTCTTAGTTTACGATTGCTGTCTCCTTTCCAAAATTTCTAAGTGGCTCTTTCTCATGTCTACACGGCCTTCTTTCCTTTATGCTCCGTGTTTGTTTGTTTGTTTTTTTCTCTTCTCTAAAAAATCAAACCAAAAATAAACTTTATTCTTTTTTGGGCCAGGAAGTGGCACAGTGGTAGCACAGCTGAATCTGAACAGGAAGGTCGTGGACTTGCTTCTGGGGCCTCATAAGTGTGTGGGTGTGGGCGTGGGTGTGGGTGTGGGCGTGAGACTGGGCTGACTGCGACCATGGTGAATCACCGTGTGGGCACCGCTGGGGGAACTGTCTCTCCCTCTCTCTCTCTCCCCCCCTCCCTCTCTCTCTGCCCCCCCTCACTCCCTCCCTCTCTCTCTCTCTGTCTCCTTCTCACGAAAGAAATAAATTAAAGAAAGCCTTCAAAATTCCGTGTTTTCTTTGATCTCATTGAGTCTCCTAAATAAATATATATTTTTTCCAATGTGATTTTATTTTAAACCACTGGAGTAAATTTATTACTACATTAATGGCTTTTCTTGAATATCTTAGTATCAGTTTCCTTTGAGTAAAACATAGTAAAATTTGGGCGTGGAGACTCCTCCTGAATGTGCTAGTCCCCCTCTCTGTGCTGACGGAGCTCTGACTGGATGCCTGCCTCCTGCTCCTCTAGTTCTTCCGGGGACCCATGAACGGGTCCACTGAGGAGATCTTAGTTCTCCCCCTCAGAGATGGCCTTGAGATTTGCTGGTGAATGAATAAAGAGAGGATGAGCACGTGCCCCCTCTCGGTGGAAGCTCCAACCATCACTGTCCTTCTGTCCGCCGTAGCACTAGCCAGGCCCCACGGCGGGTTCTCCTGGGAACTCACTTAGATGTCCACCTAGAGGCACGGTCAGATACCATGGAGCAAAGCCCTGAGTCCGCACACAAGGGAGCGTAGTGTGAGAAGGAAACAAACCTTTCTGTTCTAAGCACTGAGATTTTGGTGTGGTCTTCTACTGCAGTCAAACCTAGACCATCTGGACAGATGTATTGATGTCTTTTTAATTCCTTTTCTTTTAAAATTTCTATATGTCATTGCTATGTGTTTGTAGCAGAGGTAGCTTCAAAGCATGACTTTACGGTGCAATATTGCTCCCAAGCTAATCTGTATCTCCGAAGAACTGTAAATACTGTGAGATAAATGAAGTGAATATGCAAACAGTGTAAGTCTATGTCCCTGTGTCAAAGTGTGTGCTTGCAGTTATCAGTGCTATAAACTGCTAAACTGCATATACCCAGCCCTCCCTTGCTGCTTTCATTCCTAAATGTATTTCTTGGACATGCAGAAAGCCTTTTCATTTTAATCCCTTTCCTTCTCTGCAAAAAGCTAGTATTAGTAAACTTGTTCTTCTCATGATTACTCAATAAATTCCGTTGTATGTTTTCAAAACCATGCCTGGAACTGCCGCGGATGAAGCTGCAGACAGGCACATCTTCCTCTTCTCCTGTCTGTCCCTTCGCTTGCTTTTTCCTTCCTTACTCTGCCTGTAGCCCACCCTGTCCTCCCCTGTGAGAGTCTCTGCCTTGTGGCTTCTTCCTTGATCACTTCCACTCACTCCGGAAGCTGTTCTCTGCAGAGTCTGATGCCAGGCCCGTGTGTCATTACCTGAATAAGCACACGTCAACTGTTCCCTCCACGGGGATAACTCGTTTTAACCTTTGTTTTTCCATTCTTCAGCTTATACTTACTGAGCACCTCATGTAGCTGTACGAGAGGCCAGCAATGGAAACGTGACCGTCCTCTGATTCCAGAGGCTGAAAATCTAGAAAGGTCAGGGAGAAGTAATTACATAAATCACAATTCGAATGGTACAAAGTAACGCACTCTGTGGGTGCCGTGAAGGTGAGAGTCCCCATCCCGGCTTTAACTGCTGAGTAAAGGGCTTTGTCCCCTTTGAAGACCGCCATAGCTGAGGGGTGAGCAGCCGAGAAGTTTCGGCCCCGCCAGCCTTCCCGCGGACACAGGGACCGGGCCCCTGTGCATCCACACACTTCGTTTCTCTGCAACCTGAGCTCCAGCCATGATCTCAATGCATTGTTAGGCACGTTCCCCCACATTCCACAGGGAAACGCGGGCTGGACGGCTCGGTCCTTCATTGGTGTGTGTCTTCCCAGGCCAGTTATTCTGGACAGCGGTTTAAGTTGTCGTTATCATGCTGATCTCTCGAGGGACTGTTTTCTCAGCGACAGCCACACACAAGATCTAGGCACTGGCTTCCTTCTGCCTGGACTCCACATGCGTGGAAACGCCTCACATGCGTGTAGGGCCCCGGAGTTTTCCGAGGGCTGCACATATTACCTAGCCCGGCCTCAGGTCAGCCTGCGAGGGGTTCGGATGTACTCTGAAGCTGGGGAGTGTGCTAGTTCAACTGCACGTCCCGTGTACCACAGCGGTTCCTTGTACGTCGCCGTGAGCCACAGAAACAGCTGGTCTGCTAGAATTCATTTTTGTTGGCTTGATTTTTAGAAACTTCCTAAGGCCTGAGTAATTGTGTCCTCCAAATATTGTTTGGAACTCAACTGATTATGACGGAGAGGCCTCCCTCCTTCTCTTCCAGTGAGTAGCTCTTGTCAGACAACTTCCATATTCAAAGACTTGAAATAGAAAGGGATCATTGAGTTGCAATTGAAAACAGAGTAGCAGGCAATGGAAAACTCCTCATTTGGTACCAGAAGATAACTCTTCTGTTCTGTTTATTATCACAAGTTTGTTTGTTTCCTGTGGAAGAGAGCAATAGATTTTCCCAGATTTTTTGATCTCTATTTTTTAAACATTATCAGAGTGATAACCGGAAGCCAGGGATCTAATCAGAGTACCAGCTGTGCTGTGATTCTCCTTACAGCAAAGTCGACAAGAGGGAGAAACCGTAAGGGAACCAAAACCACACAGACGTCCTGAAATAAGAGGGCCTAATTTGCGCCCCATCTGTAAACTGGTATTCTTCTCTCCACCAGCTCTCTCCACCTCTCCTTTTAACTCAACATCCATCTGATCCTCTCAGACCGTGCACAGCGTGCACTTGGTACGTCGCGTCTCTGTGTAACTTGGTGCCCAAACCCGGACGAGCAGGCGTTGCCCATTTGAAAAGTGTGTTCTAAAGAATTCTTTATATTTTTCATCTAAATTAATGTCACATTAGGTTTCTTGAATTTAGTATTCCCTAGAGGAAAAATAATGCTGTTTCTATTCCGTTTCTCATCTTTCGTTCCCACGAGTTTCCTGCTTTGTGTGGGTTCTCTGGAAAACAAATACTATGTCACATGTCACCCTCTGACTAAGAGCAGCCATTTTCTGTATTAATGATTCAGGACTTTCAAGGCAGAATGGCTCTTGTAAAATGTACACTGGAAAAGGCTTTTCTTAAATAAATTAATCATGGACTTTTAGAGCAGGAAAATGCACACCCCCAAATCATCCAACTCAGTGTTCCCCCAATGCGGGAGGCGTCCTGCCAGTGGTGTAACTGCGTAAGTGATGGTAAGGCAGCCATGGAGGGCTAGACCTGGTATATGTTTACCCAGTGTTACGGTTAGGTTTATCACAGACGGCAGTGCTTTTGTACGTGTAAGATATTTGGAGCTTCTTTTCAAATATGCAGCGTTTATTAGTTAACCGAGACAATGGACTGTGGCAGGCTAAAAACATGGATGGCTGGGGCCAGCAGACGATGCGGGAGTATAGCTTGGGACTACCACACAGCCACTGCAGTTCGAGTCCCAGAGCTGGCAGCTTCCCTCCTCTCTCTCTGTCTCATGAGTGCATGTGCCTCGTAGAAAATTTAAAATAATAAGTAAATAAATATAAAATGCATAAATAATTCTTGATGTGTAAATGTGCGTGGCCTGAGGCAGGCACGGATTAGCGTAAGTTGGTGAAACCATTACTTTAGGCTGGCTTTCTCATTTGATACATAAGAACCAGGGAGATAAGGTGATTTGTCCAAAATCATCTGATTTAAGAGTTGAGCCCAGGAGCCAGCAGGTGGCATAGTGGTAAAGATGTTGGACTACCACATGGCTGAACTCAGTTCAAGTCCCAGACCTGGCAGCTCAAAGCTCAAACTGGGGACAAGTGCGTGTATGCCCAAAATCCTAAAAGGAGAATGGAAGAGATGGGATTGCTGCAGGGCCATCCCCCTGGAAGGTGATTTCTCACTCTCTCACAGACTCTGGTAAACACATACTGTATGCAAAAATCTGTACAAAAAATAAATAAATAAAAGTTGAGGCTAGACCTATTACATTTTTTTTTTAGAGAGAGAGAGATATTTTTGCAATAGGGTGCATGTACTCACTGGAGTAACAGAGAGACAGAGACAGAAAGCGAGAAATCACCCTCTGGGCAGGAAGGCCACACTGCAACCCATTCTCCTCCCAGGATTTTGGGTACACACCCGCGTGCACCCAGTATGAGTTTTAAGCCTCTGCGTCCAGGACTCAAACAGACTCTGGTAAACACATACTGTATGCAAAAATCTGTACAAAAAATAAATAAATAAAAGTTGAGGCTAGACCTATTACATTTTTTTTTTAGAGAGAGAGAGATATTTTTGCAATAGGGTGCATGTACTCACTGGAGTAACAGAGAGACAGAGACAGAAAGCGAGAAATCACCCTCTGGGCAGGAAGGCCACACTGCAACCCATTCTCCTCCCAGGATTTTGGGTACACACCCGCGTGCACCCAGTATGAGTTTTAAGCCTCTGCGTCCAGGACTCAAACCACGATCAACTACATGGGAGTCCAACATAACCATTACGCCATCTGCTGGCCCCCCTGCTCTTAATCCTATTGGTTGTATCTAACCTGTTAGCGC
>NW_006199220.1:177937-214853 GCF_000334495.1 Tupaia belangeri chinensis
TTTCCCTAAGAATGTATATTTCAATGTCTAGCATAGGACAAAATCAAATCTTGTGAATGAGAAACGTGGCAAAATTAAGAAAACATTAGAAGTTTGATCTTTTTTAGGAAGAAGCTGTCGTCCATCAGAGGTAAGGAAATTAAGTCGCTGTCTGTCACTCTCCCGGAGATGATTATTATGCCATTTCTTGTGGGTGCACTGAGCCAGAACTGCGGAGATAATAGGTTATTACAGGAAAGTTTGGCTTTGACATCTGTATAAGTTTGGAGTCAATTACATGAAAAATACTCCATTAGGTAAAGTGTGTGTACCAATTACCGCGAAGGTGGCCTGCTGCTAATGCCAAAGTCGAAACTCAGAGGAAGGCGCCGCCCTCAGAAACGTCTGAGTAAGGGACAGGAGCACATCCGTGTAAACACCTGCCATTTGCAGTTGTCCTCAGAATTGTCCTCAGAATTTTCCTCATCCAATGCCATTTTCACATGTAAACATCCCACCCTGTAATTGCAAGATGGCGCTGTTCTTCAGCATAAAACATAGAATATAACAACCCAGCTAGACCTCTCTCTGTTGTAAGGCACATCCTGCAGAGAGTGAGCTCTGGCAGCCCACAGGTGGCATTTCCGAGACACCACAGCAAGCTCCAACTAGGTAAGCACTGACTGCTTTGTGGCTTCCCCTGGAAGGGGTATTTCAGACTCACCAACAGGAGGAATGGGCATAAAGCTCACAGTGGCTCAGTGGCCAGCTGCCAAGGAGTTTCTATCTGAATTAAACAAAACGGGAACAAGTGTGTTCTAAGAAACAATCCTGCAAAGGACGGCCTGGTGTTGAATTCTTTTTCATCTTCAATGACTTTGTGGCCTGTTTGAATTCAAAATGTAAAATGAAATATTTATCAACAATCAAAAACAGACGTGTCCGACTGCGTTATCTGAATTCAATGCTTCTTTCATCTCAGAGAATAGAAGGCGGATTCCGAAGCGTTTGCCCTGCCTCGTAAAGCCTCCTTCCAGAGGGTGCACAGTGAAATGTTAACCCTGTCAGTTCAAAGGGCTTCTCCCCAGAATGTGACTTACAATTCAAGTGAGAATTAAACACAAGGTGCCCGCCATCTTATTCCAAGACCAAAAATTTAATTGTAGTTACTAAAATATAATAATGAAGTCTTTTTTGTGCCGTGGACAGTAATAAATGGCTTACATCTTTTTCCTTATTCTATCTTTTCAGAAGCCTGGCAGAGTCGGTATTAATATTTGCCATTTTATAAGTTGGGAAAATTAGGCTCAAACATCATGAATACATTATCAGCTACAAAGCAGTCGAAGCTGCATTTGGACCAAGATCCATTTGTCTCTTAAATATTGATGTGTCCCATTACCATGAGGCCCCTTACTATTCACTTCCAAAATTTCTTCTTTTTCTTATTCCTCAGCTGTAGAGAGAGTCTTCAAAACGTTCATGGAGAATATGTAGTATGAAAAAACTTCACATGGATTTAAGAAAATAAAGGCACCAAAATACGTACTTTAATTCCAATTTTCCACGGACTCTCGAAGTCCTTTTCACAGACCTAGAAAATCTCCTCACCTCTGTGAACTGAAAAGCGCCCGTTTGTACCCTTCCATCCTGACTTCTTTAACGGCCGCTGTGGTCCTAATCTCACATTGTTCTTTTCCCCGAGTTCCCTCCCCTGCATTTCCTGTGCAGAATACCCTAACACTTCTGCTACCTGGTCTCCTGACCATGTCCGAGTCCTTTCTGCAAAGTCCAGGATTTCCACGGATCTCACCGACGTTTCCAGAGACATCTAATCTCGCTCTTCCACCCTAAGTCTGGGCTTAAATACTCAGTTAATCAGCTAGTTCTCCCTCCACCTCCCCATTAAACTGACTCATAAGTTCATTCAAACTAATAAAAATCAATTTGACCTAAATTTGAAAAGGGAACTGAAAATAACACCTACCCTCCAAGCCCTCTGGCAAGTGTTTAACTATTCCTTGTGATTGTCAGATTCTGCCTTATTCCAGTTCTTTTGAAAGCTTCCCTAAAATCTAAAGAAACAGGGTGTAGACATAAATAATAGAGAATCTTCTGGCTTCGCAGCACCCTTACTTTAACAAAGCCTCTACACGCTCAGAGCCGGCCTCCTCCAGGGCTCTCCTGCTGAATCTGGCCAGCTAGAGCTGCTGTGTGCCCCTGCACATGCACAAACGTGTGTGCATGTGCACACACACACACACATGTACACACACATACACATACACACAATGCACGCACATATGCACACACACACATACACACAATGCATGCACATATGCGCACACACTTTCACACACACACATACACATACATACACATACACATAATGCATGCACATATGCACACACACTTTCACAGACACATACACGTACACACACATAAACACCCACACATAACACACACACATACATATACACACATACACACATGCACGTGCACACATAGTGCACACTTAATGTGCACACACATGCACACACATACATGCAATACCCACACACACATGCACACGCAACACACACATACACATCACACATACGTACGTGCACACACATGTATGTAATGCTATATACACATGAATGTATGTGCACACACGCACACGTGCACACACAATGCACACATACACATGTATAATACACATACATACATACACACATACACACGCCACCCGGGTGGAACCGGGCAAACTCAAAAAGACTCAGACGGCTGCGGCTGCAGTTCCAGAGCTGATTTCCTCCCAGGGAGCCTCAGGGAATGAACAGACCCGTCTCACCTTCGCCCCACTAGTCTCTCCTCAGGCACTCGTGTGGGGTGAACGGGGCACTTGCGCATTCCCAGTGAAACAAAGGGGCTTGTCTACGCCTGTCATCTTGCACCCGCCCTCCGTCACTTAACAGATTCGCAAAGGTGTCAGGAAATACCCATCTTTGCCAGAAATACATTCTCTCTTGGGTATGCGTTCTTGCTTAACCCTTGTGACCCCATGGAAAAAGTTCTATTGTCTCTATTAGAAAGTAAGAATGGGACCAATAGTTGGTGTATTGGTTACGTGGTTGGACTCCCATGTAGTCAACTGGAGTTCGAGTCCGGCCCCGGCAGTTTAAATTCACATCAAGCATATGTGTGTGTGCACCCAAAATCCCAAGAGAAGAATGGAGGAGAAGGGATTAAGGCATGGCCATCCCCCCTGGGGAACTGATTTCTCGCTTTCTGTCTCTGTCTCTCTGGTGAGTGCAAACCTCTCATACATAAATAAAGTAAGTAAGGAGACTAGCGCACAGAACGTCACAGTTGAGGTCTATCTGCAAAGCCTGTCCTCTGTGTCATCTCTGTCTCCTGCTTCCCAACCCCCCTGCTCCTCCCATGACGTTGCGCTCTGGCTAATACACTGTCCCGAGTGGGTGGTGAAGCGATTTTCTTTTCTCATAGCCATACCGTTAATGAGCCACGATACCATGCCTTCCACACGTCACAGGAGAGCTTGAATATTTCTAACCAGGCAGTGCTACGGGCCTTTAAAATCCACAGCACATGCAGCCGCGTGCACGGCCCGGGGGCCCCTCTGCTAGCAACGTGAAAAGAAGCCCAATTCCCTCCGAGTGCAGGGGCCTCCCCGCTTTCAGCCCAGAACCGAGACACAGAGTCCCGAGCACTGTTTACGGACATCCTTTATGACTGCCCTGGCCGGGTTCCCAGGCCCAGGATTCCCGCCACCTGACGCACGCACATCTGATGCATTGCGAGGTCCTTTTTTATCATCCTCCTGGTTTCCTGTCACTGCTGCTGTAATAAAGAGTTTTATTTCAGAACTGAACAATTATTCACCCGGATATGCTAGAGCTCGAAAACTGGCTTGTACCTCAAGGAGCAGCGAGAACACGAGGAAACCTGCTGTCTTGCTGCTTCATTGATTCCTGGAAGTAGAACGGAATGGAGCGGAATTAAAATGCCCTCCATGCAGAGACTTGTTCAAATGCTTCTGATTAAGCACAGGGTCTTTTCAGAAGGGCTGCTAAAATAATACGCCCAGTTTTAAGTCAAGGAAGCAGCCATGTAAATTGGCACTTAAAGCCAAATATTCAAATTCAGAGGCCGGTACGTCTGTCTGCTGTGAATCCGTGAGGTAAAGGAAACATCCCCTTGCTGTGCACATCTTCAACAGTTTCACGACTCTACTCGAGTCCAGCCAGACACCATGCGCTAAGTATCAATAATTTACTCACCCCTCTGTGTACCAGATAGAAAAGCTTGGTACGAGGGACTTCCCATCTGAAGGAGAGCGGCAGGTGGACCTTCCGACACGGACCACGGACCACTCCGGCGGAGTTCAAGCAGGGCTTGATTGTGTCCCTCAGGAGACGCACCTAACCTTGGCTGAGAAGCAGGAGCATGAGAGGTTTCTCAGGCTCTGAAACTGGATATCAGAGGGACCAGCAGATGGATCATGGTTACACCACTGGACTCCCACGAGGTCGACACGATTAGAGTCCCAGGCCCGGCGGCTTAAAACTCATGCTGGGCACATGTGCGTGTGTGCCCAACTTCCTGAGAGGAGAATGGAAGAGTAAGGATCGCAGCATGGCCATCCCCCCAGTGGGTGATTTCTTGCTTTCTGTCTCTCTGTCTCTCTCTGGCTGGTGAGCACACACTCCCTAAAACAAAAATCTCTAAAAATGAAAAACAAGAAAGGCATGCAGACGTGAGCTGGCAAAGAACGGAGGAAGCGTGTGGGCAATGGCAGAGAGCAGGGTTAGGGTGGTGCTGGGAGCTGCGGGCGCTTCCGGGCGGCCAGCCAAGCTCCAGAGAGCCACGCGTGTCCTGGTACCATATGGCCCCGCACTTAAACTAACGGAGTGTCCCCCGGGATTTCTGGGCGGACCACGGACCATCCATGATCATTTCTCCAGCCTAAGAATGACTATGAGTTGATGTTTTCAGAACAAGTTTAGTACAGAAAGGAAATTAAATATGTACTGAGAACCTACTAAATACTGAGTTAATGTAACACCATATACATTGTTATTTTAGCAATACAAAAAGTGACTTTAGAATAGACTACACAATGTGACCAAGACCACACAGCTCTTTTTGAACCCAGGTAAATGTAAGTTTAAAGCTTTTGGTCTATGCCATGTAGCCATTTCTAAGAAAACCGACGTGGTCGTCATCATTATCATTGTTACCAAGAATCTAGCAGGTATTTTGTGCCAAGCTATGTACTAATATTTTGAGATGATCCAAGAAATGTCTCAAATTAATTCCCAAAAAAGGTAGTAAGCAGAATTGGGAAACAGTAAAAGTCAAAAAGATAACGCAGAATACCTTCAAATTATTGAAAGACATGAACCCCCAAATACAGGAAGCACCATGAGTCTAACCAAACTACATAAAAATGAGTTCCCTCCTGGACAAATGGTAGTGAAAACACAGTACGTTCAATCAGTCGTTCTTGTGCCTCAGCCTTCAAGTATCCTCTTCTCAAACGCGATACCGCTGTGAGTGATGGGTACTGGGAATTAACTGGCTGGTTCCTTTCTGTAAACCGCAACCTGGGTGAGAGAGGTCTGAAGTTCTTTTGTTTTTCTGCCTTCCTTTTTTTGTTAATTTTAATTTTTATTTTATTGGAGAGGTCTTCATTATAGGGTGCATGTGCTTGCCAGAAAGACATCTCTTTCATGGTTCCATTATTATAATTTTTTTCCTGCAAATCCTCTTTGCATTCACAATTTTCCATAGTTCTTATAACTTTGCTTTTGATGCTTAGTCTTCCCAAGGTTCATATTCAAATCTACTTCATAAAATTTATAGCTATTCACTTTTTACTTTTCTCTTGAGTGCATGTACCATTTTCCCCATTAGTATTTATTTTAATATTTCTCTCAGACTTAAGTCAAACTGATCCTGGATAGGAAGCTCCAGTTATACCATGGGAAAATTCTGTCCAGGATATAATGAGTTGTTGGGGGAAAAAAGCTGATGCTATTCTTTGTACTAAATAAAATACTAGGCGGAAACCATGCCAATTAAGGGTTCTTTTGAACGAGGGCTCTACTGCTGTGGTAACATCGACTTCTTCCCTTGTTTTATTTCTACTGCTCCCAAGACCTCCTTCATAAATTCACAGATGAACAGAAAGGATTACTTTTGGTGTTCATAAAATAATCACTTAACAAGGATCTACTACTAAAATTTAGTATCTATAAAAGCTCTATTATTAGTTTTCCTTTTATTTATTCATTTATTTCTTCTGTGTATGAAAGAGAAGTGCAGAGACAGTGTGAGAGAGACACACACACAGAGAGAGAGAGAGAGAGAGAGAGAGAGAGAGAGAGAGTTACCCCCACCAGGGTCTTCATGGCACAGTGTGTGTGTAGGTGCCACTGCCTGACCTCATATTAGTTTCTTTTTTTCTTTTTCTTTGTTTTTCCATAGGGTATGTGTACTCACTGAAGAGACAAAGAGAGGGAAAGTTAGAAATCACCCCCTGGGTTGATGGCCATACTGCAATCCCTTCTCCTCCATTCTCTTCTTGGGATCTTGGACACATATGCACACATGCCCAGTATGGTTTTCAAGCCTCCAGATCTGGGACTTGAACCATGACCAGGCAAGTGGGAAACCAGCATGTGCCATGTTCAGGTTGGAGCGTCCAGATATGTGCACGACCACCACAGACCTTCTGTGGCCGCAGTGACCATGGAGGGCTGTGTGGAGACACAACCTCTGTGAGTGTGGTGTCCGACGGACTCACGAGCACCACTACTCTGCAATGAAAGGCCCCAAGACACATGCTTATGAAAAAAACAACTGATATCCAAGTGTTTTATTCACTGTTTATAATAAAACAGATGCACACACTCTGGACTTTTCTAGATTTATGTGTGTGTATGCTTATTTGTATTGCTGAGAAAACAGAGGTCAGGCTAGGGACCTATCACTCGTCGGAAGACCTCACGTGCCTTGATTCACGATAAGTTACCTACGAGATCTTTGATGTGCGATTTCTTATTTTAGTTATACAAGAAAACAACTTCCTGCTTGATGATCTGAAGGAGGCCAGTGGGAGATCTGACCATTGAGAAAGACTCTGGCCGAGGTGGGTCCATCGAGGTCTAAGTGTGCAGTGCAAACCATCTAGCTGTACGAGAAAACGGATTATTGACGGGCACCAGCTTCACATTTTCTGAGGAAAAGAAGTGAGTGTCTCAGAAAGTTATGCGCTGTGTGATGCCGCTTACATGACATTCCTCAAAAAGCAAAACTGGACTGATGGAGAACAGATCCATGGGTTTCAGGATCCATTAAAGTTTGGGGGACAGTGCAAGTACACAGCAATAGCACAGGGGAGTTTCTGGGGTGATGGAACAGTTGTATCTTCATTGCTTTCCCCTTTACTTTCTACAGGGCTCACTGGAGAGAGACACAGAGAGAGAACCAGAGAGAGAGAGAGCCATGAGCCACGTTGAGAGGAGCATTGAGCTTGCACTTAATTTCGAATGGAGTGAGGAGATGTGAGAGGATTTTGCACAAGGAAGTGAGAGCCACAGGAGTATTGTTTGGAAGTATTTGTGCCAGGACTTAAGGGACTGGATGGAATTATGCTAAGTGGTAACAATGGCCTGAGTTAGGACGGAAGACGTGACAAATGTAAGGGCAGGCAGGAACGCGCATAGTTTATAGATAGAATTGAACGTTATTTTACAGGAGAAACGAGAGAAGAATAATTACTCAAAATGTCATGGAGGAATGGTGATATTATTGACAAATACAGAAGCCATTGTGAGGATAGTAAGGGGAGACGCTTTCTTGATTGAAAAAGATCCTGATGAACTCACAAAAAACGGTGGCAGTACAATGGGCGTGTCGAGTGTGAGTTCCTGCTGTGGCTGTTCAGCTCCCTTCCAGAGTCTCACTGTCTGCAGCTGTTAGAGAAGGTAAGGGTTTCAGACCAGAAGAGCTTTACAGTCCTAGCCAATGAGTCGCTGTGGGCTCTAGGACCATTCCTTCAGCTGCTCTATTACTTGGGCCCCAGAAGGGAGCCAGGTGGTTTCGAGGTGAACTGGCTTCAAGACTGAGTACAACACACTCAGCATTGATGGTTGATTCTAATTACTACAGCAAAACAAAACAAAGAATAGTATTTTGATGTTTGGGTTGCCTCCTGTGAGACTCAGTCTCATCCTAACTCATCATTCTAGGCCCTGAAAGGCTTTCGTTCCTAGGAGTCGTGTGGGTTCTCGCTGTAGTCTGGCAGTAATCCCAGTGTGACATGCAACGATGGGCATAGCAGTTCAACCCGGAGACGCTGAGAAGATGCCAAGCCTCTGAGGGGGCGGTGTGTGTAGGGAGTTGCTCAGGACTTTGCTTGATGGTTTGAGTAGCCAGACTTGAGAGTAAGAAGAATGATGGCAGCTAACGAGAAGGAGAAAGTGCTCTGAAGAGGAAATAGAGAGTGGGAGGACAAGGAAGAACAGAAATGAACTCTAGGGCAATTTCCTTGCTGCTGGTTGTCTAGAAGAGATGGAGGGGCAGAGCCGGTGGATGGGAGGGCCGGGGCAGGATTGATGTGGAGGCCGGCAGCGTGCACGGTGCATGCAGTACAGCAAGGCTGTTTATTTACTGGGAGCTTCTGCAAAGAGGCAGAGTGTGGATGAGGTTGCAGAGATACTGCATCAGGGCTTCTGCCCTGGAGAGAGGGACACTATCGGGAGCGAGGGTCACAGCGGAGGCAATAAATAGAACTCCATTAATTTCAATCTGGTGCTGACATTAACCTAATTTTCTAGAAAAGTTCACATTTTCCAATTTCATAAAATCGTGCTGTAAATAGGCAACTGGGAGGCTTTGGTCTTACCTTCTCCAGGGAAGTGCGTTTCACTGTAATTGGTTTTTATTTTCATCACTGAGTAAAATACTTTGGGGTCTCTAACTTCCTATCAATGCCTCAGGCTTTCATTTGGGCGACTGCTTTTAATTCTAATCAATGGGAGAATAAACCCTGAGGAGCGTATTTAGGTTTTCAACGGATTGCATCCAAAATCAGGCAGTTTCCGGATGCTGCCCTGTGCTGCATGAATTCAGTAAGAATGGCCGCCTCATTAGCATCACTGCCATTGTCATGGCCCTGAACAGACCCTATCTCTCATCCCCATTTTGATTCAGCTCTTTGACTTAATGATCTCCGTCCCAGAGAGAAGCTCCATTAGCATTTGCAGATGTCCATGTAAATGCTGGAGGAAAATGCTTTAGGACCTGAGATAATCAGGCAAGACCCAGGATATCTTGCTGTTTGTAAAAAAAAATTTCAGAAGAAAAATATCGTTTTTATTAGATGGATATAAAATCCTAGAAATAGGCCAATTTAGGCATTAGTTACTCATTATATTTTACTTTTTGAAATCTGTTCATTTTTTTATCTTATGCCTCATTTTGCAAATAATTTGTGAAGACCCACAGCAAATGTCCACGCAAGAACATATTGAAAAGTAGGAAGGAGATTCAAAATTAGCATCAGGAAAACAGGGTAATGTATTTATGGTGAATATGGTAAGGTTTCTGATTTGCCTCTGAGCTTCCTGGTAGACAGAAAAGGATGTGATATTGTTAACAGAGCTCTTATTATTGGCAGACCTCAAGCATTTTAGTTTCTTAAAGGGAACTATTTTTTTCCTAACAGTATATTAATTAAAAAAAAAGAAAATTGCACACGGAACTTTACCAAGGGTCATTGAGTGATGTAATGTATAATAGCCTAGTCATTTCATCCTGATCACCACGGCAAATACCATGTATATGCTTCTAGTAGTGAGAGACCTTTGAGAGAACCCAATTCTACCACTGTAATGTGGCGTCAGAACAGTTCTCAACCTCGTGGACATAAATGTTGGGAGACCCAACTTCATTAAGTCAAGTGTATTTGTCAAGTTTGAAGAATGTTGAAGTCACTAAATTAAAAATACTTTTTGTGACGTACTCTGGTTCTAGGCAACACGGCATATGCACACTTGGCTCTCTAGCTCACCGATGCTGCTATGAAACATGGCAGGGTCAGGAAGCAGCTGTGTGAGGGTGGTGGGGAGTAAACAGCACTGCACAGGATCAGGGCTTGGGAAATCTAGAATTCAAAGTGTACCAGCGATGGTGAGTTTAGCATGGAGTTTCTTTTGCTGTCTTCTGACCTGAAGTCTGTGCTGCTGGAAACCTGGAAGTAGGCACTGGCATGGGCAGAGGACCCCGGGAGAGCCCTCTAGTTCTGATGGAAGCAGTAGCAAAGGGCCTTCCTTCCTTCCTTCCTTCCTTCCTTCCTTCTTTCCTTCTTTCTCCTTCCTTCCTTCTTCCCTTCCTTCCTTCCTTCCTTCCTTCCTTCCTTCCTTCCTTCCTTCCTTCCTTTCTCTTCTTTCTTTCTTTTCCTTTTTTATTCCTTCTTCTTTCTTTTGTTCTTTTAAAAGAGATTTCTGCTATAGGGCACATGAACTCACTGGAGAGACAGGAAGCTAGAAATCACTCTCGGGAGGATGTCCACACATGATCCCTTCTTCCTTCCCCTCCATTCTCCTTGTGGGATTTTGGGCACACATGCACTCGCTCCCAGTGTGACTTTTAAGCCACCAGGTCTGAGACTTGAACCACGGTCAACAACGCGGGGCTTCAGAGATGTAATCCTTCCATCATTTGCTGGTCCCAGTAATGGGATTTTCTAGTAAAGAGTGCAAGAACTCCCTTCTCCACTTATGTCTTTATTATTTTTCTTCATTTCTTGCTCCTCAGCTCCGAACAATCCTGGGAAGGTGGAAAGAGCAAAGGGTAGAAAACCTTCCATTCCAACCCAATCAGCTTCTTTCTGGGAGCTGTAGTCACTGCAGAGAATGCCACCCTCTGCTTCTGCCTTTTTATAGTGCAGGTGGTATAAGGAAGAGTGGGTAAATAAAGTCTCAATATTTTGGCCTTATAATCAAGAACGAGAAGCAGATGGAATCAGGAAAGACTGCAAAGGTCCTCACAAAGGAAAAGCTTGAGAAAGCTACTCCACAATTTGTAAATGAAATTCTTGGGCTCACCCAGGAGCTGCAAGAGAGTGGCTCTAATCCCAGACAGCATGCATAGCCTTTGAGAAGTGTACTATGAGATACACCAGAGTCCAAGATTCAAATGGACTACTGAGGGGCTCAATTAAGACCAGATCCAAATAGCACTGCCAAGGCTTTGAAAACAAGATTGCAAGCATAGCTCAACTGCTCATGCCATGGAGCCTATATTCAAAAAATTAATTGCCTGCTAAAATAAAAATGCCAATATTCTCTGTAGGATTTAAGCAAGACCCAGAGCACACACACAGAAATCATTTTGTTTAGAACATAATCCAAAATCATTTAGTTTATGAACAACTTAGGTATGCCTCAAACTTTCACAGGAAAAAGCCTTCACAGATAGAAACATCAAGATGGTATAGTTGTTGAAGTAATTTAAAGGAACTACTTAAAAAAGGTTTCAAAAGAGACCAGCAGATGGTGTACTGAGTACGTTACTGGACTCCCACGTAGTTGACTGTGGTTTGAGTCTTGGACCCGGTGAATTAAAGCTCACACTGGGTGTGTTTGCATGCATGTCCAAGATCCCGAGAAGAGAACGGAGGAGAAGGGATTAAGGTGTGGCCATTCCCCCTTGGGGGAAGACTTTTTGCTTTCTGTCTCTCTGTCTCTCTCTGTCTCTCCAGTGAGTACATGTGCCCTCTACTAAAAATCTCTCTCTCTCAAAGAAAAGAAAAAGTATTTCATCAAGTCAGGGTGAGCGCCATTGGAGTGGGTGTAAAGATGACCTCAACGGAGAGGTGGGATTTACGAAGAGAGCAAAGCAGACATGTTAGAACCAAAATTTAACAATGAAATGAGCTCAATTCAGAATGGAAAGAATAGGAAAATTCGTGACCTTGAATATATATCAAGAAAGCTTATCTGATTTTAACAGAGAGTAAAGATTAAAAACAAGATGACTAGAGCCTTACAGTTACGATATCAGAGTTCTACAACAAGAGGAAAAAGACAGTGGTGCAGAAAAATATTTGAAAAAATAATGATAAAATAGTTTCTAATTACTAACTTGGGAAAACAACAGAAACCCATAATTCTATAAGGCTAAGAGAAACCCCTTTTTAAGAAACACCCAAAGGAATTTATGTCTAGACACAGTATAATCAAACTGTTAAAAACTAAACACAAACAAAAAAATCTTGAAAAAAAAACAAAGAAAAATTATTAATTACTTAACTAAGACATGACATTTCAAATGAATATAGAGTTCACATCAGAAACTACGGGAACCAGAAATGCACAGTATTTTTCAAGTACCAAAAGAAGAGAACTGTCATCCTATTATTCTCTATCCAGTAAAAGTATTCTTCAGAAATGAAGGTGAAAATAACATTTTTCAGGTGAAAGAAAGCTAGGAGGTTGTGTTGCAGCAAGCCTACTCTAAAAGAATGACGAGTGAATTCTTCAGGTGAAGTGATTCAAGAAGACTTAGAACATCTGGAACGACAGAGTGGTACAGGAATTAGTGCATATCGAAGTAAATGAAATTACCCTTCTTTTATTGAATACTTCAAAATGTGTTTGATGATGTTTGAAATCAATGAAAAATTATTTTCCAACAGTATATTCAGTGTATATAGATAGAACACATAAGAAAATGATCATAAAAATGGGGGAGAGGGTACATGGTGGTAAGACTTCTGCATTCCCTTCAATGTGATAAAATGTTGATTCTAAGCAGACTATGAAAGGTTAGGTGTGCATTTTGTAATCAGTAGAGAAACAACTAAAAATGTATACTAAGAGTTATGGTGGAAAGCAAAATAAAATAGAAGAAAATACTAAAAATGTTAAAAATGCAAAAAAAAAAAGAATTAGAATAGCTAAAACTACTCAATTATAAGACATAACAGTAACCAAGACTGTGGCATTGGCAGAGGATAGGCACAAGATCGATAGAAAAGAATGGGAAGTTCAGACTTAACCCCTCTCTCATATGACCAATTGATTTTTGAGACTGATGAAAGTCATTTCAATGTAAAGGAGAGTCTTTTTAAAAATGATATTGGTACAAGCAGATTTTCATAGGCAAAAATGTGCACCTTGAGCCAAACCTCACTCCTCATAAAATATTAATCAAAAAACACATCATAGATGAAAGAGAAAACCTTCACGACCAGGAGTTAACAAAGAATTCTTCTATATGACACTGAAAGTACAAAACATGAATGAACAGAAAAGAAAAAATTTTTCATTGAAATTAAGACATCTCTGAAAGATACTATTAAGAGAATAAAATGAGAGGCTGAGAGAATATTTGCAAGCCATCTGTCCTAGTCCTACAAAGGACTTATATTAAGAATAGAAAAACAAAAAAACAAAAAAACAAAAAACAAAATAAAAACCCTCTCAAACATCAACAATAAAAAAAAAAACAAAACAAATAACCCAACTGAAAATGATGGAAAATACTTGCATGAAAGTTTCACCAAAGAGAATAAATGTGCGATAAATGATCACATAACAAGATGTGCATTGTCATTAGAGAACTCCTAGTTAATACCATAATGAGACCCCATTACACAATCCCTGAGAATGGCTAAAATAAAAATAAGGATGCTCATTGAGGATTCAGAGCAACTGGAACTCCCATTCGTTGCTGATTGGAATGCTGCATGGTGCATACGCTCTGGCCAACCACTCGGCAGTTCCTTATCATTTCAAACATCTGTTTCCAGGTGACTCAGACATACCACTCCCATTTTCTTGTAATTTATGCTCACATAAAAAAGCTGTGTATGTTAATGCTTACATCTTCCTTACTCATTATCACCGAAGCATGGTGGCGAACTCATTTAATGAGTAAATTTATAAATTGTGTGTAACCGTACAGTGGAAAAACTACTGGGCCATACAAGGGAATGGATGATTGACGTTCACCAACGTGGCATTTTCTGAGCAAAAGAAGTGAATCTTAAAAAGTTACGTATTGTCTTGTGCCATTAATATGACATCCCTCAAAATCAGCACTATATTGGGCCAGGAGATGGTGTACTGGTTATGCTGCTGGACTCCCACGTGACTGACTGCAGTTTGAGAGCTGGACCCGGCAGCTTAAAACTCACACTGGGCGTGTGTGCGTGCCCGAAATCCTGAGAGGAGAATGGAGGAACAGGGTGTGGCTGTCCTCCCCGAGGGGGGGGGGTGATTTCTCATTTTCTGTCTCTCTGTCTCTGTCTCTTCAGTGAGCACACATGCCCTATAGCAAAAATCTCTCTAAAATAAAATAAAACTATAGTGACAGAGAACAGATCCATGGTTTCCATGAGGTCAAGGTTGGGAGACAGTGCAAGTACGAACTGATAGCACAAGGGAGTTTTCTGGGATGATGAAATAGTTATATCTTTGTTATTTATCAGTTTTCCCCTCTGCTTTGCTATTAGATTTCTGTGTTTGCTGGAGAGAGAGACAGCGAGACAGAGAGAAAGAGGAGAGGGAAAGTGATAAATCACCCCCCCAGGAAGCTGGCCATGGTGCTATCCCTTCTCTACTCTCCTGTAAGAATTTGAGGTGTACACACACAAGTGCCTGGTGAAATTTTCAGGGTGCCAGTTCTGGGACCTGAACTGTGTACTCAGTCATGTGGGATCTAGCCACCTTAGCCATCGTGCCACTTGGCTGGCCCGGAACAGTTACATCTTGACTGTGGTGATGGTTGAACACATCCATATATATGTTAAACTTATAGAACTGTACACAGATGAGTCCATTTTAATGTGTGTTAACTTAAAAAATAAAATTTAAAATAGTGTGAAAAATAATTTTGGAGTTCCTCACCAGTGAAGATTTAAATTTCATAAATTTAATTTAAACACATGAGCCTAACAGTAAGTGCACTTCTGATGCTTACATATATATAATGATGTATTAGTAATATAGAAATGATTATTAACATACTCTTATTATATATTATGTAATTCAGGTTCATATAGTATATATAAATACATATAAATCATTATAAATATGCATACGATATATAAAGTGTTTCAGCTTTGGAGTAGTACCAGTCAGTTACGTTTTGGGGGTCTCCCTGTACTGGAGTTTTTCTGATGTTGTTATACTGGGGTTTATTGGCTTTGACCCCGTGGTTGACACAGTTTTGTCATTTTCTCCACTGCAGGGTTGCTTCTTTCCTGCTTACTTATGCACTGTCCTCTTCAGAAGAATGTCACTGAGTGCAGCCCTACTTAAAGGGTGGGGAATTATGACCCTTCTCCTTTAGGGCTGAGTGTCTACATTATTTATTTGGGATTCTTCTACATGGCTGATCTGTCTCTTCTTCATCACTTATTTATTAGTCTAAACATTTATGAGAGGACTTCAAAAAATTCAGAAAAAAGAGGTCCTGCCACAGTGGCCTGGTGGCTGAATGAGTGCCCTGTGAGGCTGGAAGCTACCTGTGTGTCAGGGTGCACGTGTGTGTACCCAGGGCCCTGAGGAGCTGGAGGACGGGCAAGGAGAACTCGTATGATGAGACCATGCCAAGGGCGCCTCTCTCTCATGTGTATACACGCGTTCTCTACTAAAAAAAGAAGGTCATGGAAAAATTACAGTATGAGTTTATCTTGGAGCGAACAGAGAGGGAATCCGTGCATAGTTTTTTTCTGTACTAGGCATTCTCCATAAACTTTGTGGAGATGCCACACATTTGCATCGATGTGGACTCAAATTTTTAAAAGATATTTGGGTTATATTTGATAGTGCTTCATCTTGATCTTCACATTATTCAGTACTGGCCATTGGGAGCTCACACAACTGACTCTTGAGCCTCTTTGACATAATCCCAACTCTGTGTGTGCGAATGAGTGCGTGTGTGCGTGTTTGAGTACTTTCCGACGTAATTTATGGTAATGCAGGACGGACCAGGCTCATCTTGTGCGGCTCCTCCCCCAGCCTCTGAAGGAGCCATATCTTCAAAGAGCCCTGGTCCTGTTTGATGGAGAATGATGTCAGTACCCAACTCTGGGTGTGAGACATGCTCCCTGCTGCTGGCGTGTGCTTTTCTCTCTGGTCCTCTCATATGACAGAGAAAAAGAATTGATCTGAATAGTGACCAGTGCGTTCTCACACACACACACTCACACACGCACACACTCACGTTTATATACATAGCTGTTCATATTTATATCAGGCTAATAGTTCTCAGCGATGTCTCTGGCGCCAATCCAGCACCACGCGGCTTGCTCTGTCTGGCCTGCCTCCTTTGCTGTCTGCAGCCACCTGCACCAGCACCAAGGACAATGGAAATATTTAATGGTCATCTTTGTAAACACGGACTCTGAGTGCACCACAAGAGTGTTTTGACCAGAGAAGCGTGATTATTAATTATTTATTTTACAGAAACTAATAACCACGTGGTTTCCCTGTGCCCTGGTTCTTACTCCAGGGGAACACAATGAGAATTGCTCGGATGAGCCTACAGTGCCGGGTCTGTATTGAAGGTGAGACATACTGAGAAGTGAAGCCATACATATGCACATCCGCTTTTATATGTACGGAGATATCTACATCCATCCATATCTATCCTCTCTCTTCCGTCTCAAAAGGAGGCAGAGAAACCTTAACCCCTTGAGATCAAAGCTAGGTATTTACTCTAATTCTCTCTCTAAGCAAAACACGACTGTTGCTTCCATGTGGACAAGCAGGGAGGTCTTCCTGGTCCCAGGTCTCAGCTTTCCTGAAGTGGAAACATGTAACTCAGAGTTATGTCTCCCTGGAGTTCTGTCTAACCTATTGTAAACTCCCTTCCAGTGCATGCACTTAGCCCATGGTCTAAGTTCAATAAAATTTGCTTAAAGAGACGTAACTCTGCAGAAACAGAAAGGTATTTTCTCTGTAGCCTCTCATACAAACGAGGACAGTGAGGCCCAGAGAGGCTAGAAATTTGGCAAGTTATGAGTGCTCAATGTGGAAGTTAAACGCAGAACGCTTAAATGCAAAGGTCCTATTCTCCCATCAGTGGCTTTGCTCCAGAAAAGACTTCCTTGTCACTCAGTTCTGGGCGTTTCAAGAACATCCATAACAGCCCTCTGTTCTTGCTTTTGCTGGGTTCCTTTCTCGGTCTGAGCACTTCCTACGTCTTACCTAGTTCTGCAGAGTTCTGCTTTCTATTTTACTCCAATATTTATTCAGTATGACTTTGCATTTTTAGTATTTTTGGTGCATCTCAAAGCATTTTTAAAATTTACTTTGCTTTCTAGAACTCAGTAAGGTATGGGGTGTCTTCTTAAGGCCCTAAAGATGTTGGGAAGATTAGGTGTTAGTGGACCAATGCTCTGATAAGCAAAGCAGTTACTGCCGTCTCTAGGAGCTGATTTTCTAGTTTAATGTTAATAAACCGCTCATCTTCAGTTTTAAGCATACCAGCAGTTTTCCAGATGTCTTTCTTCCTTGAGACCTCAGTGCATTTCACATTTATTTCAACCTTGTATTTTGTTAGCCCTGTTTCCGAGTGGTCGCTAATGCAGCAATAATGTTCAAGGTCAGGGTGTGTGGCTGTAAATAGTTAGGCAGAAGAGTGTAAAAAGCCCAATGGTATTCCCAGGTAATGAGGTACAAGACAAACTCATGGCTGACATTTTTACTAGTGCAATCTCTTCAATTCCATACAGGGGACTCAGGGAAACTGTGCAGTGTCATGAAGTTTTGAACATTCCTTTAGAGGGTTTTGTGCATTTCAATTACGACTTGCATTTGGTACCGCTATTTAATTCTTGACAATTTCTTCGATTTGACAATTCCTGATTTAGCTGTTATCTATTTTCCTGTGCTTTCAAAAATGAGATGATAATGCAGACTCCTTTTTATAGAATATAAAAGGGCTCTGGACAGTTCTTATAAATGTTCACCTGCATGCTTAATTTCTGATGGTCACAGCACTAGGGCAAAAACCAAAGGAAAAATAGCTCACTGCTCCTGGGTTAGCTGGTTTCTGGGGTGTGCTTTGTCACAGGACCTGACTGCAGACCTGTAACTGGGGAGTTTCTTTTTCTGAGGTGAGACAGCTAGCAGGCCATGGTGGAATGGGAAATCTTTTCGAACAGTTCCTGGCTTCCTGCAGTAACACAGCTCTCCGCTAGCACAGTGCCGTGGTGCCTGTAGTTAGCACAGGTTTACTTTTTCGAGCTCAGACATTTAGAGAGCTGCAGGAAGTCTTTACCCCAAGCCAGCTGCGGCCTCACTGAATAGTGCTCAGTGCTATGGCTGCTTTAGCTGCTGCTTCCAGGAGCTGCCACGCGGCTGGGTGTCTGCCTGCCATGCTCAGTGTAGATCCCCACTTTATTGTGACAGCAAGTGGCTTCTTGCTCATTTGTCTGGTATTTATGCCGCCTTTCTACCATAAGGTTGGCCACACTTCATTCCCAACCTACTGCATGCTGAGTCCCAAAGATAACTGCTTATTTCAGGTACATTTCTAGAAATCTGTTTACCTGCGCCACATTATTTGAAAATCGAATAGTTGTTGAAGGTATATGAAATGTGTGAATGGTTCTCCCCATTTAAGACCATCCACAGAAGTAAAATTACAATCACAAATGCATCCTTCATACAGAAAAGAGGGTTCTGGACTGACAAAATCCATCCTTTCTACAGGGTTGTCAGGAAAGTCATGATGCATTTTTGCCTAGAAAAACAGAAAAATACATCATGACTTTCTTAACGACCTAGAATTTGTAAGTTAGAAGCAGTGGCAGGAATCTGGACTATTGAGGGATTTTAAAAAATGGCTGACTTCATTCACATAATTGATAATAAATCACTCAGTTTATATATGTACATATAAACTGAATTACATATACACATATTTCTATGAGTGTGTGTGTATTGCTAGAAGGTGTGTGCACACCCCAGAGAAAGAGAAGGGAGGGGCGGGAGACGCACTCGGTGAGGCAGTCAGGCCCTGTCCCCTCCTACATCTCCCCACCCTGCTGACGTTTGGAACACACATGCATGTGTGCTCAGCATGGTTCTCAAGCCTCGGAGCTGAGATGCAAACTGCAGTCGGCCATTTGGGACCCAGTTCCCTTAACTACATACCACAGGCTGGTCAAGCTCAGTTTATTAATTATTTTATTTTATTTTTTAGAATTATTTATTTAAGTCCGTGTGTTATTATTATTTTTAAATTTGGCCAGAGAGCTACAGGGAGAAAGAGAAAGGACAAGTGAGAAAGCAAGCCACAAGGTCCAGGATCAAACCGTGGTTGGCCATGTGGGGGTCCAGCACCTTAACCACCGCGCCACCTGCTGGCTCCAGCCCAGCTCAGTTTCAGTTTGTCCTAACATCCTGGGAGGACACTGCACTATATTATTTTAGTTAGGGGAAGGATGAAACTTTCTTTCTCATCACTTATGTAGTCATTCGTTCATTTATTCATTGCTTGATCAGCCGATGCATTTTAAACGAAAATGCACGAGGCAGAAACCATGCTAGTCTTGGCTGCGGAGAAGAGGAAGGCCCGGTCTTGATGTTTAAGCCTCCTGCGTCGTTCATGGAATAAGTCGGTGACAAATGCATGAACCGATGGGTATCTTTGTTCTCGGATTCTTTCTGGTCATTGGCATTTTGAATATCGGGAGAGGAGAAACGTTATTATATTACTTTAGAATAAGCAGATCAGAACTTCTGTGTGGATGGCAGCAACTTCTAGATTCTATTCCCATCTGAATGTACCCATCCACCGCGAGGACATGATGGCAGTCGGAGTGGTAACAGCGACAGTCAACGATAGAGAGTCTTACAGGTCAGAGACCTCCACACATGACTCTTCATTTTTCATAGATAAAAACTCTTACATTTAGTACATGGCAGGGGTTAAGGTGCCGAATCCTGTGAAGTTTGAGCTCCAGGCCCAGAGGCTTGAAATTCGTGTCAGGAAGATATATGTGTGTACCCCAAATTCTGAGGAGAGTGAAGGAGGATTGTGGTGTGGCCATCACCGCTGGGGAGTGCATTCTCACATTCCCCCTCTCTCTCTCTCTGGCCAGCACCTGTACTCTACAGCTAAAAAAAAAAAAAGAAAGTCGGAGCTGTTACTCAGCCATCTGTGATCAACTTCACAAAACATAGGATGTCTCCAAAGAGCAACGCATTGCTCCGTGTCTGTACACCTTTTATAGCTGATTTTGTACTTGGAGAAGGAAATGGTGTCTTCCACTTGTCCAGGCAGGTGACTATGTACAATCTGATTCTCAAATGGTTTTTTGAAGCCTCTACGGGCAAGGCTCTCTGCCGTGTTCTCTGGAGGGTGCACAGATGGGCAAGGCGGGGATGAAGAGTGCATGGGTGACCATACCTCAGAGCAGAGTGGCGGGGGGGGCGGCGGAAGGACGACGAGAGACCTGCTGCTGTGGCACATTCAGAATCAGCTCTGTGAGCCTGTGACTGCTGGGCTCCGCTCTGCTCTGTGGGCCTGTGACCGCTGGGCTCCGCTCTGCTCTGTGGGCCTGTGACCGCTGGGCTCCGCTCTGCTCTGTGGGCCTGTGACCGCTGGGCTCCGCTCTGCTCTGCGAGCCTGTGACTACTGGGCTCCACTCTGCTCTGTGGACCTGTGACCACTGGACTCTGCTCTGTGGACCTGTGACCTCTGGGCTCCGCTCTGCTCTGTGGACCTGTGACCACTGGGCTCCGCTCTGCTCTGTGGACCTGTGACCACTGGGCTCCGCTCTGCTCTGTGGACCTGTGACCACTGGGCTCCGCTCTGCTCTGTGGACCCGTGACCACTGGGCTCCGCTCTGCTCTGTGGACCTGTGACCACTGGACTCTGCTCTGTGGGCCTGTGACCGCTGGGCTCCGCTCTGCTCTGTGGGCCTGTGACCACTGGGCTCCGTGGGGAGGAATTGATGCGACTCCAGCAGCTCACGCTTTCAGCCGGTTGTAGCTTTGAGGTTAGGAGCACATAATCCTTGAAATATTCTACAATTCCATCTTCCTCTTAACTGGCGAGGCATCTCCCTCTTGCAGGTCACTGAAAATGTGACTTCATGGCTTCCCTAGTTTGAATGTCAGGAGCCATTATCATGAACCCTTGTCATCCTCAACGTCCAGTTCGACCTGGAGACGACCCTTGCCTTTGGCAAAGAGGGCTTGTTGTTCATTTAGCTCTGCCAAGGGGTGGGCCTGCCCAACGGTGCAGAAGGGGTGGTAGAGGACAGCAGAGCGGTAGACAAGTCCCAGGCAGCTGTCCACGAGCCAGCACCGGGCAGCGTGCATCTTTCCGCATCTCAACTGCACGAAGCTCGATGTCTGCACAACCCGAGTGACAGCGACCCTGCCGAACTGTCGAGTCTCTGCCAGGGTCTGCGAAAGCGACAGAGGACTCTTTCAGCCCAGTAGAACCTTCCAGAATCTGCCTTGGGGCACTTTTATTTATTTATTTTTTAAGAAAGATTTTTGCTATAGGGTGTGCTCATTCTCAGGAGAGAGAGATACAGAAAATGAGAACTCGTTTCTTGGGGGGATGGCCATGCCACAATTCCCCATCCTCCATTGTCCTCTTGGGATTTTAGACATGCACGCATATGCACCTGGAGTAAATTTCAAGTCGCCAAGTTCGAGACTCAAACCGACTGACCATGTGAGAGTCCAGTGATGTAACCATTATGCCATCAGCTGGTCCCACTTTTATTGATTTTAAAATTCCATTCTCTGACACCCGAGTGCCAATTTGGCCCATGCAGGACAGCTGACGACTAGTTCTCAGGTTCTTTTTTACAGGTTGGTTACCTGCGTGGGTCAACCTGTTTACCAAGTGTGACGAGCACACCTCCCTGGGCCTGCACGTCCTGGGTCTCTTCTCTGTGCGCCCGTTGCAGAAACTGCGACTCCAGTGGACAGTAAGTGTGCACGTCCTCTGAGCACACACCGAGGAGAGCCAGAGAAAGCCTCCCAGGGCTTGCTGGGAGGCAGGAGGTTAAAGGTTTGCCAGGCTCGTGCACACGGATGAATGAGCTTTGAGTATAATCGACACTTGGTCTCTTGCTGTGGTCCCTCTGGTGGCCTCAGAGGGGCAGCGGCCAGCGGACCTCTGTGAAGACTGGGAATCAGCTCCAAGGCGGCCCAGGAGCCCTCTGTTGCATCACTGCAGAGGAAGGAAGACTCATTTTACAATTTCTGGAATAGAAATCTATCAACTTATAAGCAAAATACTAAGCCCTTGGGGTATATAAATCTTTAATGATATGACTGAAACCTTTCAAGAAGTGTCTTCACATTTACAAAACTGTCAATGTAAGAATGACTATGATTTAAACTTCCCAAAAGCTGTTTATGCACAACAAAAATAAATAAATGAGAAAATGGGTGCTGGGATAATTTATCCACGTACGCACACGCGCACACACACACACGCACACGCACACACACACACACACACGCACACACGCACACGCACACACACGCACACGCACACACACACACGCACACACACCCCCACACACACACATACACGCACGCACACACAAAATGGTACTTTAAAGAGTTTATAGAAGAACAACGCACACGCACACGCACACGCACACACACACATGCGCGCGCGCACACACAATAAATCTGCAGTTCTGTGCTGTGGGTGCTCTCTCCCCGGTGTGCCCAGCTGCCGACGTCGGGACCGGGAGCTTCGTGTGGACACACAGAACCTGCTGTCCCCTCGTGGCACAGCTGATGAGACGCGGGCTTGTCCCGGGGTGTTACACAGGGTAGCTTTCAGGTTTAAGGAACTGAGTAAGACAGAGGGTGGCCTGGGAGGTCATGTGGAGGACAGACACATTCCCAGGGGTATTCTGAGGTGGATTCCTGTGGCCAAAACTCACCTTGCCTGTGAGACACATGTGATGAGGACTGGTCTTTGAGGGAAGGTGGCGGCCATGGTGCCAGGAGCTGCCACAGGAGCCTCATGGCAGCACTGGCCAGGTGTGGAGGAGCTCCCTACCCTCGGGGCCCTGTACGTGTTGGGGATCTTCCTCTCAGAGGTAACTGGGGGTATCTAGACAGTGTTCTATAAATATTCTAAACCTCTTGTGACTCTTAAAGTCTGTGCAGGGTTCCAAAAAGAGTACGGAAGTGATAGAGACTTAGTAATGACTGCGAGCTTCAAACTTACTCTCACCCTCCTGGGCTGAAGATTAGAGATTAACTGTGACTTAGGTATCTAAAGGAATTGGACATTTGTTTCACTCAGGTATGGAATTCATACACACTACCAATCTTCACAGCAGAAAACAATTTGCTAGGAACATTTACATGTCTGAGGATCACTTAGGAAGAACGGGGACAGCAGACATTATCACCCTTTGAGATTGAGCAAAGAGACTCAGAGGAGTCCAGTGACTTTACCAGGGTCACACAGATAATAAAATAAGCCCACGCTATTGCCTAGGACCCAGGGAGTCTGACTGTAAACACAGGGTTTTTGTTTTCTTCTTCTTCTTCTTTTTTTTTTTTCTACCTGAGGATGAAAATGATAATTAGATACGCTTTTGAATGTGGGACTAAACTCTTAGTACTACTGTGTGGTCACCTAGTTTAACCACATGGAGTCATCCCCTTGAGGGGCGCACGTCACACAGTGTCTAAGGGATACTTGGGAATGTAAGGGTGCCGGGTTTGAAAGCAACTGTAGCCACAGATCATCTGCACGCTTCTCATACTGGAGATGAGGAAGGAGAGAGGAGAGCCCCAGGAAGTAAGAGACTTGACTCGGGTCGGAAAGCTGGTGAAAAGCCCGACCATCTTCTCCCCCAGGTCAGGAGCATCTCCAAGTCCCCTTGAAGTCTCCCATCACTCACGAGCGCGAGACGCACTGCAGTCTCAGGTCTGCTCTGTAAGCATGTCGACAGTGACACACACGAGAAAGCGTCGGGTGGGTACGTGGGAAAGCCTGCCTTTCTCTTCAGGGGCCAGAAAGCCCTGGCAGGAAGATATGTAGAGGCTCACGACTATTTATAAATGAGACAGCCACCTCGCCACTCGCTTTGCTAATAATTTCCGTGACGTGAAGACATCCAGAAGAGCAGCGATCTCTTTAGACTGGCGGAAACTGGCCAGCGCCAGCTCATTCACTCACAGTAAAACGTAAGCTGATTCAGGCTCCACCTGAACTCATGTCACCCTGGCATACTTTAGCGAAATGAGGACTAAACCAGGAGAGAAAATATCAGGCCAAATCCTGGCTTTGTTACTTACCCCTTTGTGACTTGGGCTATCTATCTATTTATTTTACTATTTGAATCACACAGATAATAAAATAAGCCCACGCTATTGCCTAGGACCCAGGGAGTCTGACTGTAAACACAGGGTTTTTGTTTTCTTCTTCTTCTTCTTTTTTTTTTTTCCTACCTGAGGATGAAAATGATAATTAGATACGCTTTTGAATGTGGGACTAAACTCTTAGTACTACTGTGTGGTCACCTAGTTTAACCACATGGAGTCATCCCCTTGAGGGGCGCACGTCACACAGTGTCTAAGGGATACTTGGGAATGTAAGGGTGCCGGGTTTGAAAGCAACTGTAGCCACAGATCATCTGCACGCTTCTCATACTGGAGATGAGGAAGGAGAGAGGAGAGCCCCAGGAAGTAAGAGACTTGACTCGGGTCGGAAAGCTGGTGAAAAGCCCGACCATCTTCTCCCCCAGGTCAGGAGCATCTCCAAGTCCCCTTGAAGTCTCCCATCACTCACGAGCGCGAGACGCACTGCAGTCTCAGGTCTGCTCTGTAAGCATGTCGACAGTGACACACACGAGAAAGCGTCGGGTGGGTACGTGGGAAAGCCTGCCTTTCTCTTCAGGGGCCAGAAAGCCCTGGCAGGAAGATATGTAGAGGCTCACGACTATTTATAAATGAGACAGCCACCTCGCCACTCGCTTTGCTAATAATTTCCGTGACGTGAAGACATCCAGAAGAGCAGCGATCTCTTTAGACTGGCGGAAACTGGCCAGCGCCAGCTCATTCACTCACAGTAAAACGTAAGCTGATTCAGGCTCCACCTGAACTCATGTCACCCTGGCATACTTTAGCGAAATGAGGACTAAACCAGGAGAGAAAATATCAGGCCAAATCCTGGCTTTGTTACTTACCCCTTTGTGACTTGGGCTATCTATCTATTTATTTTACTATTTGAAGCTCCCTTCTCCTCCTACAAATGGGGATAATGACATAGCTTTCCTGCCCACCATACGTCATCGCGAGCTCATACTGGATTCGATATTAATGCGTAGGAAAGGACTTAATGGACTCCAGTTCAAATCGGTGCTTATGTTGAATTCCAGGCCATTGTTTATTAGGTAAATGGAGAAGAAGTCAGCTAGGTCAGCAAAGACCTCCCATTACTGAGTTTCCCTTCCATGTTCAAGGCTCTATGTTAAGACATACGTTAAGTCTTGGGAACCAGCAGTTAGCGTAATGGCTATGTCGCTGAATTCCCACATGGTTGACTGTGGTTCGCGTCCCAGACCCAGTGGCTTAAAACTCACACTGGGCACATGTGCGTGCGTGCCCAAGATCCCGAGAGGAGAAAGGAGGAGAAGGGATTGCAGCGTGACCATCTCCCCCTGGGGGGTGATTTCTCGCTTTCTGTCTCTGTCTCTGTCTGTCTAGCGAGCACACGCGCCCTATAGCAAAAACCTCTCCAAAAAATAAAAGACACATGTTACGTCTTAAAACAACCTAACGAAGTAGGTGCCATTATCTTAATTTTACAGATACAGAATTCGAGAACCAAGGTATTTAATTGGGCACAACGCTTCTTGGTAAGAAAACCACTTCAGATTTGAATCCAAATTATTCTAACTCCTAGATTTCTGCACTGGCACAATCCAGTCTTCCTCCCTTGCCGTTGTCCGGCCTGTTGTATTCTCCTGCAGGAAACGGTGCCTGAACGAGGGCCTGGCATGATGGCCCTGGCGTAGCTGTCTGGTTGCAGCCACAGTGCCTGGGCCAGCCAGGTCCATGCTCTGACCATTCCCACCGACTGTGCGGATACGCTTGTGTTTTCCCATTGTTTTATCCCAGTAGGGTGGTGATAAAAGCCTCCCTTTTATAGCCCTGCGAAATAAATCGAAGTGCAGTGTTTATAAAGACACTCCACTTGATCAGTCTGCCGCTGTGGACTTTGAGTGCCCTGGTCCTGCAGACAGCACTTGTCTTAATGGCCTGGAGGAAAGAACCTTTTAAGAAGATCAAATGAGGCACCTGAAAGAAGATCTGTCTTCTTAGTCCCATGGGCAGGAAAGTAACTTTTATATGTTTCCATTTGAATTTTGAGAATGGTTTTCTTCTCAGGGAAAAGAAATAGGTTAATTTTGGAGTCCTGGCTAGAGATAAAACTGCATACCATTGAGTTAACTTATCACATTGTAGGGAATGGGACTCTCTGGTAATGTGGAACTTGGAATGGCTTGGATTTCTATTCTGAATATGCTACTCACAAGCTGGGTGACTTTGGAAAAATGAACTAATATCCCTGGACCTGTTTTATTTTTTCATCTTTTCATCCTTAAAATAGAGATTACAATGTCTTCCTATGAGGATACATTAAGAACTTAAAAATAAAACAAATATTTTAGTCCACCTATTGATTCATAATAGACCATCAGTTTCCCTGATTCTGTGGATGGGAAATCATATTTTTTATTTTATCAATTGGTATGTGACTGTGGATAAGTCATTTCTTAGAGGCTACTACCTTCAAAGAAAGGGTGAAGAACTTGGGTCATTCTCTGAAGTTCTTTCCAACTCAAACATCGAACGTGTTTCTAGTTAATTCCTCTTGGCCCTTATTCAGTTTTCCATGGCTCTAGCAATGCTGCATCAGGAAATGAGAGCTCTGCAGATGAAGCAGGGTATCTCTTATCTGGTATTTCGGATAAGGCTGTACGTGGTCAGGGACTTGCAGGACTTCATGTGTCTGCCTCTCCACTGCGGGTCATGCAGTGGGAAAGCAGGTACCTGAGTCTCATTCATTTCTCTTCATGACACCTGGCAGAATTCAGGGCACCTCACCGTTACTCATTATGTACTAACCGATCAAATTTATTAGAAATTGTCTTCCACCTGTAATCAAGGCTACATACACGCTAGATACATACTCACAAAGAAGTAGTTGTTTTTGGCATTTAAAAAAATGCTCATACATCTACTAATGGTGATGTGCATGTTTTGGACTGAGTGCTTGTAGCGGTGAATGGGCCAACACACTCTGCTTGTGTGGAATTTCTGAGAAAGGGGTAACTTGAATCTACACTATGACAGGTAAGGCCTACTTTCTTTTCTACTGTCCTCCTTTTGCCGGCTCAGAATCTCGCAAAGCTGCTTCTTCACAACTGTTTTAAATCTAAGCAGCACCTGCTTTCTAAGCCTTCTATTTTGTGTCAAACCAGCCTGCGTCTTTATTGCAGAGGACTCTTTCCAAAATAGCACATTTTCTCCCACAGACACAGTGGAAAACACTGGCAAAGATTTGATAATATGTGGTTACTTGGAGCTTATCATTTCAGTAGTTAAGAACCACCTGAAATTCTAAGGGAAGTTGCAGGAGTACGGGTATGCATGAACACTTTTTGCACGTGCATAGAGGGAAGCGTAGTGAAGGGTAGCATTCAAGAAATTTTCATGGAGCCACCAGAGACAAGAGATAGAGTGATTAAGACTTAGGGTTTCTTTCAAATGGGCCCTGGTTGTCTCTGTGAAGTCCTTCAGCTGAGCGCAGACAGTGGCATCTTCAATGCACACAGACCTTATAATTACAAAGGATAACAAAACACTTGAAAAAGTCTTTGTGATCACCATGCTACAGAGTGCCCAATGGAGAGAGAAAAGATAAAAGAACTGCATGGACCCTTAGCACTTGAGATATTAAAGAAAGGCGTAGAGAAGAAAAATGTTGACCAGTGACACTGTGAAGAACTCTCCGGAAGAACCCAAGGGACCTGAGATCAAAGATTAGGCTAGATGTTGATGTTCAGTAATTCTTGTTCTCATTTGTTGAACTGTTGTACATCTGCCAGGGACTAAGATGGGTGAGACAAGAGGATCTGCATTTGCAGTTGGGAGAACTACAACAAAAAAACGCCCCTTTATTCTCTTTTTATCTTTGGAACCATTGAAAGTAAGACACAAGTAATCATGACCAGGACAGTAGCTTTATTCCTGATACAGCCTTTGGGAGAACACGGGCAGGGTGACTTGCTGCCTGTACCCTTTCTAGGTTTCGGTCTTTGGACGGTCCCTCTAAGAATTTGGGTTTGCAGAGGAGACATTTACAGTGTTTTCCAACCCGTCTTGCATTTCAGCCCACACTGGTAGCTTTAGTAGCTGATTAACTCCAACTCATCTAGTTCATGGCACCTGCTAATCAGATAACCACTTCTCCTTTTGGGAAAAACGAGTGAGGAGCAGAGTGGCGTAAGACCTGGACTGTTACGTAGTGGAAGCAGCCTTACAGAACCATGAAGTCAGGGATTACGACCTCCAGCGTTTCATTTGTCCTTTGCTTTAGATGTCATCAGGGAAGCCCTGCTCTGGCCTTCTTGATTCTGCTCCAATACTGGGAAGCATTTCATTTTGGGTATCTTCCATGGTCCATTTTGGGGAGTTTAATTTTTGTCCTTAGATGTTCTTTGAAAGGGTTAGACTAGTTCTTCAAGCTAAAATGTACTTCCTATTTAATATTTGTCCTTAAATTGCATTCCATTAGATTGTCCAACATCGGAGGTCATTAAACAAGCCCAAATAACCAAAGTCAACTTCATGGAGATGCCCTCAATTTGTATATAGCCTCATTACTACTATGAAATTCCTAGGAGAAATAAATATATGAAAATCAAATTTCTTTGGTTTTTCTAAAAGTTCAAATTCATGGGTATCCAAAACTTGCTAAAGGATATCAATAAGTAAGACTTGAAAGTTCTGAAACTAGCTGAGTTCTGGACTTGCACTCGCTCATGCATGGGATCTGCAAAGTTCACAGAGTTGTCGTTGTACGTTATTTGTTCATCCCTAGGACTTTCTTCCATCAGTGGAGCGAAAGTGAATCTGACTTTTGCAAGTTTTTTTTTTTTTCTTTTTTTTTAAGTTTCCTAAAGAGAGGGAGAGAGAAACACCCTGACAGGCTCTTGACACCAGCACTGATCACTGGCGTGTGTGCACGTCCAGGTGCTCAGGAGGACTCTGAACATGAACCTGGAAACATCCACACGGATCAGTCTTGCAGGGTCATGTTCAGAGTCCTCCTGAGCACCTGGACGTGCACAGGAGGACTCTGAATTGTCGTTGTACGTTATTTGTTCATCCCTAGGACTTTCTTCCATCAGTGGAGCGAAAAGTGAATCTGACTTTTGCAATTTTTTTTTTTTTCTTTTTTTTTAAGTTTCCTAAAGAGAGGGAGAGAGAAACACCCTGACAGGCTCTTGACACCAGCACTGATCACTGGCGTGTGTGCACGTCCAGGTGCTCAGGAGGACTCTGAACATGAACCTGGAAACATCCACACGGATCAGTCTTGCAGGGTGCTGCACTTTCCCATGGGCCACCCCAGCCTCTAGCTAGCATTTCCTGAGTACGTCCTGTGCAAGGAACTATGGGAAACCCTGGCAGCCCTTTTCCCTAGGAGGTTTACAATAAGGCAGACTGGGGAAATGGATCTATAGGTTGGGAGATCTGGCCTCTCTGATTCAGTGTAAACCATAAACATAATTTCTCACTTGCCTCTTTTATACTTTCAACCACACAGAATCTTTACACAACATAAGCTATTCATAGCCTCGTGTTGTTACACATGTACTTTCATCCAGGTAGAACCCCTTTCCTGCCTTTTCAGACAGATAACCTTTAAGAACCAGTGTGAATATCACTTTGGTGAAAATTTTACTGGCTTTGGGCATGAGCTCCCATCCTGCTCTTTCCTGTCTGCATTACAACATTCATCCCCACGTTTTAGAATAAGAGGGGTTGTCCTGTTCGCTCATTCTCCAGTACCGATTGTACTAACGGCTGAAACTCTTCATTCTCTCCAGAGCGTTCTCCGTTTTCATGTAACTTTGAATGTCCTCTCACCAGGGAGCAGATTATCCTCTTGCTCCATAATTCTGAATTTGGCTGTGTGACTTGTTTGGTCAGTGAGCCATTGGCAATGGGTTGTCATGACAGGAGAAAATACGTATTTCTGGTGACATTCTTGTGTTTCTTCCAGCACTTTGAGACTGTCCCTGGACTAGCCTTTCGGAGGATAAAACATTTCTGGAGCACAGCCAGTTTGTCTCAGTCACACCAGCCTGTCAGCCTCGACGAGCCTACAGCCAGCTGACCCCGAGACACTGGAGCAAGCCCAGCCGAGCGCAGCATAACTGCTTCGTAAACAGCCTGGACTCTGTCACTAACCTTTGGGTTTATTTCTTTACTAAATCCATGCTTATTATTTAGGGACAACTTATTAGTTGTTGGTAGTAGCCGTAAAAAAATAGGGTATTAAATGGAAAACTGAGAACACTGTAGCAGGAGTGAGCTTTGAAGGCTGGTAAAGACAGGAGGCAGGATATGGAATTCCCTGCCCGGGGGGCTTGTGCTTGGGTCTTGGCTTCCTTGAGCACTGAATGCACAGACTTGCATTCAAGTCTATGAACGCAAGACATTCTGAACATGCCATGAAAACACAGACACTCCAAGTTTGGGGAAAATAGTCAACCCGTCCCTCTAGGCAAATTCCTTTCCATATCCATTTGGCAGCACACTGAATAAACACTGTAAAATAAAGACATTTCTTGAATCTTCTAGAAGTAGAGAAAAGGAGAGAAAGTCATTTTTTGATAAAAGACTAAAAAATATGAATTAGGACATTTTTCTAATGACAGTTTCTTACCTATTAGGTGTTGTCATGCTTGCTTGAAATGCTCTGATCTGACACGTATGAACTTTTCCAGAAGGCTATTGTTTGAAATGTTAATACGAAGGGGAAGTGCTGGGTCATTAGTCTCCATTCGGGCCTTGTAAGTGCATTCCTGACTCCTGTCCAGCTGACAGTACATCACGGCGTTGGCTGGCATCTCTCCTGCTTTCCCCTCGCTCCTAGGTTATTTTACAGTGAGACTGCCCTATACCGTTACCCACTTGTCAGGTGACAAAGTGAATTCTGCGATTCGTGTAAGTTTATTTCAGGGTTTTGATGGAGGACGTGGGAACGGGTCATCCTTTACTGTACTCAGAGCTCGTTAAAATGTCTGGCTTTCTGTCTTAGGCCAGGTAGAACTCAAAAGCAAAAGCAGCCTTCTGGGAAGAAATCGGGTATTATGAGAGGAGAATGGATTTTAGGGTAAGAGAAATTTGCATAACAGTCTTCATGCCCTTGGCTAGTTGTGCAATCTTGGCTGGTTACGTTAACCTAGATGAGCGGCGGTTTCTCTGTTAGATCGGACGTGAGAGGCATGGTGGCCGGCGCGAGCCCAGTGAGCCTCCCGAGCACTCGGACACTTTAGGGTTCTTGCCTTGCTTCCTAGCTCATTGTCCCTCATGTTTAGCTCAAGTAAACTGAAGTAGAGAAGCAAGCCATCAATAACCGCGGGCGAAGGAATGCGGGTGCAGAGCCCAGAATGAACACAGACGTGTCTGCCCGACTGAGGGCGGGGCTGGGCCGTTGACCCCTTAGCCACGGTTCTAGGCTCTGCCTTCCAGGGTGCTGGGCTGGAGCCAAGTCAGTAGTAGGGATGAAGTCTAGAGCTCCCCACTCCTAGTAATCTCCGTCAGGCACATCACTGTTTCTTGTCTCCTTAGGCAGAAGAGGCTAATGACATTTTTCTTTTTTTTAAATTGAGTTTTCCAGTGCTTGATGATTTCGACTGGGCTGGATATCTAATTTGCTCCACCTTTGACCTGATGAAACTATAAAACGAAGAAATTTAGCATAGTGATTTAATCCATCTCGGAGAAGTTTGGTCTCTCTCTCTCTCGTTCTGTCTCTCTCTCCGCTCTCTCTCTCACACACACACATCATAGTTATTTGGGAAAAAAGAATTCTAATTTGAATCCTAGATAAGAGTTTTTAAACTTTATTACCCATTCTGTTTCTACCAAATATGGAGCTCCAGGGAAAATATTCAAGGATATGGTAAAATCTGTGTGATTTGAAGAAGAAAACATGCACGCCCATAGTGAAAGATATAAGAAGGAATTCTCACAAACAGGAGATCAATTTTCCTATCAATTTGAGAGGATGAGAAGCAGATCTGATTTTTAGCTATCACAGATCATGAGACTGAGATGTATGGGATACTTTGATTGGTCCTCCTTCCTCTGTCCCCTCAAAATTTTGGCCTGGGTCTATGTCATGTCTGTGTTGACCCCACTGCCTTTGGTGGTTGGCAGGTCATTTGCTGCCCCCACCCCGCCTCCCGGATTACAGAGAGCTTTTAGACCTTGGAGAGGGACTGTGGCAGTAGGACCTGAATGTGGACAAAGTCTGTCTGTAGAGGACTGTTGGTTGTATTTCATCCTTTAAATCACAAGCACACCCATATCAGAGTTGGAAGAAAGCATGCAGAGAGAAAGCTGGGCTCACTGTGGAGGCCGATTCTCTTCTCCGATGGTCCATGGATGTCAAGGTGAATGAACTTTTAACTCCAGCATAAACTGATTTTTCCAGCAGAAACTCCCCGTACAAAGCAAGAAAGCCTCAGGGAAAGGATTTAAGGCTGAAAAGGAAGCCCTCACTTGCCATTTTATTCTCTCTGTTTTTATAGTTATGTCACATTAACTTTAATGAGGCCAAATGTCTATCAAGCTTTAGAACTATAGGAGAAATTTTCAGGAAAATGATTATAGATTCAGTTCAGAAAAGATACTCCGCATAGTGAGTTAAATCTTTTTCTTCTTATTAAGGCTGACTTTTTAAAAATAGGAGCTTTTTATATGTTGTGCTATGTGGAATAACCTAAAAAAACTTAGAAAATCCTGTGATAAAATTTTAAAGTGAAGTATTTTGAGAGGTAAAAAGAGTATGATGTGAGAAATCTTTTGACAGAAAAATGACAAGCAAGTAGACAGGAAAAACTTATGCATGCTAGTCGAAGGAAAAAAACTATCCCATATAACAATGGCCTAGGACGAGTAATTTTCCTTTTAAATTTTGAATAAAAACTGTTTAATGATTTCAGCATTTATTCATTAATTTATTTTTGTTTGAAGTACAGTTCAAAATTCTACATCAATTCTCTGAATGTTAAGGCAGGTATTTATTGATTTATTTATTTTTATTTTTTTGGGGGGAGAGGTTTTTGCCATAGGGCGCGTGTGCTCGCCAGACAGACAGAGAGAGACAGAGAGACAGAAAGCGAGAAATCACCCCCCAGGGGGGATGGTCACGCCGCAATCCCTTCTCCTCCATTCTCCTCTCGGGATCTTGGGCACACACGCACACGCACCCGGCGTGAGTTTAAGCCACCGGGTCCGAGACACGAACCGCGATCGACTACGTGGGAGTCCAGCGACATAGCCATTACGCTAACTGCTGGTCCCAAGGCAGGTATTTATTTTAAAATGAGAAATGATCACAGATTGTGAATCACATAACACATATAGGAGATATACCGTGGAGAACTTTCTGGGGAGACATTCTTGTGTGACGGCTCCTGGATGAAGGTGCGGAAGGATGACAAACCCCTGGCCCTACTAGAGAAGGACGGTGTTTCAGAGCAGATGCAAAAACTCGACAGGTGAAAAACCAGCTCTGTATTTAATTTTACTATAGGAAAGTGTCAGGAATTTCATGGAGGGGGTGAACAAAATCTCCATGAAGCTCAGTACGAGAGTTTTATAATTCATCTGTGGGGGATGGAAGGCACTTTCCCCCGAGGGACATTTTAGGTTGCCCTCTGTCACTGTCGGATTTGGCTGAGTTTGTGACAGTAGAAAATGGAGATGTAGAAGCACGACGGTGTCAACTGTTTGCTGTCAGGTCTGACATGATGTAAGAGTGCACATTTAAGAACATTCTCTACAAAGGAAGTATCCATGCAGCGGCCAAGTGTCCCTCGTTGTAGAAATACCTGGTCTCATTTCGTAATCCCAGGCAATGTGTACAATGGCTACTTGAAAGTCATAAGAGGATAAGGGAGATTAAGATTTAGGGAATCCTCGGACCAGCAGATGATATAATGGATTATAACGTTGCTGGAGTCCACGTAGATGACCCGCGGTTTGAATTCCTGATCTGATGCTTAAAACTCAGGCTGTGTGTGTGTGTGTGTGTGTGAGTGTGTATGTGTGTGTGTGCCCAAGAGAATGGTGGAGAAGAGACTGCCATATGGCCATGATCTCGAGGGGTGATTTCTCGCTTTCTGTCTCTCTGACTATCTAACAAGTGCATGTGCCCTTTAGCAAAAACATCTCTCTTAAAAAAAAAAACAAAGATTTAGGAACTCTGACTTTATCTGCACTTGGCCACAGCACTTCTCTGATAGGAAGATTAGAGCCTGGAACATGGGCAAAGGCATTCATGTTTAAAGTACGCTCTGGGGTCTCAGAACACTAGGCTGATGGAGGATCGAGCCCATAAGATGGTAATAGTTTGGTATCTTGAGAACTGTAACTCCAAAATAACGTAGTCCCGAATGGCACCAGATTCTTCCTAGGACAATTATCATACTGTATCACTTGCCAGACAATGTAACACGACATTTATCAGTTACCAGATACTGGCTAATCTAACAGGGTCGATTTCTTAATATCATCGAGAAATGAGGAAAGAGTCTCAGAGAGTTTTGCAAACTTGCCCAAAGTCAGACAGTAGAGTCAGGACTGAACCTGGTCTTATGTCTTCTAAGTTCATGATGTTTTGTTATGTCTGAGAAGGGACATAAGAGTTAAATCCAGCTTTTTTAAACCACCCCAGATTGTAGTGACTTAAAGTTTATTTCCTTCCCATGTCACAGACCAGATTTGAATGCCAGGATCTGTATGGCAGATGCCAGGTGTTGGGAACTAAAGCCCTGTGTTGCTCTGGCATCTTGAGGGAAGTTGTCTTCATCCAGAGGGTTCCATCGGGCTCACTGGTGTGTCTGCCTTCTAGCCTGTAGAAAGTGGGCAGGAAATTGGAGGTGGGGAGTGCGCCCCACGTCTTCGTAAGGGCACAGACTTACTCGTGCTTTTCGTCATTCACCATTGACTTGAACTTATCCCTATGGTCATGCTTCTTCGCAGAGAAAATAGGAAGGTAAGCTTTCATTCTGAACCATCCGCAGCTACGTAACACTAGGGGTTCTGTTATTATGGAAGCGGAACCTTGGCAGTTACTGGAAGTCTCAGGGACTGTGACAAGGACACCCATGTTAATGAGGACTCCAAGATCCAGAGAGATGACATAAACTACCCAAGTTTACACACAATGTTGTGGTATGGTAAGTTCTAGAAAAGTCTTCCTGGCCTCCAGCTTTGCACTTCATCTACCACAACACACTGGTTGTACAGCTTCACTGATGCTAGGGGGAAAAAAAAGGAACCAAATTGGACAAATGTCTCTCAACTCTGCTCACTATCACATAAACATGCCCAGCTCATCACAAACATGCTCTATGCTCTTCTTTCATGGGTTAATTTGAACATACATAAATACTTGTAAGGATTTGTATGATCAGAATGACGACTTTTTAAAAAAAGAAAGTTAGAAAAGCATTTCTGCTTAGCTGCGGAAATGTAGTAAGGGAAATTCAGTGTAATTTTCTGGTGGACATACAGAGAATAAGTTTCAGAATTTACTACACTGTGCATTTCACTCGGATTGCCTGACAGATCAGTGGAGTTTACTTTTAATTAAAAATACGGTGCATCATAGCCTAATAATCTACAGGCTCACATTGCCAGGCAGTTTTTGGAAAGCAATAGAAAATTGAAATCATTCTTGGGTAGTGAAAATGTTTATGTTCTCAACACACAATTTACTTCTGGGTCTTGAAAGCCCCACACTTTGTTTGCATACCGATTAAGAAAAAGAAAAACCTAAATTTGTTGGGACACATCAGCAACTTGGTGCAGTGTCCTCCCCACGGACTGCCTGAGTAGACCGTAGACCGTGCCCGTGCAGTAAGCAAAGCCGAGGCCACGCACTCGGGAGGCGGACTGTTCCAACTCCCACCGCGGGCTCCGTGGATCGCGCTTCCACTCACGGCGGCTCACGGGTCTGGTCTCGCGGCATAGCCACTGCCTACCGGAAGTCACGTGTCTGGCCTCCCTGCAGGTCGGCTGTCACGTGCCTGGCCTCGCTGCGCGTACGTCATTACCGGAAGTCACGTGTCTGGTCTCGCTGCGGTCCTCCGAACCCTCGACTCCATCAGCAGCAACGCGGGCCTGGCACCGTGCCTGTTGTTCTGTGAAGCGCTTTTGCATCTGAAACGTCATTTAACGTGACAACCCCGTGGGCCCGGAGAGGGGGCCACAGTCCCCGCTTTTGCAGAGGAACCCGTCATGACAGGGACTACAGTGCTGAGCGGGTCAGAGTAACAAAGCCCGATGGTGGTTGCCAATCCGCGTGCGCCTTGGGCCCAGGGCGCTGCCCTCCTGTGCCCCGGGACGAGGGCAGGGAGCCGAGCTGCGTGAGGATGCTCACGGGGAGCGGACGACCCCAGCCTGGCAGCCTCACGGAGCTGGACTGGTCCTCCAGGCCGGCCCTTTCTCCGTCTTATAACAGGAGGGTTTCTGCGAACTCAGACTTCGGGACGCGGGGAGCTGCCCGCTCCAGCTGCCCGCTCCAGCTGCACGGCCTGCGCCTCCGCAGCGGCGCCCTCGATGTGCGCGGAGCCCGCTGCACCTGCCCG
>NW_006199220.1:214894-238611 GCF_000334495.1 Tupaia belangeri chinensis
CTGCGGATCCCGCTGCGCCTGCCGGCGCGCTCCGCGGCAGTGTATGCCCGCCCCAGAGCCCTTTGTCCGGCCTCCTCCGAGCAAGTGCGGGTCCGAAACGGCGCGGGTGTGGACGGTGCAGACGTGAGCATGGCCTAGGTGCCGGCTGGGGGTCGGCGGCCCAGCCTTTACGAAGCGCTGTAGTCTGTGTGACCACAGTCTGTTTCTCTTGTCATATCACAGAACTTCCCCGAATTACGAAAGGAAAAGATAAAAGTGGCCCTATTTCTTCTAGTCCATTTGGTTTAACCTCTCAGGAATTCAGATTTTGCCGGATCCATGGAACTAAACACACTCTGGTTCCAACACTGAGGATGGGTTTGCTGTGCCCGCCTCTCCTGGTGGGTACCCGCACGTGCCCGCTTCTCTCCCTGCGGGACTTACCAGCCGGGGCTCTGCGCAAGGGCTTGGCATGACACCGCCGGGCTGTTAGCTTGGTCTGCCCGCGGACCAGGGCCGGCGAGTAAGAACCGGCTAATTTACGCTCCTTCCCTGGAACCGGACCCCTGGCTTCCCACGCACTCCGTGCACCCTGTCTCCACGCTTGCGTCTCAGAGCAAGGGTTAGAAATTAAGCTGCTTTTCCTCTTTGAAGGCCAAGAACTTAGACGGGACTCCATGAGCGGGGCATTGTCAGCTGGCGGAAATGCGGCCTCCAGGGAGAGAGCTGACTCTAAGCTCGAAGGATCTAACTTCTCACCCCCGTTTCCACCATCGAGGTACGAGGTGCCGGGCGCCCTGACCTAGCGCGGATTCGCTGGGGACTTCGCTCGCCACCGTTGAGATGCGCTCTGCGTTCGCTCTGCTTTTCCGTCGGAGGAGCTTGCAGACCCCGCCCTGACTGGTGCGGAGGCTTCCCAGGTATGGGGAATGGGCGTTTTCGGTAACACTGTCAAAGTTGAAAATTTAGATGTCAATTTTATGTGCACGGCAGAAAGAACTCAGGGCGGTGGAAAACTTTTCCCATTTCCTTCAAACTACCCATAAAATAAGACTGACCGTGGCCCGAAGGCGTAGACTGGGAATGAGACCAATACGTTAGTTATATTGTCTATTTTTTGTACATCTAAGTAATTCCATCTGCATATTTTTTTCTGAAGGATCGGTTTGTGGGTTTTGTCCTTTGTCAGAGAAGCGGCCACTCTTCCTTCAGTGGATATCATTTGGGGATAGTTTGTGAAATGGGGGACAGGGATTGTAATTAGAAGTTTCTTTCTTTACAGTAACCTATTTTACTTTTTTTTTTCCCTGTATTGTGGATGAAAGCATTTTAAGGGTTTTCGAGAGGAAAATCTGGTGATTTACTACCACGGTGAAGCAGGAAGTGTGGTGTAGGCAGTCGTCCACCTCACGGGCTACTTGTCAAGAGCACCTCTTTAAAAACCAGAACCAAATATCAGCAAGAATTTTACGTGCTGTTATTAAAACAGGGGACCCTGAAATAACTGGTACTGTCTCCCCATTACACCGTAAGACCATAAAAATAGGGCTTGGTGATAAAAGGTGGACATAATTCGACCTTTTATTGTTTTAGTGAATTTATGGATAGAGAGCAGAAAATCTCACCGGTGACTGCACATAAATCAGTTCAGCGATGTCCCCCGTTTATTCTCAGGACTGTCCTCATGATCAGCTAGGTTATTACACATTTCTTCAGACATACTGCAGTGGGATCCCACAGTAGCTCATATCTGCTGCTAATCGTTCAAAGTAAGCTTGATAAAAGACCAGGGTTGACAATCAGGAATCTTGCCTTCAGAACTGATTTTGGGGGAATCACTCAATATGTCTCAACTTCTGTTTTCTCATGTATGACATACAGGGCTTGACTCTAAATGTGGTGAGCCGTATTCTTGTCCTGAAAGCTTAGGTGGGGAGAGCTGCATTGAGCTGTGATGTGTGTCTTACCACCTCCACTGAAAAGAAAGGAACAGAATGATAGGATACGAGAAAAACCGCAGCTTCGAGGTCCTGGAACGATAGCTCCAAAACTTTAGTGTCTCCAAGAATCTATTCCCTAGAGAACTTATTAAAAATTACGTGCTCCGGGGCCCCACTACAGGGATTTCGGTTCGTGGGGTCAGGTGTGGGTTTGGTAATCTGCATATTCCCCCAGTGCACAGCTGGGATCCTGGTATGGATGGTCCTGGGCCCGCCCTTTGGGAAACATGTCCTTAAAGACTGTGTGACTGTGGGAGGCACAGAGAAAGTGTCCACAGTCTCCCAGTTAGTAACACTGTTTCCCCACAGTGTCCTGAAGCTCAGCAGAATTTGAGCTTAGTTAATAATTGGTGGAATTTCTGTTGTATGTGCTTTCCTGTGAAGTTTAGCTCCAATGGAGAGCACCGCCCGAGGGGGTCTGCTGGACCATCTAGACCCAGCTAAGGGTTGGTGTCCCAACGATTCCCTCTAGAAAAAGCCTGGCCCTTCCCTCCGTGTGTGTGACGTGAGGCAAGCTGTCCTCCAGTGGAAGCCTCTGTTTCCTAACTCTAAAACGGGGGTGGCATAAAACATTCTCACGGTTTCCACTGCGGTGAATACACGCGGTAAGGCATTACAGGCAGTTTGCGTGTCATGACGCTGAGTCAACGCTACTGTTGATGGGAATGGTGAGACGCCTTTGACTTACTGATCAATTTTTAGTTCCATTTACCCTAACAATTTCAATCTCCTCTTCAAGTGTCTATTAATTTTTTTTCATGACTAAAGCACACTGATATCGTGGGGCTGGGTCACACAAAAAGGAGAGTTAAGTATGAAGACCAGCACGTGTTCTCTGACCACGAGGGCCGCCAGTCTAGTGATGGGCCATGACCAAGACAAGGGTATGGGCACTCTGGCGGGGAAGGGAGGGTTCAGCACGGCCCGACTCTGGAAATGCACAGCCTGGACTGCAACCTCAGGCTGAGGGGTCCTCTCACTTCTGAACGTACTTTGTCCCGAGCTTGTAAGGCGGGATTTCGAGGGAGCTTTCAGCAGTTCGTCTCTGTATCTCCAAATTGTAATATGTATTGCAGTCTGCTGTGATTTCCCCTGCTGAATGATTGTGTGGTCCACAAAATGCTTTTATGATGAACTAAAATAGAAAAATGATCATTCTCTTTTTATTTATTCAAGAAAGTAGTAACCAAAACTTTCATGTAACCGGTGAGAATATAAAGGAAGACCAATGCTCAACCAAGGAAGGCAGTATGGTATACTTCTCTGATGGCGTGAGGGAAGAGGTTGCGTGTACGTGTGATGCGCTCTCAGGGGCTCTTACCCACAGGCCTTCCTAAAGAGAAGGCACTTCCTTTGACAGACTGCTTACCCCTTGCATACAGGAATCACCCTGAGGGTTAGACATTGCTACATAGGTATTTTTTTTCTGAAAGATTTGTTCTCCATATCTTTTAGAAGTCACCGGTGGAGGGGGAAACTCTAAAGTAAGGTTAACTAGATCTGGGTTTTGTGATACTTGCAGAAATCTGCAGCCCAGAGATAAAGAATTCACAGTTGATTGTGATGAGATACAGCACTGGCTAAAGAGTAGACACGATTAACTTTAAAAAATTGTTTTTAGAGAGTTTTGCTATAAAGTGCATGTGCTCTCCAGAGACACAGAGACAGAGAGAGAGAGAGTGAGAAATCTCACCCTGGGGGCATGACAACACTGCAGCCCCTTCTCCTCTAGTCTATTCTCGGGACTTTGGGCATGCATGCACACGTGCTCGGTGTGTCTCAGCAGCTAGGTCTAGGACCTGAATGCAGTCAGCCATGTGAGAGTCCAGCACCTTAACCCCTAGCCACCTGCTGGTCCCTCTTAGTTTTTGCTGTTGGTTGTGTGTGCTTGCCAGAGAGAGACCGAGAACCAGACAGAGAGGAGGGGAGAGGGAGAGGAGGAGGGAGAGGGAGAGAGGGAGGGAGGGAGGGAGAGAGAGAATGAGAAATATCCCCCTGGGGGAATGGCCAGCCACAATCCCTTCTCTAGTCTCTGCGAGTTGGGGCATGCTCACCCACACGCCTGGAGCTCCAATGGAGGGCACCGCCCGAGGGGGTCTGCTGGACCATCTAGACCCAGCTAAGGGTTGGTGTCCCAACGATTCCCTCTAGAAAAAGCCTGGCCCTTCCCTCCGTGTGTGTGACGTGAGGCAAGCTGTCCTCCAGTGGAAGCCTCTGTTTCCTAACTCTAAAACGGGGGTGGCATAAAACATTCTCACGGTTTCCACTGCGGTGAATACACGCGGTAAGGCATTACAGGCAGTTTGCGTGTCATGACGCTGAGTCAACGCTACTGTTGATGGGAATGGTGAGACGCCTTTGACTTACTGATCAATTTTTAGTTCCATTTACCCTAACAATTTCAATCTCCTCTTCAAGTGTCTATTAATTTTTTTTCATGACTAAAGCACACTGATATCGTGGGGCTGGGTCACACCAAAAGGAGAGTTAAGTATGAAGACCAGCACGTGTTCTCTGACCACGAGGGCCGCCAGTCTAGTGATGGGCCATGACCAAGACAAGGGTATGGGCACTCTGGCGGGGAAGGGAGGGGTCAGCACCGACCGACTGAAGGGAGGGTTCAGCACCGCCCGACTCTGGAAATGCACAGCCTGGACTGCAACCTCAGGCTGAGGGGTCCTCTCACTTCTGAACGTACTTTGTCCCGAGCTTGTAAGGCGGGATTTCGAGGGAGCTTTCAGCAGTTCGTCTCTGTATCTCCAAATTGTAATATGTATTGCAGTCTGCTGTGATTTCCCCTGCTGAATGATTGTGTGGTCCACAAAATGCTTTTATGATGAACTAAAATAGAAAAATGATCATTCTCTTTTTATTTATTCAAGAAAGTAGTAACCAAAAATTTCACGTAACCGGTGAGAATATAAAGGAAGACCAATGCTCAACCAAGGAAGGCAGTATGGTATACTTCTCTGATGGCGTGAGGGAAGAGGTTGCGTGTACGTGTGATGCGCTCTCAGGGGCTCTTACCCACAGGCCTTCCTAAAGAGAAGGCACTTCCTTTGACAGACTGCTTACCCCTTGCATACAGGAATCACCCTGAGGGTTAGACATTGCTACATAGGTATTTTTTTTTCTGAAAGATTTGTTCTCCATATCTTTTAGAAGTCACCGGTGGAGGGGGAAACTCTAAAGTAAGGTTAACTAGATCTGGGTTTTGTGATACTTGCAGAAATCTGCAGCCCAGAGATAAAGAATTCACAGTTGATTGTGATGAGATACAGCACTGGCTAAAGAGTAGACACGATTAACTTTAAAAAATTGTTTTTAGAGAGTTTTGCTATAAAGTGCATGTGCTCTCCAGAGACACAGAGACAGAGAGAGAGAGAGTGAGAAATCTCACCCTGGGGGCATGACAACACTGCAGCCCCTTCTCCTCTAGTCTATTCTCGGGACTTTGGGCATGCATGCACACGTGCTCGGTGTGTCTCAGCAGCTAGGTCTAGGACCTGAATGCAGTCAGCCATGTGAGAGTCCAGCACCTTAACCCCTAGCCACCTGCTGGTCCCTCTTAGTTTTTGCTGTTGGTTGTGTGTGCTTGCCAGAGAGAGACCGAGAACCAGACAGAGAGGAGGGGAGAGGGAGAGGAGGAGGGAGAGAGAGAGAGGGAGGGAGGGAGGGAGAGAGAGAATGAGAAATATCCCCCTGGGGGAATGGCCAGCCACAATCCCTTCTCTAGTCTCTGCGAGTTGGGGCATGCTCACCCACACGCCTGGCATGATTTTCAAGCTACTGGGTCAGGGATTCCATCCAGGTGGTTAGCCACGTGGCATCCAGTGTTTGACCTCTGCTGGCCCCACAATTAACTTTTAAAACCAGTGGTCCTCAGAAAAGGAAAAGGAGAATCAAAACCATCACTCTCTCCTGAGCTCTGCAGCTCCTGCTCTCTTCATTAGCAATGGGCAATGTGCTACTTCTAATTAAGAAGTCATTCGACATAATTTGCAAAGAGCAGGGACATGCCAAGTGTGGAAAGTCCCTCATAGAGGAGCACTTCAGGGCTAATGGCGATGAGACTGACAGCAGTCGGCCCTCAACGTCCTGAGCTGAGCGGACAGCTTGAAAGGGTACCTAATTAGCACCTGCGGTTCTGTTATAAATAAAACAAGCAACCAGCACATGGGCCTGGGCCAGGTAATTTTCGGCGAGAAAAGCCTTCCTGTGCTCCAGGAATCCTGCCATTCTAAAGAAATCAATAACAAGGGCAAATTCTATTAACAGAGAAATGAATATCTCAGCTGAAGTTGCAAAGATAAATAGTTCAGAAAGCAAAGGAGGCCACCAGATTCCCAAGTAGTCGTTTAAACCCATAGCAGGTGTTCTGTAAGGTCAACTCGGATTTCTCTATTTTGGCTTGTTAAAGAAATCGCACTGGTGCGTATCACGCAGTGTCTCGGGGGTAGGGAAGGGGATGATGTCTTGTCCTTTAGTGTAGCCTAAGAACTTGGGACTCAGAGAAGCCTCTGCCCAAATTTTTAACTGGACATTCGCTGAATAAATGATACGAGCCTCAGAGTCCTCGTCCGTGTGATGGCCTATGACGACTCATTCACAGCGTTGCCGTGAGCACTGGTTATGGGATGTGTTAGGTACAAACGTGGTGGCCGCTATTATTCATGTTTTCCAACCCTGGAAATTCATCACTTAAAAATATTTTCTGAATGCTCATCATGTCCCCGTGGTGGCTTTGCTGTAGACATCTGTACTGTGCTACTTTGTTTCTTAGGTGCTAATCAGTGAACATGTACAGAAATAAAAACGGCTCTGTTCATCTTTAACGTTTAGTTCCAGAAAGCTAATTTTTTAAACCAGCAGAATTGGTGACATTTATCAAAATATGGCAAATATTACCATGTTTGAAGATCCCAAGTGACTTTTGAAAAGATAGGACATATTAGCAAATTTGAAGACTTGGTCATAGTTTAACTTCCTCATTGGTGGTTGGGAAATGAGGGTGTCGTATTTACTCGGTTTGTGTCACCCACCTTTTCATCTCCTCCTATAGATGTGGCTCCGCGATAGCTCTTAAAGGTTAGTTGCATCAAAATTACCTGGAGGACTCTTTAGAGTTCAGACTTCTAGGATCGACCTCCGGAGTTTGCGGCTCACCAAGTCTGGGGTGGGGCACAAGAATATGCATTTTGAATTTTTTTTTTTGAGAGGTTTTTGCTATAGGATGCGTGTGCTCACCAGAGAGACAGAGAGAGACAGAGAGACAGAAAGCGAGAGATCACCCCCCAGGGGGGATGGCCATGCTGCAATCGCTTCTCCTCCATTCCCCTCTTGGGATCTTGGGCACACACGCACACGTGCCCAGTGTGAGTTTTAAGCCACTGGGCCCGGGACGCGAACCACGGTCGACTACGTGGGAGTCCAGCGACATAGCCATTACACCAACTGCTGGCCCCGCATTTTGAATTATTTTGACAGGTTCTGCTGGTTTAGAGGTTACACTGTGAGGACCATGGATCAGAGATTTTGTCAGGTGCTACAATTACACTAGGGCTAGCCAGAACTTGTACAATACTTGATAGCAAAATGCTTTCCCTTCCAGTTTCATCTTACCCTCCCAGTAACTCTAGGAGGTAGGCATTATTAGTTTTGATTTATAGATGAGAACCGTGCTGTAACAGTTTCTGATTTTTCTCTCCTAATAGGCTAGGGTTCTTTGAGGCCAGATTCCATATCATATTCAAGTTTGTATCCTCAACACATAGCAGGGTGTCTGGCAATAACTGTTTGTAGAATGAATAGAGGGATTTGCTCTAAGGCACAGAGGGATTTGTAGTAGAACCCAGTTTTGAGCCTGGACTCCTTAAATCTTAGTCTGGTGCTTCTTTTTCCTCTTGGGTATAGAAATCAAAAAGCAAATTTGCTCTCATACTTGGGAAAAGGCAGAAGTAGTTACCCTACTTTATTGTGAAATCTTGGGTTTAAAATCCTAGCTAGCCAAGGTGATAAACATTTGTTTTGAGCTGCACTGTTAACCACTGAAATATAACACACCAGACATTCCGTACACATTTATTCTTTTCTCTTCATCATGACTATTTCACCAAATGCAGGAAATATTTACTTCGTGTGATTGTGTCACATAACAGTGAAAGAAATGATCTTAGTGATCAGTGGGGAAAATTACATGGCTTGAATATTTTTGTCAGAATATTAAATACTCTTGCTATCGGTTATAAATGTTTAGAGAGATGAAAAAGGCCGATGTTGACGTTCATGTAGTGTATTGCAATTTAGAACAATTATAATGTTTTGTTCTTCGTAAATAACTTACCAAATACAGCTTGAATAGAGCGTGCTTTGACTCGTGCTAAGAAATGAGCGTTTTCTGTGCCTAGGGCACTGCAGTCCTTTCTGAGTTTGGATCAGCTTCCCACACCTTATCCCTTGCACTTGCAATGCTGTAAACATATTTCCGATGGTTCTTTCGATGTGAAGTTTTATGCTGGCATCACTTTCTCGGGGATGTCTTCAGCCTTCTCACCTCAACGTCCCTCATTTATGTCGGTACATTCCCCCTCCCTGAGTTTCTCTGTCTGTGTCTGAAGTTTCCTGAGTGGAGGCAGGGTCACATTCCCGTGGCCAGCTATCTCTTCGACATCTCTTTGGAATCTGGGTAGAAGTTTCACAGCAGTATCTTGATCTGAGCTAAAGCTCTACTGGATGGTGTAACATTAATCAATTCATGCTGACGTGTGAAATAGTGAAAACAGCCTTCACTGGCAGTAGCAGGTCTGTCTTTAGTCTCCTTGCAATTGCTTTCTTTCTTTTTCTTTTCTTTTCTTTTTTTTTTTTTTTGAGAGATTTTTGCTATAGGGCGTGTGTACTCCCCAGGGAGACAGAATGTGAGAAATTACTCCCAGTGGGGATGACCACACCACAGTCCCTTCTCCTCCAAGCTTCTCTTGGGATCTTGGGCACACACACACATGTGCACACGCACACACACACACACACACACACACACATATGTGCCCGGCATGAGTTTTACGTTGCCAGGTCTGGGACTTGAACTGTGGTTGACTGTGTGGGAATCCAGTGACGTGACAGTTATGCCATCTGCTGGTCCCAATTGTTATTTTTTTTTTATGTGGCAAATAATTTAATTGCTTTGTCCTGCATGCTAGTCAAACTGCTTGGGATTTCTTTTTTGATTATAGTCTTTAATCCAAACTAGAAATACATGTTCCATTTCAACCATAAGGAGCTTTCTATTTATTGTGCAGTTTAAACTAAAAGGTATTGAAGTGACTTGTCTTTATTTATTTATTTATTTATTTATTTATTTATTTTTGCCAGAAGGTGTAGAACATGAATTAACCAGAGAGAGAGAGAGAGAGAGAGAGTGAGAGAGAGAGAGAGAGTGAGAGAAAGCGTCTCCTTAATAGGCATGGCCATATTGCAATCCTTTTCCTTTCATTTCTTCAACCCATCTGGATTCTTGGCATCAAATCAAATACACACACACACACACACACACACACACACACACACACAGAGTCAATTTTCAAGCCAACAGGGCCAAGACTCGAACTGCAGTTGGCCGTGTGGGATCTAGCTTCCTCTTCACAGCACTTGACCGTCATTCTACATGGCTGGCCCTGTTTGTGTTTGTTTTTATTGAACTTTCCCCCAGGTCACTGCCTACCTTCTCGTAGGCCGAGTCTCAGCTCAGCTTATCAACCAATATTTAAACATCTTCTAACCACATACGACTTCACTTCAGGTTTTTCCTTTGCTGCACTTCAATCTCTGTTGGTCCGTTCTCTTTTGATAATCCCTTTTGTGAAATGTCATGTGAGTTTGTCACCTGTGGACAGGAAGGCAACACCGCTGTGCGCTTCCCGGTCTGTGTGAGCGGAGTGGCAGACGGGCTTGACCAAGAAGTGACGGCCCGGGGAGAGGCGAGGCAGCCGGCCGTGGGCCGTGCACTGGGCTGGCCTTCCGCAGGAACCTGCAACTGAAGCGATGGCTGTGGAGTTTGTACTTTAGGGGTCATGTGTTCAGTTTATATACGATGTTTGAAATTTCAACTGCATTTTGGGGAGACTGGTCTTATTTAATTAAACCCCGGTAAATACATTCCGTGCATATTGGAAGTAGGCAACATGACGACCACCTATAACTAGAAAAATCCTCTCTTTATGTCAAGTTGAAAAATATCTGCATAATGTCCAAACCATCCACTGACAAAATAGTGTCTTGAAATATCTAGTAAGTTGTTTGAAGAAACAACTTTTTTCTTTGGTTTCCAGATGGACTGTTTTAAATTATGAAAGCCAGAGATACGTACTCCAATGCAGTTAAAAATTACATATGTAAATGTGTGTGTGTATGTGTAGAGAGAGACGGAGAGAAAGACAAACATCCATCAACTTTAAAAAAATTTTAAATCAATGCAACTAAAATCAGCCTGTAGAGAGAAAAGTTTAAACGTCAGATAAAATATAAAGGGGCCATGTTAAGATGTGAGTGTTTAGGTTTTATGCTAGCCTAACCTTTTAGCTTTAGAAGCCCACATCACCAGTTCCTCAGTATTCTGCTGGTTAACAGGACTAGCCATGATTCCATGGGAAAGGGCACTTCACAAGGTCTGAGTACCAGGAAGTATTTATTTCTGTAATACAAGAATTACTATCATTCCATTTGCATATGGGGAAACGAGGCATGACTACTAAGTGGTAGAGCTGAGATTTGTATGGAGGCATTCCGCCTCCAGACTCCATGCTCTCAGCCATCATGCCTTTGGGTAGATTCTAGTTACTTTGCTTCTGATGATGACTATTAGGGCTTGTGTGTGTCTGTGCTGGGTATTTATGAGCTCCTTACGCCACCTTGTTGGTTGGTTTGTCACCCCCATGGCAGCAGTACCACATTTTTTTTATTACGACAGCTTCATAATATGTTTTTATATCTGAAACAATTCCTCTACTTCCTTTTTCTCTTTCGTGAGATTCATAGCTACTCTTGGATCGCTGTACTTCTATAGACATTTAGAATATCTGTAATATTCCATAATGAATCCTGTGGGTGTCTTGATTGGAATTGTACTGCACCGTGGATCAATATGGGAAGAATTGCGGTCTTTAAGATATTGTGTCTTCCTTTCTGAAACGATTGGATTTTGGAAATGGTATGTATGTCCACTGACCTGTCCGGTCTTGCCACAGATGTGCCGCCTCTCTGTCATCAGGACAGGACTTGGCTACAGTAGCTCTCTTATTTTTGGCAGTCACTCACTCTTGGAAGACAGTTTTTCTCACTTTAGTTCTTTGCTTGCCCTAGTTTTCCAGTTTGGAGAGAAGTGTTGCCCATTTGTACTGGCACACAGTCGTAGCTAGTTATTAAAAAATTACCGTCAGTCTGGCTCTTCTATTTGGTATAGTTTGTTACATGTGCAGAACACCCTGAGAGCACTTCAACTTTGTTTGCTACAGTTAACAGTCCCAAGGCCCCTTTTAACTTCTTTAGATTAGGAAGGATTTTCAGTATGTTTTGTCGGGTCCGCCTAGGGGAGAGTGAGGCAGAGTGGAGGGGGAGAAGGGAAGAGAGTACTGAGGTTTGGTCGCATGGGCTGAGAGGTAGCAGATATGATTAATGAGTTCTCAGCCAGTGGCTGCAACCGGGCAGGTCCCACGCACAGCCTGAGTGCCTGTGTCCCCAGGATTTGTATTTACCATTCTTCCTTCTTACCTCAGTCTCTTAGGGTGCCTGGTAACCCGTGGAGAAACCACAATACATCTGTTTTGCATATCTGTTTTGTGTTAGGAAAGCATATTTTCTTCTGTTTTGTAAATGACTTAACTCATGTTGTTCTTTAATCTGTTGACTAAATGTTGTGATCAGATTATTTATTTAGTATAAGATCTAATAACTAAGAAATCTAGCTTTTGGGGAGAAGGGTACATCCTTAAATTGACATAATCCTGTAGGTTATTAAGTATTATATAGGTTCTTTAGCACTTCAGTACATTGAAAGAAACTACTTAGATCCCAGCAAACACTTTCTGAGCTCTTAAATATATCTCACTATTTATCAAATGTAAGAAGTCTCCAATGAGAGGGGACTATGCATGCTTAAGGTTAGGGCAATTTAATCTTAATTTCACTAAGGCTCTGATCTTATCAAGGGAATTTAAAAATACATGTTAATAATGAAACCTGGTAACCTAGGGAGAGCCCCAGGGCGTCTCAGTAGTAGTCATTGTGGGCACATTCCTTGTGAAACGTTAATGCTGAACGGAGAACAGCACCGAGGACAGAGCTGACTGAAGTGGCAAGTCCTCCTGGTGTCAAGAGTACCCATTGCTGTACGCTATTCAGTGGCAGTAGAGGAGACTAGGGAACAGATATTCCTTTGTGTTAAGCCTTAGTTGGAACCAAACTTTTCTTCACATATTCCATTTGTGAACAAACTTATAGGTGAAAAATGCAGTGATTTTTCTAAAAGGGCAAATTTTATCTATGTTTAGGAGTATGTGCTAAGTTTCAGTAGTTTTCTTTTTTTTTTTTGATAGTGATTCTTTTTAGTTCTTCATTCCCCTTCTCTGTTCATTGTCAAGACAGTTGGGCTGAACACTTTTCTTTTTTTTTTTTGAGTGGGGAAGGATGTGGATTAGAAATAAACGTAACAACAAACACGCAAAGACACAGGAATATAGAAAACTGAGGATTGGGTGGACCTGACTTCTCTGATGGAGAAAGTTAGGGCCCATAACCAGCCTCAGGTTTATTATTTTGTAAGGCAGAAAATGGGGGAAGAGGAAATGGAATGTAAAGTCAGTTGTTTTCAGACGTTAATCAGCTGAAAGAAATGAGAATGACTGGTGACATGTGATTTTTTTTATCTTTTTGGGCTAACTTTGATAAATGTATGTGATTTCTTTTAGCCTCATACTGCCCTGCAGTATTGGGTATTGACAACAGGAAGATAACCGATAACAGGCAGATAGCATTTTCGTATGTAAATATTTTCATAGCCATTGCTGAAGAAGCTCACAGAAGCACGTTTCTACATGCGTCTAAAGGTCATGTTTTCTCAGAGTGGCCACTCTCCACAGTTCATAACCTGGGTATAACTCATGAGACAGAAAAGATGAGGCCAAATGGAAAAAGAAAAAAAAGATTTCCAATTTAATGCTCTGGTTGAATAATTGGCATCAAAAAGAATTGAAATGTTAGAACAATTTTTTAGAGCATGGCTTTCGTAAATTGGTGTGATTGGGAGCACAGCTGAAGTTCATTCAATGCAAATTGTACTTTTCCCTTATGGAAGATAATCCAAGAATAGACGTTCTGTTAGACATTGTCTTCATTTTCATATTTTTTACTTGACAACCTTTCTCTCTCAGTAGATTCAGAGATTTTTCTTCTGAGGGTCCTAATGAGATGAGAGAGTTAGCTATCTGGTGCTTCAGTAAATATGGCCTCCCTAAATACAATGCAGACTGACATGGGAGTTAGCTTTATCTACTGGCGCATGCACAAATACCAAAGACTACCCTTAGGAACAAGCAGCTCATTACTTTCAGGCCACAGCGGACTCCAGATACCGGCACGCAGTTAACTTTTTCTGCTCTGGAGAATCATTCTCATTGTCTCCTTTATCTCTTGAAAGTAAGAGATTCCTTGAGTCTTAGCGAGGATATATTTCCTGTACCATAGTCATATGATTTTCTTCCTCCTTCCCTTTGAAAAAAAGCAGAAAGAGAAACATGAAAAGAAACCCCAAATCAAAAGGGTCAAGTGCATCATGAGCAGACAGGTGCCACTGATTTCCAGAGCACAGAAGGCTGTGACTCTGGTGAAGCTGGGCTAGTCAGCTGATCCATGCCTCACGACATCTAAGGCAGATTTAGGGTATTTACTTGAGGTCCTTTTTATTCTAAAACTACATGATACTTTAAATCCTTCTAGGCTTTTCTCAACTGTCTTTCTGCAGCTGAGCTACCTCAAGTTTAGATGGTGGACCCACAGAATAGGCACCACTGTGGAGCTTGTCAGAAATGTCAGAGTCAAGCCCCACCACAGGCCTATAGAATTAGAAAGTACAAACTCCTGTGGTGATACGTGTGCCTATTGCAGTGTGAGAAGGTGCTCTGTGGGAAGGCCGCCGGGATCTTCTAGTTTTAGGTTAAAAACTATCACCAACCAAGCAGTCAGTCAAACAAAAACCTCACTTAGAGATTTGCCTTGTGTCTTTGGGCTGTGGGAGAATTTTTGAGCATTCCTAAATATTTGGTATGTCCTACTCAGTTTGTTCTCCAAGTCTACTAGGGGCCACATCCACAGGCTATGAGACTCAGGATCCATCTACCACCTGGTGAGTGCTGTGCAAAGACTGGTCTATTGTTATTTGGTTCATCTGTCTTCCTTGAAGCACCACCAAGCACACAGTGCCAGGCTCACGTCAGTCATGGCCCCTTTATGGCACATCACGTTTATAATGCACTTTTTTTTAAAGAATTATTTTATTTAACTTTATTTATTTATTTTAATTTGACCAGAGACAAACAGAGTGAGAGAAGAGAAAGCAAGCTGCCGGGTCTGGGACTCGCCTTGCAGTCAGCCATGTGGGAGTCCAGTGCCCTTAACTACCACGCCACCTGCCGGCCCCTGGATGCACTTTTTTTCATGGTAGCCCAGAGCCAGAATCACAGCAGGCATCATCACCCCTAAATTAATAGTGAGGCTCTGAGGCTCAGAGATGCCCAGTAAACAGTTGACTGGTGTCTCATGTCTCTGTCTCCATGTCTAAGTCTCTTTACATGGCAAGGCTTCCTAGCCTTTTATAGTCAGCAGACTTCCGTGGGGAAACAGTGTCCTTTCTGGGGGTTGTTAGATCCTTTCTCATGAGACAGGCATTTTTGTGCTTATTTTACAAGATCTGAGACACAGAAAATGCAAAACCAGTATTAGAACACTGAGGGCCTGGAAACCCTAGGAACCTGGGTGGCTTTGCTGGGCCATGTATATGTGCCTAAGTACCTGGGCACAGAGACCTCTTAGCCTAGCAAGTTTCCTGTCTGGTGCTCCCCAGAGACCCCTCCCCCTCCCCTATCCAGCAAAATCAGGATACCCCACAGCCTCTGAGTCTGTGGTGAGAAAGCTTCTGGCTTTTCTCTTTTCAACTTGCTCTTCTCTTATCCTCTTTCATCTTAGGAGCTATGATTCCCTCCCACACATGGTTCCCTCCCAAAACCATATACATTACTTGTTTTAAGAAGCTAAAATCAATATTTTGCCACCCACTTGTCAGGCTGTGAATATGTTTCTATTTCCACTTCTTTCTTCGATATAGGGTTCTGTAGGGGGTCTAAGTCTTTTTGGCACCAAGAAAAGGAGCCTACAAAGTTGTATGCAGGACTGTGGCTGTGATTCTGTCCTGCTCTTTAGAAGGGCTTGCAGTGTTTGCTAGGCAGAATAGCTGGAAACTGGTCAGTTACAGTGTCTTGTTGGCAAGATGTTGAAATCTGAATCATTAGCAGGTCTGCTGATCTTTTGACCGGCACCCCCTCTAAAAGCTGATTAGAAGCTATTTTTAGTATGCTCTGCCTTCATTTAGGCATATATTTCGTGCTTCTTAAATGATGATAATTTGGCATGTCCAGCTAATGAATCTGTCAACATGTTGGAGCAGAGTTGAAGTAGCAAGGTTATGTCAAGTTTTTGTGGCCATGAAAAAGCAACAGAAAGATTTCCTTTGAGTCGGTACAAGAGCTAGGGGCTGCTCTAAAGGGTCTTCCCAAAGGAATGCTCTTGGAATTCTATCTAGAAACCAAGGAAGATTACTATAGTCTGAGTCACTGAATAATCTTGGGGACTTCATTTTGCAATTAGGGTGCTCCTCCAAATGAAAACTAGATCTTCTATGACAAATTGGTCTCTCTCTCTCTTTAGAGCTTTTTGCCTTAGGGCATATGCACTTACCAGAGAAGAAAGCAAGAGACAGACAGACAGACAGACAGACAGTGAGAGGGAAGGGGAGTGGTCATGCTGCAATCCCTTCTCCTCCATTATTCTCCTGAGATCTTGGGCATGCACACACATATGCTGGCCTGACTTTCAAACCACCGAGTCTGGGACTTGAACTGTGGTCGGCCATGTGAGAGTCCAGTGATATAACTGCTATGCCATCTGCTGGTCCACAAATTAGTCTTTTTTCCCTTAAGACAGGCGTGGGCAAAACAGGTGTATTTTGTTCTTAGTTTTATTGCATGTGTGGCCTTAAGTTTTAGTAATTTTGAGCAATATAGCTTATTTGCCTGTCTTGAGGAGACAAATTCTATGCTAGCCACCTAGAGGGCATTCTGGAATTAGCTCTTGATTAATGATGTCATTTGTTTCTGGGGGCTGAATTTGAAGAGGAGTTTTGTTATCAGGGAACATACTATCTAAAAATTAATGCAGATACTAATAAAAATTCAAGAAGCTTGGCTGCTTTAGGACCTCATCTGGAACAGTGGTACAGAAGAATTTTCTTTTAGAGAATCCACAGATGAACACATATTTAAACATGTGCTGGTTAGACGTTGGTATCAGGTGAACCAACGAGGTTTTCCTGTCTTTTTCCAAGGCCAAGAACTATTTGAAAATGAGGGGAACACTTATTCTTAGGCAATGTTTTCTTGTAGAATTTTCCATCCCACATGCTCTCCATTCATGGATCTCTCTATATAATATACTACACTACATATACTGCATATAATAAACCATAGGTATACAGGAGTTGGTGTTAACACCCCTGCAGTTAAGGTAAAACCCAAACTCCCTAGTATGATGTACAAGGCCCAGGAAGATCCGGTGGCTTCTTGCTTTGCAACCTTCTCTTGTACTTCCTGCCTACTCAGCTGTTCATTCACTCCTTTTTACCCTTGTCTTCTTTCAGCCCTTCAGACAGCCACAGAGCCTTTGCACTTGGACAATGGCAGGTTCAGGATGAGTATGGGGTCATTGGGAAAGTCATAGAAAAATACATCGCGACTTTCTGGATGACCTAATATGTGTCTCAAGTGCACCACTTCCTCCCCTGTCCATTTCCTCTCTGTCCTTACTACCACAGAGAAATCATTTTGAAACGTGGACTTATTTGTGTGTGTGTTTTCCAGTGCCTTGAGTATAAAGAACACAATTCTTGGTTCTACAGGGACTCTTGCAGCATTTGGTCTCTTCCATCTCCCTGTTCTTTGCTCTACTCTTCCTCTCGCTGTCTCCCTTCTCAGAACACCATGGTGTCCGCTCTCACCCAAAGGACCTTTGCCCGAGACATCCCTCTCCTGCAATATTCTTCCTCACTCTTCTTTGAGAACTCAGCGCAGTGGTCACTTCCTCAGGGAAACCCAACCTGACCCCCTAAAAACTTTCCTTTTGTTCTATTTCATTTTCTTCTAGTACATGTTTTGAGTACTCCCCATTACGTCAGTATCTCAGTGTATTTTAACCCTTACCAACCACATAATCACGGATGGAACTGACGTGTTTCTCTCACTAGTGCATAAGCTCCATCAGGGAGGGACCATGCGTGTGTCTATTCACCAGGTTATGGTGAGCCTGCATATGGCCCAGGACACAGTAGACACTCAGCACATATGTGTTGGATGAGGGTTACAGGCCTGCTATGTGGCCCAGGACATAGTAGACACTCAGTACATATGTGTTGGATGAGGGTTCCATGCCTGCTGTGTGGCCCAGGACACAGTAGGCAGTACATATGTGTTGGATGAGGGTTCCATGTCTGCTGTGTGGCCCAGGACACAGTAGACACTCAGTACATATGTGTTGGATGAGGGTTCCATTCCTGCTGTGTGGCCCAGGACACAGTAGGCAGTACATATGTGTTGGATGAGGGTTCCATGTCTGCTGTGTGGCCCAGGACACAGTACACAGTACATATGTGTTGGATGAGGGTTACAGGCCTGCTGTGTGGCCCAGGGCACAGTAGACAGTACATATGTGTTGGATGAGGGTTCCATGTCTGCTGTGTGGCCCAGGACACAGTAGACACTCAGTATATATGTGTTGGATGAGGGTTACATGCCTGCTGTGTGGCCCAGGACACAGTAGACACTCAGTACATATGTGTTGGATGAGGGTTACATGCCTGCTGTGTGGCCCAGGACACAGTAGACACTCAGTACATATGTGTTGGATGAGGGTTACAGGCCTGCTGTGTGGCCCAGGACACAGTAGACAGTACATATGTGTTGGATGAGGGTTACATGCCTGCTGTGTGCCCGGCACTACATTAGGTGGCGGTAATGAAATCTGGATAAGACACGGCTGCAGGAGCAGTTGTACCTACTCCCACCAGCTCACAGTGGAGAAAAAGCTGTAAGGTACGGAGTTGTCCAGGCAGTCACGTTAGCTGTGATGGCGAGTGGACCCAGGGCTGCAGGAGGGCCGAGAAGGTCGGTCTCGGGTGCGCTGATGGGCAAGGAGAAGGTGCTGAGATGAGTTTTGAAAAGAAAGGAAGATCGAGGAAAAGACCTGGGGCATGGAGTGGTGGGGTAATTGAGGGGCAGGTCTCATAGGAGAAACACACAGAAACCTGTGCAAATCAGGTCCCAGGAAGGGCTGATGTACTCATTCCATGTCATTTAAGATAAAATGCAAAGTATTTTCTAGTGACAGAAAGACTTTAATCTGACTCTTAGAGCAAGCATTGACCTTTAAATGGTTCTTTGAGAGAATTCAATATCTTTCCAGAAAAATTAGTGTTTTACGAGGGCCAGAAATTCCGGGGGGACCCTACAGTTTTAAAAGTAATTATTTTATAGTCATTGTACCTCATTACTACTTGTAAGTGAGTTTCCCACACGAATACACTTCACACCAGCTCAGCTGGGGATGCCATGCACGTTATCAACATCCAACTGATTCTTGGGTGTCAGAGAAGGATGTTTATAAAACTGAAGTTTCGTTTTTATTCAAAAATGCATGTTGAGCAAGCGAGCAAATCTATATTGTTCTCATAACTAATTAGCCTCTCAATCTTTTTTTTAAAAATTATTATTTTTTATTCTCATTTTTTCTTAAAAAACTTTCAATCACTGTACATCATTTGGCTTGTAAAGAGAATTTACCTAACATGAAATACTTCTCAGACCAGTCCAGGTGAGAATATTATACGTGTTATCATCAACAGGTGATAAACCATTTCTGAGCCCCTCAATTTCATAGATAACTGGAAGTCATTGAAAACTGAGTGAACCTATATCCATCAAGCTTGTTCTGGCTAGACTGCAAAATGCGGGACTTACCATCTCCCAGTCTGACTCTCAGGGCCTGACCTCAGCTTTGACATTGTACACAATTTCAAACAAACGATCGGCAGTTCTTCCTGGATTGGTATTTGGACTTCGATTAGAAGTTGGTTCCTCCATCTGTGCATTCTCCGTGCAGTGGTTAAAAAGTTCAAACCTGGCTCTGCTACTTATGAGCAGCAAGCTCTAAGACAAGGTACGTAAACTCTGTTCTTTAGTTTGCATTCTCTTTAAAGTGGGAACAACAACATGATCTCATAAGTTATTATGAAGATTAAATGTTAGTGTGCATACATTTCTTAGCACGAACTATGCACTAAGTAAACTTTATAAACATGTTTTTGTTAACTTTTAAAAGTTGTAATACCCTCACAACCACAAATTAAAGATGAGAATAAATGTTACCTGTATTTGTAATATTTGAATGGATTCAAGGTTTAGGCAGTCCTCCAAAAGGAGTTATTGATAAAGCCCACAGATGAAGTCCAAGGGTCTCAGGGTTAGAAGAGGTAGCTGTGGGAGTGGGGAGTGGGCAGGGGTGAGAGTGTGCGAGTCTTGGAAGAGGCAGACGTGAGTGGAGTCAGTCTTGCGTATGGGTTGTCTGAGTGGAAGGGCTCCGCGTGTTTGCATCCCAGCGTGACACATGCACACGAGTGCACCGGGCACTGCTGGGGACTCATGACGACTAAGCATGCCGCCCGTCTTAGTCTGTTATTGTATTGCAAACAGAAATACTGAGGCTGGGTGATTTATAGAGAAGTAGAGGATTATTCAGCTCGCAGCTCATGGGGCTGAGTTCCAGGGATTGACTTCTGGGAAGGCTACCACAGGGCAAGGGCAGGAGTTTGTGCAGCTGGCCGTGGGTTTCTGCCTGGTCTGGTCTCCATTCCTCTCTCATAAGCCCATTGAATCATAGGAGCTCTGTTCCCCTGACCTCATCTCGCCCAAGGCCTCGTGCTGGAAGCTGTGAAAGGGTTCAGTTTTCACTTGCTGCTATAATACAAGCATGTTCCCAAGCATGAATTTTGTGGAAATGACCAAAAGGAGCACCCCACTGCATGGCTTATATAATTTGGTGGTGGTAGTGATGGGGCACCGAACACTCGCACAGAAAACAATACTGAACCACACACACGGTCTTAGTGCTACCTTGTGCTTAAAACCGATTTACTGGAGAGATTAATTCCAAGTAGAATATGAGAAAGCTTCTTGAGAAGATAGCAGTTGGGTCTGGTAATGAAAGAAGAGTAAGATTTCGCTAGATGTTGTGCTGACAGGAAGATGTCTCGGGAGTAAGCACAACTGGGATGAAGCGTTGGCAGGGAATGGCCAAGCACACAGGTCAGACGGACTAGACTGTAGGGTGGAAAGAAGCTGTAATCACTTGGCCATCCATGAGGAGGGTCTGTAACCTCTGTTCTTCATGTTTATCCCTGGCACAGGAGTGCAAACCTGCCTTGCATAATGACATGTTGACCCGTACACCCCTTCTGCTGGTCATCTACCCCACGTTGCCCTCTCTCTCTCCTCCAGTTTATGCTTTCCTGGCATAGAGACTGATTGTGATTCTCCTCTAATGGGAGACCACTGGGAACCGACAAGGAGAGACGGAAAGATTGTGTAATCAAAGGCAAGGAAAAGATGACCTGAGTGGGTGTGTAGCTCAGAATTCCCAACGTGTGCTCCTCTGCAAATACAAATGACGTCTGGCTCGCCTCATGCATGGCTGATGTCCATTATCCTGCCTGTCTTCCTTCGTCACTTAAGTTCACTCCATGGGAACCACTATTTAAAATCCATCTTTCTTTGCTAGAACCGTTTTCTCTGTAACTGGGACAAAGGAATCTAAGCGTACAGCTGCCTGTGAACAGCATGAAAACCTTTTAAATTACACGGCATTGATGGATTTCCACCCTTTCCTCTAAATACAATACGTATGCTATCCGGGGGCTCACTTAATGCTTCCTTACTGAGGATAGAACTGCAGCCTGGCACAGCCGAGGGCCAGCACCCTGCATCTCTGCACACGCTCGTTCAGACGGCGGCCTGACCAGGATTTCCACAATACGTATGCTATCCCTGGGGCTCACTTAATGCTTCCTTACTGAGGATAGAACTGCAGCCTGGCACAGCCGAGGGCCAGCACCCTGCATCTCTGCACACGCTCGTTCAGACGGCGGCCTGACCAGTGAGGCCCAAATGGCAAGTCTAAGCCCTGGTCCTCCGGCACGCGGCATTCTAAATGTCGCACTTGCTAATGTTGCTCCTCCTGAATGTGCGGTACCTTTGCTGGCGCCGCCAGATCCCGGGGTTGTAGGTGGTCAGATGATTCTGAATTGTGTACCATGGACGGACTGCAGAGGACTCAGGGGAGAGGCTTTGAAAGGAAACAAATGATGGGAATGCTGAGATGTTCCACCTTGTGTACAAATCCAGGAAAGAGGAGCACAGGGAGAGGTCAGTGGACATCCACTTTGGGTCCTAATGAGGGGCTCCTACATTTAAGGCTGTGCTGTTCTGCTGCCTGATGGTAGCCACTTCCAAGCACAACACATTTGTAACAAAATAAAACCTTCACTTCCCCTGACATTCCCGTTAGTATTCAGTCAGGTGGATGTTTCTCTACTTCCCCTTTCCTCCTTGTAAACTCTGGTCCTCCCCACCCTGCTTTTGGTAGGAAGAGATTACAACACTCACCTAAAATCCTTCATTTGACAGTATTTCCTTGTGATCCTGCCGTATGCCAGGCCCCTGCTGGGCACAACAGCTACGCCAGTCTCAGAAGTGTCTGTCCTCAAAAGGCTTGCGGTCTGGAACCTGTAGTTTGGAAGGGTGTGAATGCTGTTTGGGGGAGGAAGGTTTGATGACAAGGTGGTGTTTGAGTCAGTGGGTAAAAATAAGTGGGTGCCTTCCAGACTAATAGAAGAAGAATGTGTGGCATTTCCCAGAACACCCACTAGGTCATGCACTGGTTCGAAGGCAATGCAGAACACAGGCCATTTGGAGTACAGCGACTCACTCCGTGTGTGCGTGGCGTGGAGGACTGCGTGAGGACGCTAGGTGCAGAGGGCGTCAGGGCTCAGATAAAGGGCCTTTGACACAGGACATGCTGTGTGTCCTTCTCTCTGTCACGATACGCAAATGGGAGATGCTAAAGCTTTTCGGATGTCCTTCGTATTATGATGGGGTTAGAGTCCTTGCCACTTGCTACCTCTGGCCACGCAAAAGGAATGATGGGCCCTTGCCATACCCAGATGGAAACGTAGCCGCCCGCGCAGACAACCTGCCCTTCCATTGCCGACGTAGGAACTGTAAAAGCTCTTCAGAGCATTGAGACCATTTCTGTATCCTGAGAGCGTTAACACAGCTGTTTATAAACACTGTCAATCCTCAAGTCGCAGAGAGAGGCCACAGAGTGCTTTATCTGACTGCCTGAGCATTTTTTTTTGTTTCTTTTTTTTGGAGAGGTTTTTGCTATAGGACGTGTGCGCTCACCAGAAAGACAGAGAGACTGAGAGACAGCAAGCAAGAAATGACCCCCTGGGGTGGGGGTGGCCACACTGTGATTCCTTCTCCTCCATTCTCCTCTCAGGATCTTGGGCACGCACGCACACGCGCCTGACGTGAGTTTAAGCCATCTGGGACTTGAACCATGGTCGACTACATGGGAGTCCAGTGACATAGGCATTATGCCAACTGCTGGTCCCTGCCTGAGCATTTTGAAAAAACAATGTTGGTGACATGGTAGATCGACACTCCTGCTAATATTTTAAGGAGCAGCCTAACCCGCTCTCAGCCGAATGGACACGCAGTCTCTGTGTCTGACCCCCTCATGCATCATGAGTATGGACCATGCTGGATCCTCGCCATTGCCGTCTACCCAGTGGACCCCGTGGCACTGTACACTCCTCATTAATTCGCTCTCCCATGTTGGTGGCAGGTCCATGAGGCCACCATGGGTATGTCAGCGTCTTGAGGATGAGTGGGTCACGCTCCGTTGAAATCCCGTTCAGCACGGCTTCTCTTTGAAACCAGCTCTCTTCCCAAGTTGCTATACCTGTTCCGTGAGCTCTCCTCCCTCACCGCCTTGGGGTCTAACTGTGCCTCTGTGCTGTAGAGGATAAATAGCAAGTTGGCTTCCTGTAGCTCTCCAGGGACTGACAAATGTCCTGGAGAAGTCGAGTCACTCTGTCCTTTGGGCACCTAGTGGACATCATTTCTCCACCGAGGACCCGGGGTTAGTAGAGCTATGTTGGGGGAGAGAGACGAGGACAGTGAGAGGAAACCTCTCAGCCTTGCTCTGCTGGGGCTGAGGCCAGGCTAAGGGCTCACGGTTAGAGGCTGCTCAGCCACTCACGGCCATGCCGAGGGGGAATCTCTGCAGCAAAGTGTCCCCGAGGGTGGAGGC
>NW_006199220.1:239090-242516 GCF_000334495.1 Tupaia belangeri chinensis
AGGGGCAAGCGCCTTGGTGCTGGGGAGGGCTGTGGCTGCTGCTCGGGGAGACAGAGGGAGCTCAAGGTCTGAAGAGTGGATGCCAGCAGGTGGCATGGTGGTTAAGGGGCTGGGCCCTCGCGTGGCAGCTGGAGTCCTGGACGGGGCCTTGAAAATCATGCTGGGTGCTGGTGCATGTGACCCCAAATCCTGAGAGAAGATGGAGGAGAAGGGATTGAGGTGTGGTCACAGAAGCCCAGGGTGCTGGCTTACATCGCCTCTCTCCGGGTGAGTGCATGTGCCCCGTGGCAAAAAGTAAAAACAAAACCCAAAACAGACAAGCCAGAAGGGAGCCAAGGACCTAGCAGGCGACTTCCCAGGGAGGACCGCAAGGTGCAGTGGAGAGAGCCTCCGCTGTCCCTACCCAGAGCTCAGCAGTGTGAGTGAGAATGTGCAGGGATGCGGCTGGGATTGGGGTAGGACAAAGGGCCTTCTGCCAGGGTCCGGAGTCTGTGCTAAATGCAGCGGGTGAAGAGGAAGTGCTGAAGGGTTTTCAATTGGGTGAGATGACAGTTAACAGTGGAGCCTCACAGCATGCTGAGCCACCCTCCGCCTGCTACTCTGCGGGAGAGAACCGAACACGCAGCCCCTGACCTCCTGCAGCTACTCCTCCTGACAGGCAGAAGGGGTGAGCCGCTGGCCACACCTGCTGGCTCCGCCTGCCCGCAGGACACAAGCCTCACACGCCTCGAACCACTCTTTTAGCACTTTACACGACTCTGCCTACCTAAGAAAATCATCCCTTGTTTGTTTTGTCTTGTCTTACACTTTGATATCGATGAGAAGGGGAGACTAAGTGAGGATGTCCACAGTCCTGAATGACAGAGGGGAGGATGAGCCCGCAGGCCTTCACGTAAAACACGGTGCTGTGATTAACAAATATCTTCTTCGCCTTCCTTGGAGATAGAATAATAAAAGAGCTCGTTTGGCTAGATCTCCTCCTGCGCTCCTGCCCAGGGCTTCTGCTTGCTTTGCCTGCAAAGTTATGCCCCATGAGAAACAGACAAGAAGCCCGGGTCGCCCTTCCTCAGGGCTGGCATCCCTGACAGCCTCGGCTGTGGCTGCTCCCTGGATGGCCTGGTTATTAACTACACTCACAGGCCTTTCCAGACATTGCTACTTCCACCTCATCCTTTAAGACTTTCAGGACCTTTCTGAAAATCTTCCAAGCACTCCTTAGGACTCTTACAATGTTTTTAGCAGCTGGCCTTCTTTCTTGGCGGGAAGATGCTCTTCCCCTTGCGTCTTTCTGTTCATGTTTTCTGCATCTTCTTGAAATCTTAGGCACATATGGACCACTTCGTGTAGGCCACGGATGTCACTGAATGACAACACAAGGAAATGTTTCTCGACACTGGTTAAGGCAAAAATACAGCCATTATTTCAAAACAGAAGCCCAGGTACATCATTCTTGAAGATGCTATCACAAACTCACAGACATGGTCTCTTAAGTAAAACAAAAGTAGAAACAAAACATTAATGTTCAATAATTAAGTAAGTAAACATTTGTGGTTCGTCTGACCACGCAGGGTCCAGGCAGCTCCGTGTCCTCTCTCCTGCCGCTTCTGTCGGTCCATCAGCTGCCCACTTCTTTCTATTAAGTTCTCTTTTTCATTCATGAGAGTGTGTGCTTGTGCAAGAGACAGGGGGAGAGAAAGAGAGAGAGACAGAAGTGCCCACAGTAGGATCTTGTCAGACCACGACCCCCTTCCCTGCCCCTACCCATCTGGATCTTGAACACGCGTGCACATGCTGATGTGCTTCAGGTGCCCCAGATCTGGACCCGTGGCTGGCCACGTGGCTTCCAATGCGGCAGCTCAGTTTGCTGCTGAGCCTTTCCGGTCAGGGGAGGCTGGACACGCCCTAGAGAAGGCCCTGCGCTTGTCCAGTTATGGCCCTTAGCTTAAGACTGAGTGTATGCTCTGCACCTCAGCCTTTCCCAGACCTTCGCGAGATAACCCCTAGACCTCTTCCAATAGTTTACCTGTACCTCACCCATTTTAAAGTCCAAAGTTGACATCATTATATCAAAAAATAGATGAACAAGAGAAAAACATAACAAATGTATTTAATCAAAACTCTATGTGACATGGGAGCCTTGACAATTAACACCCAAAGACTGAAGAAAAGCTGTTTGAAGTTCAGACTTGGAAGCGTCAGTTCAGGTTCAAAACTAGGCCCTTTCAATGATGATCGCTGTATCTGCTAGGGCTGCTGTAGTAGAGTTCTTTAACTGGGTGGTGCGAACGAGACACTCTTCACAGTTTTGTAGGCCGGATCCCAAGATCAAAGTGCTGGCCAGCTGGGCTCCTGCTGGTCTGGGCTCCCGGTGATGGCCCTCCTCCTGGTCTGGAGAGGACTACCCTTTCTACACCTCCCCGTGGCAGATGTCTCCTTCTCTTTTCATAAAGCCACTAATGCCTTCATTCAATGCTCTTGTGATGGCCGGTTTTGTGTGGGAACTTGGCTGGCCTTCGGGTGTCTAGGTACCAGATGAAATGCTATTGCTGGGAGTGTGGGAGCCAGTATTTCAGGAAGAGACTGGCATTTGAATTGGTGGGCTGAATAAAACAGATGATTCCATTCTCACCTGGGTCTGAAGAGAACCATGGAAATTCCCCAACTAAACATATTATTCTACATAACCTGATTGCTACAATCATATTTAAGAAAACCGACAATAGTTTATTAACATAATACTGAAGTTATACCCAAATTTACTCACTATTTGCCCAAATAGGTTTTATACATTTAAGATTGACTGCATTTAAAGGTCAGGTGTAGGCCAGCTCCCTGACCTGGTGGTTAGGGCAGCTGGATTCTGTGTAGTGAACTCCACAGTTCAAGTCCTGAGCATAGCAACTTGAGAGATAGGCTGGGCCCATGTGCATGCTTGCCTAATGCCCTGAAAGGAGGGAGAGAGGGAGGGAGAAGAGGTCGCAGTGTGGCTGTTTCCTGGATAGTGCCTTTTCCTCTCCCCTTGTCTCTGGGGTGCACACATGTCCTCTAGTACAAAATAAAAAATTAAAAGATAATTAAAACAAAAGGTAGGCAGATAGGCAGTAAGTAAGGATGTTAGAAGGCAAGGCAGCAAAGCCTGGCCCTGGGAACGCAGAGAGAAGGGATTTCAAGGCTGCTAAATCTGTAAACACAGTGGCCTTCAGCTGTTCATTCTTTGTCTTGGAAACATCGGAGTCTGGGGGCTATGTGAAAGAGTGGAACAGCATGACTTACTGATATCCTTTCAGAATAGCGATTGGTAGTAAAGTAGGAATACTCACCTTTCAACTGATTCGGTTAAGAAGCAAAGATAAAGCCCTTCAGTGAGGGACTGCAGACCTGAGTAAGCCTGCGCTTATGACCACTGTTTTATCATTCCGCAGGGCA
>NW_006199220.1:243029-244535 GCF_000334495.1 Tupaia belangeri chinensis
GAAGGTCATGGCTTTTTTTTTTTTTTTAAATGCAGAATGAGTCATGACTTTCCCAACGACTCAATATATGATATCCTGGTAGTAAAAAGGAGGTCAATTTACTGAGAGCGCAGTTGTCAGGTAGAATTGAAAACACTTTGTACTTGGTGAGCCTACCAGTAACTATTTGTTGAATGAGCAAATAAATGAATGAGCCAAATCACAGCGTTCAGGGTTGTTTTGAAATTGGTAGAAGAGTGGACTCAGCTCTCTCCTTGCAAGAGAAGAATCAAAAGGAAAAGTTGAACACAAAGATGTATTCATTCCTTCTGACTACTCTTTTCCTCTGAATCAAAATAAGTGTATGGTAAGTATGTACCAAGAATGTCAAAAACAGTGAATTTGGGGGTTTTCTTGAAAAAAAAAAAAAAGAGTTTATAATGGATTGTACGATTGCATTCCATTTGAAACCTGATTTTTGTAAGTCGGTGTAGACCGGACACTTTCGTCACTAGTGCGTCTCCTAACTGATGTATGGAGAAATAATTTTGGAGGACCAGTGTCGGGAGGGTGTCTGTCAGCACCCAGCATCCCTGCCCATTCCTCCCGAGCTCTTCCTTGTGTGGAGGGACTACTTGGGAATGCCACATCCCTGAACTCTCTTCAATATCCAGATGAGGGAGCTGGGTAGGATTTAGAGTCTGCCAGTAAGACACACTCAGATGAAATTTAGGAGACGGAAGGGAGGCAGAGGCCCTTTTCTTGTTGCCATGGCAGCCTGTAGCCAATCAGATGGCTGTATGGAGATGATGGAACCTGCTGGGGGAGGGGGGGGTCAGCTCCCAGAGCTGTGGCCTTCTAAATAGCAGAGCCAATGGCAGTAGCAGCAACTTTCCCCTCCCTGATTTCTAGCCATGGTGCTATGACCTTAAATCTCGTGGTCCAGTGTGGCTCCTTGGCTTCCCTGCTCCCTCCAACAATTTGGTAAGCACCGAATTCCCATGTTACATCCTTTTATGGTGAAGATTCCTAGAGAGGTTTTGGTTTCCTCAGCCGAATCTTGAGTGAGACTACTTTGTACCACTCAGTTTGGGTACACACAAGAATATTTACTGAAACAGTGCCCTATTTGAACATTTCAGTGGGTTATAATGTTCATAAATTTTTACTGCATACATTTATAAAGTGAGCTGTGAGGACTATTTCTTGTTGCTAAATATTTTAGGTCTTGATATACAAGTATATACAATTAAAGTATACACACACACTGGGGGCCAGCAGATGGCATGGTGGTTAAGATGCTGGACCTCCCACCTGGCCGACCATGGTTTGAGTGCTGGAGCAAGTAACTTGAAAATCATGATAGAAGTATGTGCATGTGTGCCCAAAATCTTGAGAGGAGAAAGGAGGAGAAGGGATTGTGGTATGGCCATCTCCCAATTGGGGGAAGTGGTGTGATTTATCACTTTTCCATCCTCTATCTCTCTCTGGTGAGTACACATACCCTATTGAAAATAAATAAATAAA
>NW_006199220.1:244559-247870 GCF_000334495.1 Tupaia belangeri chinensis
TAAATAAATAAAATAAACACACACACACACACACACACACACACACACACACACACATAAGCATACTTCAAAAAGCGAGCATCCTGAGCATTTGAAAATTGAGTAGCATCTCTTCTCTCCCTCAGCTCTGTGTAGACCGGTAGACACCTCTAAACACTTCCTTTTCTCCTTCTCTGTTGATTGCTCTGATGATTTTACAAATAGCGATATAGCGTATCTCCAAGTTTTACTCTTTCTTTCGTTTGGGCCTTGCTCTGTTGATGCCCTGACAGGTGCATCTTACTGAGAATGCGTAATGCCTCATGTAAGAGTATGGAATAACTTGTATGAGGAAAGAATAATGATGACGGAAGAGACATTTCTACCATTGTGTCTGCTTCTGCCGACTAGGAGTGAGTGTGTCAGGAAAGAACATGAGAAGGGCTTAGATGTTCCCAAATCCGCTTGCGGCCATTGCTTCTGGAGCAAGCCTGGCTTTCCTCTGCTCGTCAGCCAAAGGCAAGGCAGGCTTCGCGCTCTGACTTGCACGCTGGCGAGTTCTCTCTTGTCGAGGTCTGATAAGGTTCGCCCCCAAGCACTTAGCAATGTGCGAATATCTGTCTCTCCAAATAGGTTAACTGATTACAGGAAGAAATGAATAGAGAAATGTAGGTGCATGCCACTCCACCACCCTGGAATTCCTCCTCCACCATCACACGTATGTGCCTGAGATAAAAGCCAGCTCTGTGTATCTTGAGCGAGACTCAGAGACGTGTGAAAACTGTCCTTGGAGGACCTTGCACTGCTACCCTTCCCCTTTGACGGAGATTGCTGGGGACAGACAAGGCTGTCTTCAGAAGGCGGGCAGTCCCAACACGAGGTAGACATCGATATTCTCATTGGTTTAAAAGGTCAAAGGGTGCTCTAGTTTCCTGGACTATTTGATCATAGCACTTCCTCCAGTATAAGTGGATGTAATCCTTCTAAGGGTTTTTAGCCCTTACAGAAATGACTCATTTATCTCCCTGGTCTTCTACGCTGTCTTTCTTGAATTAAACTCAGCACATTGTTTTTCTGTACTCAAAGGTCAGACTTTTAACTAATTATTTCACTACAATTATCAGTACATGATATCTCTGTTTTTCTACAAATATTGATTTCCCTATTTTTTTCAGGCAAATGTATCCCAAATCTAATAACTTTTAAGGTGGTCTTTCCTTTAATGCTAGAATTGTATTTTGATGATTTTAAGGTATATTTGGAAGACTTAACTGATCATTTATCTGCTAAAATCTTTAATTTGATAGATGAAAGCTTTGAGTGCTCATACAGAAAGAAACATTTATAAAGTATATTATTATAAATTTGTTGTATTATAATATTATACTGTATTATTATTTATTGTATTTATTACTATATATTCCTTGAAGATTTGAAGAACCAAAGCAAACTCAGAAGTTATTTCTGCAGACTTTCAAATGTCTGGCTATGGAGTACTAACTTTGCTTAGATTTAGAAAGCATGTGCTAATTTCATCTGGAGAGAATATGTGGTTTCTACAATTTACCATGTAATATGTACAGTTTGATGTTTCCCATGGTATGTTCCAAGCGATAGCCGTTTTGTGGAGTGTTAGTAGATGCTACGTGAGACATCTGTGGTCAAACTTTAGGCAAAACAAAACTAAAAGAGCTTCCTTATTTGAGGAAATCTAGGAAACTTCATGGTATTGTGTTCTGTATTTCTCCAACAGGTGCATAGAGTTCACCATTTTTTAAAATTATTTAACCTCAAAGAACTCCCCCCCCCCTGTTTTTTTTGTCAAAGCAATTAGGTTTTATAAAGCATACTTTAGAATGATATAGATCAAAATATTTAGGTGTACAGAATGACTTTTACATTAATTTTTAACAACATTCTGGTGAACTAATGAAGAAGATATGAATTGATATGTTTCTACTCTTTTTTTAACCCTATTAAGGGTCAGATGCGGTCACTCATAGCCGTGGGTAGACAGCTCATTCTTAAGCTTCTCTGAAATTCTAACTCTAGCTTTCAGCAATTCGTTGCGGTCTTCATTTCTAAGTACAGTCAGTAGTGGAAAAGAGTCAACCTACCACCTTGGATATTGTTAACAGTATCAAGACAGTCTTTCTTACTGGGCTGGCATTCAAGAGAATAGAATACAGGGTCTTTGTGACATGGAGACTTCCCAAAATCAACTCTAAGATAATTAAGCATCTATTAATGTTCTATAAGTGCTGTGTGAAGTAGTGAAAGCTTGTTTTTATCACAGCCTTCTGCTAAGCCCTGCTACTCCATAAGAACATTCTGATACATTTTCCATTGTGCTGGGATAACTGATCGAATTCTACAGTCCTGATCCTTCACTGGTACTCTTCTTGTGTTAATTAACTAATTAATTAGGGGGTAACATGGTGTTTAGGGTGCTGGATTCCACATGACTGATAAATAAATGTTTAAAACTAATTTAGTAAATACATATTGCGTGCCTGAAAGATGTGATTTTCTGAGATAGATAACCTTAAAAAGAAGCATGTATGGGATGTGGGAGCGTACCAATTCCATTTTAAACTTATCAAGAGTGAAACGTTCATTTGAGATAGAAATTGAGATGTTAAAACGTGTTGGACAGAAGAATCTAGAGTGGAGGTGAAATTTGGGGCTGGCACATACAGACGGGAGTCATCATATACAGATGATGAAGTCATGGCATTGGTGAGATCATTTAGATATGCAATGCAGAGAGGAGAAGAAAGGCTCATGGCAGATCCTCGAGGGTACAGTGGTCAGAGGTCAGAGAGAGGAAAGGGATACAGCAGAGGAGACACAGGTGCGAGCAACGTCTTGTAAGGAGTGTTTCAAGTATGGCATATCCTGGAAGCCGCCGGAGACAATGCATCAGGATGGAAGGAACAATCATGTGAAATGCTTCAGTCAAGTAAGATGGTGACGTAGGAGTGTCCCTTGGTTTGGCAGTGTTAGGGTCATTGGGGATCTTGAGGAGAGCAGTTTCCATACAGGGAGTGGCTGCTCTCTGCCCACAATGGATGCTGTCATAAAACTTGCTTTTTGGGACCAGGAGATGGCACAGTGGTTATGTAGCTGGACTCCCACGTAGTTAACCGCAGATCGAGTCCTGCACCTGATGGTTTAAAACTCATGCTGGGCGTGTGTGCGTGTGTACCCAAAATCCTGAGAGGAGAATGGAGAAGGGATTGTGACATGGCCATCCTTCCTGGGGAGTGATTTCTCACCTTTTGTCTCTTTGGAAAACACATGTGCCCTGTAGCAAAAAATCTCTCTCAAAC
>NW_006199220.1:248301-252706 GCF_000334495.1 Tupaia belangeri chinensis
GGACTCCGGTGTGGCCATTCCCCTGGGGGGTGATTTCTTGGTGAGCGCATGCACCTTATAGCAAAAACTTCTCCAAAAAATCTCCCCCAACACCCCCCCCCCAAAAAAAAAAAAGACAAACACAGAAAACTTCCCTTCCAATGGAAATAACTACAATGGCTTCAGCCAAAGATTGGCCCCTTATGTAATTGCCTTTGGATCAGAAGCTTACTCGTTTATTTCATATAAACATGTTGTTCTTCATTTAGTGACTGCATTTATGTGGACTGCCAGCAAAATGAACTTGTGTTTTGCAGCTAAGATTTTTTTCTTTACTCTTGATTTAAACTCGGTTCACGTACCCAGAGGATATGCTGGATATGTGATGAAAAGCTGTAAACCCTGGAAACGAAACCCCAATACTGACTTTTTTCCAAACTGTTTTCTGTTTTGAATGAGGCACCATTCATTCACTGGCTACTTTCTACTCGCATTATATAAATGTGATTTTATGGACTTGATACTACCGAGATGGCGTTAATTTATGCTCTTCCCACTTTTTACATCTGGGAGTCAGTTTTAAAAATGGCAAGGAGGTAGGGTCGTGTCAGTGCCATCATGGTCATTGCTGCTTTCTGGACAAGCCACAACTAAGGAATTAGAGCGAGCTAATTATATATCCTAATATTAAAAATCTCCAGGAAAGGAGATTAGAAACTAGGAAATTGTAATAGCTTTTCCTGAAATGTTCAAGCTTTTTTACTAATAAATATTGTAATTCCAATTTCAACTGAACTGAGGTCACACTGAGCAGTCAAAAATAGCTTCTTAATACCATTTGTATATTCTGTATTTTTTCCTAGCTCATATTTTAGCCTATGTATCAAAATGGAGAAAATGAGTTTCGTTGTCTGCCCCTTCCTCTCTCTCACTTTGGCTAAAATAAGACAGCTTGACAACGACCCAACCTTTTCAAGGTCACACCTAACAGCCTCTGTTTCTTCATTTGTGAAAGGTCCTCAGAGTCTCTGCCCTTTGTTGGGAGTCTGGTTAGATGATTAGACTCATTAAGCAGCCTCCGTGTCAGCTGCTTCCTTGTACAAGGAGAAAGGCTATTTGTTTAATTTGTTTCTTGACATCTATGGAAGAAAGGCTGCTAGCTGCGCTTGTTACTTTAACTCTGCGAGGAAGCTCAGGTAACACATCCGGCTGTCTCTGAGAGAACTGGATGTTACATGCAACCACCTGAAATCCTGCCACACTCCAGGCCAATTTCAGCTTTTCTCATATCCTCAACATTTATCACAGTGCAGCCTTTGAGTAAATCTCTAACGTAGTTTCCAAAGACAACGGAGCTGTAACACAAGTCAGCCAATTTACTGCGTCCTCCTCTTTTCTCTCGTTGACTTGGTTAGCTGTGAGATTATGCGATGATTCTAAAACTACAGTGTCTGGCAGGGTAATCAAAAAGGACTGATTTTGGACACATATATTTTCAACCTCAGTGATTTCTAGTTTTGATTGCAAACACTTCTTTAAAGAAGGGGTGGGATTTTGTCATTTCCTATCCTGTAGATGGCAATGTTGCCCTTGAAAAATAAACAGGTACGTGCTTCAACAAAGTCTTGACCTCCAAGAGGTAACATTGCTTAATAATCAGTGACCAGGAGCTTTAATGCCAATTCAAGGTATAGTGTTTGGAAAATATATTTCAGATGGAGGATATATGTGGACTAGATAAATATCTGCAAGTGTCAGCAATTACATTTAAAATTATGCATGGTTTTAAAGAGTTTTTATTTTTTTTAACCTGTGCTCTTTCCTTTTGAGTAGTCTCATTTTTCTTTTAATAAAGCTTTATTTTTTAAAAAATTTGGATCTCATATTTAGAGTCATTTTTATATTACTGTAAAATAAAGACTGGTTATTGTTAAAATCTATGGACTTTTTTTTTTCCTAACATGCTGCTAAGTGAACAATCACAGAACCAAAGAGACAAAATGCCCAGGAATCAACTCGCCGTAGCCCTCCCTAAGATGTCCAGAGCGTCTGACTTTCTTAGGGCCTGAATCCTCATTGAGTCAGGCATTGAGGTAGAGGAGAGGGCTTCCTCAAGCAGCTCATTTTGTTATTCTCAATCAGTGGATGTGATTTCAAAAGCAGCTAAGAGAGAGCCAGATGAGAACGTTTTAATTAAAATATAAGCCCTCAATAAGGCAGATATGCTAAATCACTTGCTTCTAAATTAAGATGAAATTTAAATGCAAGTAAAGGCATAGTACAACCTTCCAGCAGGAAAATGTAAACTAAAAATGGTCCCAGCTGAGCATCCAAGCATTACCACTTGGACCCAAGGATTCCTCTTTTTCCACGATCGGAGACTGAAGGCGCATGAAGCAGAATCACGATCTTGCTCCACTCCAGTTTTCCTCTTCGGCCATGAAATCTCTAGCATGTTGTGATCACTCGGAATCAAAGTTTCCTGGCCAGTTTGGTGTAGCATCAGAGTGGATGAATAGAATATATATTACTTAGAGTATAGGGATACAATATAATTTACTTCCCTCTTACAACATGCCTTTGGTTGCTGGACATTAAATTGGCTCTCAGAAACTTCGAGCTTTATTTATCTTGATGTGTATGCATGCCCTGGATTTTCTTCTTTAACACACTCACTGGTAGCATGAGAGCACAGGTCCAGGCTGGACAACCTTGAGGTGGCACTTGGTGGTTCCTACTGCAGCCTGGTGATTGGCATCTCAGTTTTGATCTCTAACATGGTAAACATAACTGAACCGCAAACAACTGCACCCATCTATCTCTTAGGTATTTCAGTCCATCAGAAGCTTCAGTAACTAAGGACTTTCTTAAGTTTTTCTCTGAGAAGTATCTTTTGTCTCATAATTTTTCTTTTTGTGGAAAGAAAGTTTGCATAGTAGCTATTCAATAAATATGTGTTGAAATGAAGAGTTGAAAGAGTGAATTAATTATTGAAGAACTTTTTTTTTTCATTGATACCGATAGCAGAAAATGTTCTTTAGCTTCCCTCTCTTAATTCAAGCACAAGGCAAAGAGAATAACCATGCTTCAAAGATCTGTGATTAAATCATACAAAAGAGAGGCAGCAAAGAAAAAAAAAGTCAGTATATTTAAAAATTTATTATGGCATGTCAAATCGAATCATAGATTTTTTTTTCTCTGTTGAAAATTTCTAGGGAGGTTCATGCTGGACTCTGAACTCGACCATTTGTGAATGAAAACCAATTCCCACTTTTGCATTTTGACCAGTAAACTAAATGAAATCTCAAACTCAGTCTAAAAAGAAGTTCATGTTTTTGCCTGTTTCTTTATTGTAAATTTGTACATATTTTCACTTTAAAGAGAAACAACAACCGAATTTCTGTTTTAAGGGTAAATTTATAGAGATTCCCAGAACACTAAGGAGCATCACTGAAGAATCTCAAAGCTGAACGTTTGGGACTAGTAACATTTCAGATGAGGGAAATTTTTGTAAATTGGTTTTTTGCTCTGAAGTGAATGCTTTAGCCAATGATCACAAACAAATCTAATCCTATGAAACTTGTAGCTTAGTTGAAAAGCCTGTGATTTAAATTTGATTCCAGTACAAATTTCTCTTTTTTTCCTGGGCTCAATATATTTCATAAAATGATCCTCAATGAAGAGTAATGTGTTCAGATGAATCATTTATTATTTTTTTAGAGGTTTTAGCCTTAGGGTGCATGCACTTACTGGAGAGAGAGACAGGGACAGAGACGGTGTGAGGGAAAGTGAGAAATCACCACCCAGGAGGGATGGCCATGCTACAATTCCTTCTTCTGCATTCTCCTTCCAGGATCTTGGGATGTATGCCTATGTGCTCAGTGTAATTTTCAGGCTACCAGGTCCAGGACTTGAACTGTGGTCAGCCAAGTGGGAGTCTAGCAATGTCACCGGCACTCCATCTGCTGGCCTCTCAGATAACCCACTTTCAGGGCAAAACCAGAAAGTGGGTGCTATGGTTTCAAAGTGTCCTCCAAGAATTCATGTGTTGAAATTTGTTCCCACTGTGACAGTTTTAAGAGGAAGATACTTAATTTGACTATGATATTCAAAAGTGGAGCCTTTGGTGGGTTATTAGGATTAGATAAACTCTCCAGGGTGAGCTACCCAGGGTGAGTGAATCCTGCTACCTTTGGAGGAGAGAGGAGGGAGGGACACAGACATACTCTCACCCTTTCACCCTGGAATGTCCTGTGTTGCCTTGGGACCTGCAGAGTCCTCAGCAACAAAAAGATACTCGTTAGATGTGGGCCCTTGACCTTGGCCCTCCAGAACTGTGAACTAAAGGGACTTCTATTCTTCCTGATAAATTACCCAGATTTAGGTGTTTCCATTATTAGCAATAGAAAAGGAACTGAAACAGCAG
>NW_006199220.1:252755-267691 GCF_000334495.1 Tupaia belangeri chinensis
AGCAGGAATTTAAACATTGGAGTAAACACCCTTTTAGGTGCATGCCTGATATTTTCTACCAACAAAACCATCGTCTCTTTCACTTGAAGGACTTCTACTAAGAATCTGGTGTTGGTAAGCAGCTTACATAGTTACTCTTCTCCTGGTTATCTCACCTGGGAAGAGCAGTACTGTCACTAGAGTCATCAGCCTTATTCTAGAGAGAGACAGGCTGATGGACACAGAAAGAACTAGCCCACTGTCTCCAACCAGGGAGGGTATGAAGGGCCTTGGACCGAGGCGGTCTCATAGAGTCAGTGTCCGGAGAGTGAACTGTAAACGCAGGATAATCCTTCCTCTCTAAGAAACACCTTTTTGTGAAACTTTTGTCAAAACTCTAGCTGAGAGGAAGAATCTTCAGGAAGAGTAGCTTAAGTGTATGTTCCTCGGTTTGGGGTATGTTTGTTTCTCTGGTGATAATCTTTTTTTGTTTTTAATAGAGATTTTTGCTATAGGGTGTGTGTGTTCATAGGAGAGACAGAGAGAGACAGACAGTGAGAAATCACCCCCCAGTGGGGATGGCCACGCTGCAATTCCTTCTCCTCATTCTCCTCTCAGGATTTTGGGCACACGTGCACATGTGCCCGTTCTGAGTTTTAAGCTGCTTCAGTCCAGAACTTGAACCACCATCAGCTACGTGGGAGTTCAGGGATGTAACCATTATGCCATCTGCTGAGTCCCTCTGGTGATATTTCTTATGTTTCTTGTTTCACGTTTCTTAGTCTGGGGTGGGTCATATTTCTCTAGCTATCTCATTATGACATACAATGAACGAGACATACCTCCTGAACGATCCATTGTACTTTCAGATAGCAGAGCAAAACGTTATTACTATTGCATGGTTATGGTGTAAAATAATATCCCCATTTCTAGTGTGGACATTTGAAAAATGTAATTTTAAACGATCTCATCTCATTCTCTATATTCATATAAAGTTGAAGGCCCAAAGTTGGCTATTTCCCTCTAGTTCACTTTAGAATATTTATTATTAAACTCCTTAAATATCATATACTTAGCTTTCACAGATAGTCTGATGTAATAGGAAATTTTCTGTAGCATTAAAAAAAATGACCGTTGAGGTCTTCATTTATTATTTTTTCCAAAGCCCTTGTGAAAAATCCTTCTGACAAACTCCATGAGCTCCGAACCCTCTTGTGAGCTCACGACCTTCTCGCTGACGGACTCTGCAGCCGTTGTCTTGTCCCTTGACCCAAGCTGCTAGGTGCACAGAGCAGGGGTTTGAAGTCACTTGTTATGCTTTTTCCCAGCCAAGACTTAATGTCACTTTCTTCTTAGCTTTCTTGCTACAGTTCTCTTAAAATCTTTTATCATGAATTAATAGCTTGAGGTTTATTTATATGCTTTTTGCTCATGAAACCCTCAAAATCTTTTATGGAAATTAAATTGGTACCAAAGGATGAGCAAAAATACGCAGAGGAGGAAAAATCGTAAGGTGTACATCTACTGTTTCAGTACAGGTGAGACCAGGTTTTTAATAGAGTAAAATGTCAATGTGTGCTTGGCAACCTCATCTGAGTTCAATGTTTTATCTCATGGGTGCGTGTATAGCTTGGTTACAAAATGACCTTGCACAAATTAAGCTTGAACGTCAGAAAAGAATATGAGGTCAGTGAGGCCTTGAAGGGGCCAGCTGTGGAACAGCAGCGATGAGGCACTCTGTGATGCTGCACCCATGGGTGGTCCTGGGTTTGCATCCCGTGGCCTCTGCGTGTGCACATGTGTGTGACGGGGCTGACTCATACTGGAGGTGACCTGTGCTATGAGAACCCTTTTGGGTGTGACTGTCTCTCCCCCTCTCATGGAAGAAATAAACTTATTGAACAGATTTTGCTTGATAATTTTTGTTTATAACCTTGTAGGTGTTACTGAATGTTGGACAGAATAAGCATTAAGTAAACTTTTTTTTTTTTTTTTTTGCAGAGGTTTTTGCTATAGGGCACGTGCACTTGCCAGAAAGACAGAGAGAGAGACAGAGAGACAGAAAGTGAGAAATCACCCCCCAGTGGGGATGGCCACACCACAATCCCTTCTCCTCCATTCTCCTCTTGGGATCTTGGGCATGCACACGCACGCGCCTGGCTTGAGTTTAAGCTACCGGGTCTGGGACTCGAACCATGGTTGACCACATGGGAGTTCAGCAACATAGCCATTATGCTAGCTGGCCCCAAGGCTATTTACTTTCTTAATGAAAGTGGGAAGGGGAAGCATCTTCAACAGGGTCTCATGCCACGACTGCCCATCCCTCAGCCTTCCCAGCTGGTCAGGATTACAGGCACCTGTGCCCACTGTGTAGAAGGCACGGGGGACCAAACTCATGATCTTCTGCATGGCTCCAGTGTCACCAGAGTAGCGCATCGCTGCTGTGCCACTGAGCCAGTCCAAGTAGACATTTTAAAGAAAGAGTTCCAAAATCATGATGAAAAGGAAGTATGTTTTGTATTATTGATTGATTGCAAAGACCACATCTCATTCTATTAAATGTTTTCTTCCTTTTTAAAGAATAATTATTTTATTTTATTTATTATTATTATTTTTAATTTAACCAGAAACAGACAGAGAGAGAGAGAGAGAGAGAGAGAGAGAGAGAGACGGAAAGTGAGAAAGCAAGCCACCAGTTCCAAGATTTAAACTGTGGTCAACCATGTGTTTAGCCCACACTCCGACCACCACGCCTCCTGCCTGCCCCAATGCGCTCTTTCTTAATAAGGAAGTTTCCACAACTCAAGGGATAACTTACCTTTCTGCATGCTTCCCTTAATTGAAAGTTCTGTGTCGCACTCAAGTGGCAGAAAGTATGATGTGTTTACAACACTGTGCAACCTTTTTCTTCTATATCTATGTGAGATAAAGGGCATTTAAATATATTCTGAATTCCTCTTAATTATGACAAAATTCTGATTTTCCAAAATTCTTAAATATAGTAATTTTCTACCCTTTTCTCAACTTGTACAAGTGCACCCTATTGAGAAAGTTATAAATATGCAAAGTCAAGAGAATTCCAAAAATGCAGCAGAAATCGGTTCTGAAAGGACCATGACATTGGGGGAGATTTGAAAAAGTTGGCATTTATCGGTGTCATCAATGCTTCATGAAACTCTGACTCATTTCGTTAGTAGAAATATCTATCCAGAAAGTCAATAAAGAGTGCTGAGAGCATTTGTGAAATGCCATTGACTTTTGCAATTGCAAGAAATCTATCTCCCTAAACATGAATTGTGTGATGTCTGTGTGTCTTCCAATAAACATCTTCCTATCAAATAATTTCAATGTCAGTAAATAGCAGGGAACACGAAAATCCCTTGTGTCTCTTCTTTATTTCAGAACAAAAACCCTGACCTTGTCACATCTATAGAAAGTTAATATACCTGGAGAAATTCAATATAGCTCTTTTGGCTAGAACTGGAGCTTTCGTTTACATTTTGGAAACTATTGCAAAGATAATTTGACACTTTTATGTAAAAAACCACATTATATTGATAATTGCAGGAACACACATGAATGAAGTCATCTTTTTCAATCAACTTTCATGCTTTTATGGAATGCCTATTTTGTCTTTAATGACTTAGAACTAGTTTCCTCTTCCTGCAGAGGACAATAGGCTTTTGTCAGACTGTGATTTTCCCCTCTGTGGTCGCTTCCTTTTCTCCGCTAGAAATGTCCCCAAAAGGGAAAACAGAGCACATCGATGCCATTTTCTTAACATTGTCTTGAGCGTCTCTGTCATATGGATGTTTGTTACCATTTTTACTTAGGACAATATTCTTTTATCTTTATTCTGTATTTATTCCTTTTAATACAGTTGGAAGTTGGGGTGTTTTCTTTTAAGGGGAGAGAATGTAAAGTTACAGAAAGTATTTAGACTTGTCTCCTTTTATCTCAAAGTATAGAAGCAGGACAGATGGGTGAAAGTTTCAGGGGATCATTGGTTCATTATAAGAAGTAATTTTAGACTTGACTGTGAGCATTTCCAGCCTCAGAGGAGTGCAGTATAGGGAGTTGAAGCATCAGATCGGTAGTATTGAAAACTGTGCTCCCACGTCTACAGAACCCCTTCAGACGTTCATGTGAGACTCATTTTTATCATTTCTCCACAGAGCAGCTTGAATTTCATCTCCAGTGTGAGCTTTTCTTGGAGTGACTGCCCTTCCAGCCTCATAATGTCTGTGTTTCGGCAGTACCGGGTGCAGGTCTGGGTAACGGCATGCATGACTCTCCAGGACCACCGTGGCTGTTGCTCCTCCATCCTTGCCTACTCTAGGGCGTACGAGTAGAGTACATTACTTATATGATTGGATATCTCTAGCCTCCAGCATAGTTCCTGACAGTAGCATAGTTAAATGAATGCGTAAGTGAATAAATGAATGAACAAAAAACTATTTGGATTCTTTTAAATATGTGATTTGGAAAGACATTTGAAGGATATCTTTCGGTGGTGTTCTAGTTTCTTTGTTTCACTTTTACTTCTTCTGTAAACTCATACACAGTATCATATGACATCGTGGAATGTACAGACAGTGGCTGTCAAAGTCATCATTAGCCTAATAATTCCTGTGGATTATGAATGCACGTGTCAGGATCACAGGAAAGATATCTTGCAAGTTTGCTGTTGTTAGCATTAAGCACTGATTTAATGTCAGTTCCTACTTCCATTTTATTTCCATGATACCAAATATTTGTATGGGAGTAATATTTATTATTATTTTAACCATTTCCACTCAAGTTTTATTTGAGAGCTTCATAATCAATTTAGCTAAAGTGAAAGACAAAATGCCACATGTTGAGCATGTGGAACAAAGAAACGTTCACACAGTATTAAGAAGAGTAAAAATGGCTATTAATATTTTGGGAATATGATGATTGGTATCTCTAAAGTTGAATATATGCATGCCCTATTACCTAGCAATGTCCCTTTAAGTATATGCCACATAAAAAGAAAATAGATGCATTAAAACACAATAATTTTAAAACACAAAATATCTACAACACAAGAATTCTAAAACACAAGAATTTTTATAACAACCCTATAGGGTGCTGGCCTCCCACATGACTGACTGCGGTTTGAGTCCCAGACCTGGCCTATTGCTTTCTAGCTTTCTCTCTGTCTCTCTCTCTCCTTCTCTGGTCTAAATAAATAAATAAAGAAAGAAAGTTAAAAACAAACAAACAAACAGAAAACCCCTATTTCCAACTGTACCAGAATGGAAAGAACTTGAGCATCTGAACCGTAGAACAGATAATTCTTGTATGTAAACAAGATGAAGTGCCTGTTCCACTATCAAAATGAACAACCAGTGTAGGACTTGACTGTGTCACACAGCGATGGGGCTTGCACCTGCAGAGTTTTGGTATTGCCATCCTACTGACAAAGACGGATATGAAAACCCCTTGGAGGGTAGTGAGAAAGACTTCTTCCCATCCACCACCCCAATTATTCTTAAAAGAGGCAGGCAAGTATCTTACTGTGGTATCAGATGATTTCTGACTTTCTTTGACGTAGTATTCCTTCAGGTGTCTTCACGTCACTGTGTGAACGATGCAGTGTTCAGGCCACGTTAATAAAGTGGCTCAACTTGTGATGTCTTAACAAGAAAAACCATTGAGCCTGTGTATATTGTACATTGATTTGTATTTTTTCTGAAGATTTCCTTATTAGCATGGGGTCTTTTAAAAAAACAAGCGAGAAATTATTCCTAATTAAACAGAACAAATATGTGTTATTTCTCCCCAAACATAACTTTCCGTTCATATTTTATGGAACGTAACAACTAAGAAAATACAACTTTAAACGACTGCCCATCTGCAGAGAAATGATAACATTTGTACTTGCTATCAAAAACAGATACACCTGATTTCCTGTCCATCAGCGGTTAGGGCAAAGTGCTTTCGCCGGCCTATTTGTCAGGCAGGAGTGAAGCGAGGCAGAAGACAGTGCTATGGAGCAGCTGGGAGCAACCTCAAACGTGCAGCTTTGACACAAACTTAGACGGCTTCAAACAGCAACTTCTGACAAAGTAAGCCAAGAAAGAAGCCAGAGAAAATTATGACAGTGGTAATGTGAAAAACGATACAATCTTTGCAATTTAGGTTGATCTTTGAATTGTGCCATATTGCGTGGTTTAATTTGGAAAGGTCTCTCATGCAAGGTTAATTGCTTCTGTTAAACTGGGTAGTCACCAAGGTTTGTTCCAGTGTGTGGTGCACTTTGAGTCTCAAAGATGAAAACAAAGAATTTAGCCCTTGTTAGAACTGCTCCGATTGGCAGAAGCCACAATTGCTTCCGAGAATTTCATAGATAACACCAGGCAGAATGTAATGTGCTAATATGTCCAGGTAAGTATTGTTAAGGGATATGAGTTAGAAATATCTAGCTTTCTAGTCATTTGTAAAGACTAAAAAGAGACGCTTGGGGCCAGCAAATGATGGAGTGGTTACATTGCTGGGCTCCCACATGGCTGACCACGGTTCAAGTCCCCGACTCAGTGGCTTGAAAATCACTCTGGGCATGTGTTCATGTGTGCCTAAGATCCCCAGAGGAGAACGGAGGAGATGGGACTAGGGCATGGCCATCGCTCTGGGAGGTGATTTCTTGCTCTCTGTCTCTCTGGTGACCACACATACCCTTTAGCAAAAAACAAAACAAACAAACAAACAAACAAAAAAACAAAAAACTATGCATTCAGGCTTTTACATAAAGTATTGTATTAGACAAACAGTGCTAAGATTTCTAAAAAAAAAAAAGCTCCCTTCAATTTAAGTTAAATGGTGCTAAGATTTTTTTTAAAAAAAAAGCTCCCTTCAATTTAAGTTAAATTGCTGGAACCGCTGTGTCAATTACTTTGTAGCCATGACATGTCCTTTGGGGGGGCCAGTATTCGATCCTGCCTTTGGTTAGCAAAGCAGCAGTTTATATATTCGCCTCTGTTAGGGACGATCAGAGTGTCTGTGTCAGTAAATAGGAGTGTGTGTTCATAAACGTCCTGAGCGAGGCAATGTGGGAATTCCCTAGTTAGTTCTTAGAGACACGTAGGCTGGATAGGGCCCGTTTCCCATTATCTGTGATATTAAGGACCTGAGTAATATAAAAATGAGATTCGTGGAAAGTCTGCGGTCTCCTCTTCTTTACTAGTAAACTCTTGCTATAGTCACTAACAAGGGGCAGATGTGGTTGACTCATCTCTTTTCAACTCTAATGAGGAATTAAATAGCCCAAAGCAGAACACTCAAAAGAGCTGGAAAACCCACACACCAGGTAATCATTTTTTGAAACATTGAGAATAATGGTACTTCTCTCTTGGTCAGGAATTCCCGAAACGTCTTTCTCAGGATGGCTCTGAAAAGAGGGATACCCAGTAGCCGTCTCATTCTCAGGAGTTGTAGGAATCAGCACCCCAGTGCATAATTTGCTAACTTTTAAAAAGTACTGTTTCAAATGTAAGATATCAAGAAAGCATGCAGTCATGTATTCCGTGTCCTCTGTGAGGGTCTGTGAAAATCCGTCCCCCGAGAGCTGTCCTCTGCCGTTCTCATGGACACCACTCTCACTGGTTCTCTGCAAGGCAGTCCTCCTTAACGTGTCATCCCTTCCTTTCTCCCTCCTTCCTCTTATTCTTTCCTGCTTGCTTTCATTCTCTCTCTTTCTCCATTCATCTTAGCTGATTATTACAATAATATTTTTATTATTATAATTGTATATACATGATCATTATTATTATAATATGTAATATTAACATATTACCATGTGATATGTACTATGCTGGAATCTAGAAATACCAGGATAAATGAAGACACGTGTTTGATTTACTAGAGATCACTGTTCTCAGAGAGAGTCAGAATATACGTACACAGTTACAGAGCAGTGCGGGCAGTTCAGAGACAGGTGCATTGGGTTATTAGGCAGTATACAGGGAGGTCGGGCTGGGAGTGGAGCTAAAAGATCATTCCAGACAAAGAAGACAGCAAGAACAAGAAGATACCTGAGAAATAGCAGTGTCTGCAGGGGAAATAGCAGGCAGTCCAGGGATCCGTATTGTGTCTTAAAGGATGAGGTGGGAAAGTGAGCTAAGAGTCTTATAATTCATGCTAATAATATAAGGATGTTTTTCATACAGATTTCAGAAACTCACTAAAGGTGTTTAAGCAGGGTAAGAATGTGAGCACTTTGCGTTCAGAGCCGTGCCTGGCAGTACTGCGACTCAAGAACAGCAGTTGGATTGGGATTCAGCGGATGTTAGTGCAGGTTCTGGCACATGCCAGCGAGAGTGGTGGTAGGAGACTGGTGAGTGCATACTGAAGAGGTCAGGTCAAAGACATTTGGAGGTAGAGGAGGAGAGTCGGACGGTAATAGAAATGGAGGTGTACACATTCTCGGTTCAGGTTGCATTTAGGGTAAACCAGTGGCGTATTCTAGCAACAAGTACTTTATGAATGTGCACTTGAAGGAAATGTATTTTGGAATAGGCGGCATTAACATTTCAGATGAAGCTGTGTTAGTGGGTAAAACTTTTCAGAGATTATGATGGTAAGAGACCCAAGTTCAAGACCTCCGAAACAGCAGTGTTTAAAAGTCATACAGAGGAACGACTGCACTAGGAAACAGCAGGCAGACACAGGAGAGTCTGGAAAGGGACACGTAGGCACTGGTTACTTTTTAAATATCGAGAGAACTGAGGGGAGAATTTCCAAGGTGGTGCTGAGTGCAATCCAGTGCTGCGGAAGTCCTCCGCGTCACCTTGCAGGGATATTTGCTTAGGACCAAAGATTCTGAGCAAGTTTATCCTTTTCTGTTACAACAGCCCCAAGAAGTTCTGAAAAAATAAGTTCAAAAAGCAAAGTCAAGCCATAACAGACCCAAACAATACATTTCTGATACATGTCTAAGTGGGGTGTCGGCCTCCGATTGCCACGCAGGGCTCTAATTTAGGCACGTTGGCTCACACCTCAGAGGACCTTAAAGACTTTCGATTAGAGAAGCAGGTCAAAGGCAGGTAGGTGTGTGTGTGTGTGTGTGTGTGTGTGTGTGTGTGTGTATGGTACTAATCAAGTATCTCTCAGAGACTTGAGGAACTGGAAACTGAAACTACTTTAGAAAATGTAAGAGGCTACCCCTGTTCTGGTAATCAGTTCCTCACCAGAAGTGACCTGGGATACTTCTGTTAAGGCAAATGGACTGTGAATGCAGTCTCAATTAGGTAGGTCAGAAGGATTCATGATAGGCTACTTATTGATACTGGGCTATCTTAGACGTCAGTAAACTTTTATTTTATACCTGATTTAGAATTGCGGAATTGTCATGCAGATAGTCTAGGAAGCTTATAAACTAAATTCTGTACTTTACTCATATCTTCTTAGTTTTTCCTAATATCCCTTTTCAAAATGACCCTGTTTCAGGATTGCACCCAGCATACTATAGTTCATGTAGTTCTCATGATCCTGAGTTCTTCTTGGCTGTGACAGTTGGTCATAATTTCCTTTGTTTCAGTGACGGAGAGTTTGAGGATATTGTTAAGGTCTTTTGTAGAACGTCCCACAACTGGAATTCGTCTGATGTTTTTCTCACAGTTGGGTTTGGGTAATGAGTTTTCATGAGGAAATCATGAATATAAAGTGTCATTCTCATCATAACACATCACTATGGCTAATCGCTGTTGGTGTTAACCTTAATTATCTGACTTGTGGCGATGTTTGCCAGGTTTCTCTACTGTGAATTTCTTTATTTTTTCCCCTCCATTTTCACTGTATATTCTTAGGAAGAAAGTCATTGCATGCAGCCCATGTTTAAGGGGTGGGGAGTTATGGTCTACCTCCTTAAGAGAGTATCTGTGGAAATTATCCGGAATTCCTCTGCAAAGATCTGTCAATTTTTATTTACCTTTTGTTTATTTACGTAAATCACTCACTTACACTGCTATAAACTCATGAATGCTATTTTAAACCTTGAATTATGAGCCAATGCTACTTTAAAAAAATCATTCTTAAACTTGTTCCATTTTGGTCATTGTTTTTTTTTTTTTTTTTTCCCCCTTGGGTTTTTTTTTTTTTTTTTTTTTTTTTTTTCTGATCTCTGTGTCCCTTTGACATGACCTCATCACTGTACTTTTTGTTTGTTTGTTTGTTTCTTTATTTGAGCATGACAAGAAGCTCCAGGCTCATCGAGTATACTTTTTGTCCCTCTTCTAGAATCAGCCATTTCTCTAAAAAGTTCTGGCTCTTTCATTTGGAGGATGGTATTAGGAACCAAGATACAGGGGCTAAACCTGCTTTTTGCTACTGGGGTCTCATTGCTTCTAGACACTCTCGGCTGACAGAACAAAGAGACATTTTTATGTATACTAATACACATCTTTATCTATGATTATTTTTCTATGTGACTGTCTTTATTAAGCTGAACATTGGTTCATGCTAGTGTCCCCAACCCTAATTCATTACCCACGTATCATGTAGCTTCCTCCCCTTGTTTCTTGTCGGCCTCCCACCTCATCATCCACGTAGCTCCCACCTTCCGTCACCCATTTAAAGAGCTTTTCAATTCCAGCATAAGCGTATACATGCAGTTGTTTCAGAATCGTTTACCCCTAGCTTTCTTGGAAAGAACTTTATTAACCCGAGTTAATTCTCCCTTTCAGTCTTTCCAAAATTACTTAGGCAGCACTTTCTTTTCTCATCCCCTTTAGTGAAGGTGATTCCCCTAATTCTAAATGAATTTAAAAATGTTGCATGCATTGAGGTTCATTCATGTTGTTAAGTAATAAGGATTTTGACAGATGATTAATATCTAATGTTCAGCATTTTAGTACCATACAGAATAATTTCACCATTCTAAAAAGTAATCAAGCTTTGGGAACCAGCAGTTAGTGTAATGGCTATGTCACTGGGCTCCCACGTAGTCGACCGTGGTTCGCATCACAGACCCGGTGGCTTAAAACTCACGCCAGGCGCGTGTGCCTGCGTGCCCAAGATCCCGAGAGGAGACTGGAGGAGAAGGGATTGCGGCGTGACCATCCCCTCTGGGGGGTGATTTCTCGCTTTCTGTCTCTCTGTCTCTGTCTGTCTGGTGAGCGCACGCACCCTATAGCGAAAACCTCTCAAAAAAAAAAAAAGTAATCAAGCTTCCTCTACAAACCCTCTCCTTTTTGCCCATGAAACCCCTACTGACTACTGATCTGATATTTTCTCCATAGTTCTGCTTTTTCCAATGTGTCGTACGTTAGAATCATATAGTACGTACCTTGTTTTATACTAAAATACTTCACCTAGCAGTGTGCTTTTATGATTTACAGTAAGCTAGTACTAAATAGTGGTTCATGTTAAATTGATGAATAATACGCCTTTTACTAATGTACTACAGTTTATGCATTCATCCATTAATGACACCTTGGTTTCTTCTTTTTTGTGATTACTGCTAAAAGTTGCTGTATCAGTCCTGTGCAGGTTTTTGTATGGTTGTAAGATTTCGGTTCAATTAGATAAATACTGAGAAGTGCAGTTGCTGTGTCACATAGTAAGACTACACTTACTTTTGGAAGAGATCGCAGAACTACTTTCCAAAGCAGCTGCATCATTCCGCATCATGGGTTGTGATGGTCCTGGCCATTGCACGGCCACCAGCAATTGTCATTGTCATTGTCTCTCACTTTGGTCAGGTTAACAGATGTATAATGGTATCTCATTTTTGTTTTATTTTACAATTCTCTGATGATATCTTTTTACATTTTTATTTGATATTTGAAAGTGGTCTTTGGTGAGGTTTATATTCATGTGCTATGTCCATTTTTAAATTGGGTAACTTGTTTTCTTTCTTTTCGACTATTATTCTAATTTATCTTATACATTCAATCATTGTGCATCATTACAGCTTGCAAATGAATTACCCAACATGAATACACTTTACACCAGTCCAGTTAAACATATACACATTTTCATCAACAGACCATCTTCCTTTTCTGTGTCTTCTCAATGTCTTCCCTCCCTATTTTTTCTCCTTGGTTCCTTTCCTCTCACACTCATCCATCTCCCATCCTCTTCCCACACTGTCTCCAGTATCCCTAACCATTTTTCATGTTTCTATATACATTAATCTTTCAGTTTTATCCATAGAGTGCAGACAGTAGTTGTATATTAAGTGGAGACATACACTGTCTCTTCTTCCTAGCCTGGCTTGCTTTACTCAGCAGTAAATCTTTCATATTCATCCACTTTCTATCAAATGCCAGGGTCTTGTATTTTTATGGCTGAGTAGTATTTCACAGAGTATATATGCCACACTTTTTCAGTCCATTTATCTGTTCATGGACATTTAGGTTGGTTCCATGTCCTGGCGATTGTGAATAATGCCGCAATAAACATAGATGTGCAAGCACTGTTCCAATTTAGAGCTCTCCTCTCCTTTGGATCCCAGGAGTGGGATTGCTGGATCATATGGCAGCTCTATTTGTAGAACTTTGAGGGGCCTCCATATTGATCTCCACAGTGACTGTACTGATTTATATTCCTACCAACAGTACAGAAGAGTTTCCGTTTGGGTAATTTATTTTCTTACTGTTGAAAACTCTTATACATTTTGAATATAAGTCTTACATCAGATATGAGTTTTGAAAGTAATTTCTCCAAATCAGAGGCTTCTTTCTATCCTCAACACTACCTAGCATAGACAAGTTTTTTATTTTAAAGAAGTCCAATTATCAATATTTCCTTTTGCTGATTATAGTATACTAATGGTATTGTATTTGGAATATAATCTCCAAACTCAAGGTCAAGTAATTTTTCTGCTATTTAAAAAAAAATAAGTAGAACTTTGAGTTTTGCATTTAGGACCATTTGAACTAATTTTTGTGAAAGGAGAAAAGTCTGTGTCTGCACTCATTTTCTGGCATGTGAATATTTTGGTTCCAGCATCACTTTAAAAAAAGACAATCCTTTCTGCACTGAATTATCTGCGCTCCGTTGTGAAAGGTATGTTGACTGCACTTGTGGGTCTGTTGTTGGGCTCTATCTTCGGCTCTATTGAGCTGTGTGTCTATTCTTCTGTCCTTATCACAGTCTTGATTACTGTAGCCTCATGTGAGCCCGGACACTTGACAGTGTGAGTTCTCTAGGCTTGTTCTCCTTTGATACCACATTGGTTATACTAAGTCTTTTGATTTTCTATCTAAACTTCAGAATGAGTTTGTTGGTTTCTACAAAATTGTTTGCTGAGATTTAAACTAGGGTTTTATTGAATCTATCGACTGAGTTGGGATGTGATATCTTCACAGTATTGGATCTTCTACTCCATAATTTCTTCCCTCAGAGCTTGGTAGTTTTGCACACATGGTTCTTGTAACATACTGTTAGATTTATATTTATTTCATTTTTTGAAATAGAACACATTATATATGTTTTTAAATTTCAAATTCCAATTATTCATTGTGGTTATGGCAGACAGAAAAATGTTCCTCAAATAGGTCTATAGCTTAATGCTTAGAACTTGTGAACATTTATCTTACTGCAAAATAGACTCTGCAGATGTAATTAAGGATATTGAGATGGGAAGACTATCCTGAATTACCTGGGGGAGCCCAAGGTAACCATTAGGATCTTAGAAGAGGCAGGTAGAAGGGTCAGGGTCACTAAAGGAGATGTAGCACTGGAAGTAGAAGCCAGAGACCTGCAGGAAGGTGTGAAGATGCTATGGTCCTAGTTTTGAATGTGGGTTTAGGGCCTACGAGCCAAATATTGCAGAGTGACTCTAGAAGATGAGAAATCCATAGCCTTTCTTCTAGAGCACCCTGAAAGAATGCAGCATTACTGAGACCTTAATTTTAACTTGGTAAAAATTATTTTATACTCTTACTTACCAAAATGCAAGAGAATATATCTGTGTTGTTTTAAGCCACCGAATTTGTAGTGAGTTGTTGCCTCAGCAATAGGAAACCAAAACGCTGGTACATAGAAAAGCGTTCGTCTATGGACCTTGTACCTTCTGTCTTTGTGTCACATACCAGTTTTGTTTTCAGTGTTGATAATCATGTCATCTGTGAATAGAAGTGATTTTATACTTTTTCCTTTTCAGTATGTAGATGCCTTAGTCTCTTTAAACTGCTGTAACAAAATACCACAATCCGATGGCTTATGAAAAGCCAGGCAGCTATTTCTCACAGTTTGGGAGGCTGGGAAGTCCAAGATCAGGCACTGGCAGACTCGGAGTCCACTGTCTCATAGACAGTCGTCTCTTCACTTTAACCCAATATTGTTGTTCATATCAACTATATACTTACTAATTTTCTACCTGTCTGACCTATCAGTTTAACCTCATGTGGAAGAAAAGGTGAAGGGTGTATTCCGGTATCTTTGCTAAGGGGATTAATCTCATAAATGAGGGCTCTACTCCCAAGATCTAATCACCTCTCAGAGGTCTTATCTCCTAATACCAATGCTTTAGAGATGAGGGTTTCAAGGTAAGAATTTGGGAGAGAGAAAAATATAAGGTCATGGCAGCATACCTTTTATTTCTAAGTGAACCAACTGAGACTTCCAGTACGAGGGCAAATAGAATTGTTAAGAACAGACATCCGAGAAGAAGGTTCCACATGGCTCCTGCAGACTAGGTATTTCAGGGCACACGAGAAATGAAGATTTTCTACTGATAATTCAGCCTCCAGCAAACGAGCTAGCAGGTTAAAATATTCCTCAACATCTACTGAATCTGCTGCACCAGCGATCACAATAGAATGGCAAAAAGATTCTAGATCACCTCTGTCTGCTTGCTCCTGAACATTCAGACTGAACTTCAAGAATTTGAAAGAAACACACCATCCATCAGATGACAAGAAATCACCACCGGATCACGAGAAATATGGGAAAACAAGAAAATACCTCTCCTCCAAGGGAAAAGAGTAACT
>NW_006199220.1:269432-285883 GCF_000334495.1 Tupaia belangeri chinensis
GAGATGGCAGAGGGTAAGAGATAGGGAATCAAGGATGGGGGGAAAAAGCAAAACATACAGAAAACAAGAAATGGAAAATTATTTGCTGACAATAACATGTTTGTCAATGTGCTTGATTGAAACAATATACAGTGTACTCTGGATGGAAAATCTCATTTTGTATGATGTAATGATGAACAGTGAATGAATGCAAATAAATAAATTGAAATAAAAAAAAAAAAGAACAGGCATCCTTGCCTTGCACCTGAGCTTAAGGAGAAACTGTCCAGTTTGCCACCATTAAATGTGATGTCAGCTGTAGATTTTCGTGAATGTTCTTTATCAAATTGAGGGAGTTCCCCTCTCTTCCCAGCGTGGTGAGTGTTTTTATCAGGAATCATTCCTGGATTTTGTCAAATTCATTTACAGCGTCTGGTGATATGATTACATGATTTTCTTTTAGTTGTTGATGTGGTGAATTACCTTGATAGAATCTTGAATTCAGAACCAGTCTTTCAGACTTGAAATAAATTCCACGTGGTCTTGGTGTATAATAATTTTAAACAATGTTGGATTCAGTCTGCTAATGTTTTATCAAAGATCCTCGCATCCAAGTTTACTATAGGTCTTGTTCATAAGATTTTTTATTTTTTTACATTTAATTACTGTGTATCATTACAGCATATCAAGTGAATTTTCCTGCCTAGTTTTAATGTTAGTGTGATACAGTCCTTATGGCATCAGCTAGGCTTTTCTCTGCTTCTATTTCTAGAAGAAAGTTTGGAGAATTGGTATCCTTCCTTTCTTAAATATTTGGTAGAATTTCCTACTAAAGCCATCTGGGCTCAGTGCTTTTGTTTTCGGAAAGTCATGTATTACATTAGCCACGTTGGGTTAGGGCTTCAGCATATGGATTTGACAGAATTCAAACATTCAGTCCATAAATATTGATTAAGATTCTGCAATAGATACAGGGCTAACGCATCCATTTCTCCTTTAAGTTTTGTTGTTGTGTATCTTTCAAGCAATTGTGCATTTCATATGTTATCAATTTATGGACCTAAAGTTATGCATAACATTTCTTTATTATGTTTTTAGGGTCTATGGAAACAGTAATGGTGACCCTTCATTTCTGATGTTAACAGTTGTGTCTTATTTCTTTTTCTCTTGGTTAGCTTGGCGAGAAATTTATAAATTGTATTGATGTTTTCAAAAAGTCAACTTTAATTTTCACTAATCTTCACTGATATTTTCAATTTTTAATTGTATTGATCAGCTCTATTTTTAAATTTTTTTTTTTTTTGTTTCAGGCTTAGACTGCTATCTTTCTCTAGTGTCTTTAGGTGAAGGCTTAAGTTAGTGGCTCTAGATCTTCTTTTCGAATATGTTCAGTTAATGCTATGCATTTTCTTTTTTCCCCACAGAAACTTACAAATTTTAATTTCTGAATTAATATACTTGTACATGTTTGTGGGATAAAGCATAGTTTTTTAGAGCAGGTATCAAGTGTTACATTAGTAACACAAAAATTAAAGTACCTAGAAATGAATTTAACCAAGAAAGTGATAATTTTCTGCTATAAAAATTATAAGACTGTAGAAACAAATTCTGTACTACTTTTGCTTAATTGTGTTAGTTTAAATATTTTTAATTTCCCTTGAGATTTTATTGACTCATATATTTTTTGAAAATGTGTTTTTTAATTTTCAAATACATGATAATTTTCCAGGTGCCTTTTTTCTTGCTGTTATTGAGTCCTAGTTTTAATTCTACTGTGGTCTGAGTACATCGTGTGATTTCTATACTTAATTTGTTAAGATGTATTTTATAGTTCATAATGAGTTCTACCTTGTGGAACGTTTCTCTTGAGCCTCAGAAGAATATGTATTCTGCCGTTATTGGGTGGTGTAGCCTATGAATGTCAACTAGGTGAAATTGATTGATATTGTTGTTCAGATTGACTATGTCCTTACTAATTTTCTGCCTGTCTAACCTATCAATTCCTGAAAGACAGTTTTTTCAGTTTCTAACTCTCACAGGGGGTCTGTCTATTTTGCCTTGATTTCTGTTAGTTTTTGTCACCCTCCTCTTCTTCTTCTACATTTTGTTTATTCTGAAGTCTGTTTTGTCTCTAATAAAACTATTCCACCTTTCTGTTGTTTGCGTTAGCCTGGTCTATCTCTCTATATTCCTTTACGTTTATCCTGTCAGGGTCTATATTTAAAGTGAATTTCTTGTATGGAACATCTAGTTGGGTCATATTTGTTAATCTTGTCTGATAATATGTGTTTTTTAATTGGTTGTTTTTAAACTTAAAGTGATTATTGATATAGTTATATTAATAGAAGTTTTATTTGTAACTTATTTTGTTACCAGAAACTTCTTTTTCTGCCTTTTATGTTTTTAATAGAGCACTTGATATTATCTTACCTCTTTTCCCCTTTTAGCATATTATCATACTTTTGCAAATATTTTTTATGTTTATCCTAGAGTCTGTAACGTATATTTTAACTCATCTAAGTTCATCTTTAAATAATAGGATTCTATTTCATGTGCATGGTGTCGCATCTTCTAATGGAGTAGACCTAATTTTTTATGTTTATCCTAGAGTCTGTAACGTATATTTTAACTCATCTAAGTTCGTCTTTAAATAATAGGATTCTATTTCATGTGCATGGTGTCGCATCTTCTAATGGAGTAGACCTAATTTTTTATGTTTATCCTAGAGTCTGTAACGTATATTTTAACTAATCTACGTTCATCTTTAAATAATAGGATTCTATCTCATGTGCATGGTGTCGCATCTTCTAATGGAGTAGACCTAATTTTTTATGTTTATCCTAGAGTGTGTAACATATATTTTAACTCATCTAAGTTCATCTTTAAATAATAGGACTCTCTTTCATGTGCATGGTGCCGCATCTTCTAATGGAGTAGACCTAATTTGCCCTCATGTCTCTGTGGCACTGCTGTTACTCTGTGTAGCTACCCAGAAGCTAAAGCACTATTTTAAGCAAATAGTTTTCCTTTAGCTCAATTTGAATGTAAAAAAAAGGATTTAGTATTTATTTGTTTCCAATTGTTCTTCTTTTCTTTACCTAGACTAATATATTTGACATATATTTTCATTCTGTTTTTAAACAATCTTTAAAAAGTTATTTGTTTGGGGACTGGCAGGTGGCCTGGTGGTTAAGGGCACTGGACTCCCACATAGCTGACTGCAGTTCAAGTCCTGGACCTAGGGGCTTGCTTTCTCACTTTCCCCCTCTCTCTCTCACTCTGTCTCTCTCTGGTCAAATTGAAATAAATAAATAAATAAATAAAAACAAGCTAAAAAATTCTTTAAAAACACATTAATTTTGTTATCGTTATTATTTTAAAGTTTGCCATAGGGCACATGTGCTCAGCAGAGGGGAATAGAGAGAGAGAGGGAAGTGAGAAAGCAAGCCACCAGGTCCGGAACTTGAAATACAGTTGGGCATGTGGGAGTCCAGAGCCTTAACAATCATGCCACCTGTTGGCCCTCTAAAGACAAGCTTTAACCATTTTCTTCCATAACAGATTGTCTGGCAGTACATTCCTCAGTTTTTGCTTGACTAAGAAAGTATTTTTCTTTAATCTTTGAAGGATAAAATATAAGATTACTTTTAAAACTTCAAGTATTTTATTCTATTTTTTTTTTTTTTTGGAGAGGTTTTTGCTATAGGGCACATGTGCTTGCCAGAAAGACAGAGAGAGACAGACAGACAGAAAGCAAGATATCTCCTCTCTGGGGGGATGGCCATGCTGCAATCTCTTCTCCTCCATTCTCCTCTCAGGAACTTGGGCACGCACGCACATGCGCCTGGTGTGCGATTAAGCCACCACGTCCAGGATGTGAACCGCGGTCGGCTACATGGGAGTCTAGCGACATAGCCATTACGCCAACTGCTGGTCCCACAAGTATTTTACTCTTTAATAAATAGTGCTTAAGTAGTTTCTGATGACAAGCCCACTGTAATTATTATCCTTCCCCCATAGATAAAGTGTTCTATACTTCTCTGGCTTCCTTCAAAATTTTCTCTTTGTGTTTGAGTTTATGTCTTTCTGTACGATATGCCTGAGAATAGTTTCTTTAGGGGAGAAGGCTGAGGATGCTTTGTTTTGTTTCTTTGACAGGGTGTCTCTGAGGTTCCTTAATCTGGACTTGGCATCCATCATTCATTTTAGAAATGTCTTGACCACTATCGCTTCAGAGAATGTGTAACGCTCCGTTTATCATTTCTTCTCAGTCCGCTGTTTTATTATTACATCTTCTGAAGTTGTCCCACAGTCCTTGGCTGCTCAGTTTTATTTTTTGTTTGTTTATTTATTTACTTTTGTGCCTTTTCCCCCATTTGGTCTTCTCTTTGTACTTTAATTTGGGAGGTTGAACTTGTGTTTGATTTATGTTTCTTTCAAGTCTCTGATTAATACTTTGATTTGAGTCTATAGAGACATAAAAGACACTCTTCATTTTTTGTTTTGGGTTTCTGGGATTTCCACTAATTCATTAAAATGACCTTTTAGCTGCTCCATTTGTGGTTTCCATGACTTCGCTCCAGTAACCTTGGCTTGGAGGGGCCATTTGTCCCGAGGCCCAAGGTGTCCTATAGGCCCAAGAAAAGTCATTGATTGCCCTTTTATGCAGCTTACACTAGAGAGCTCTGCCCTAGGAGTTTAAACTACTATATTCTGGACAGAAAAGAGAGTCAGAAATGTTAGGATGTGTCTGTTAGTAATTCTGAGTTTAAAGATTCAGGAATCTTGTGATTTGGCATGCGGGGAGTATTTCTCTTCATTGTCTCACTCACCTCAGACTGAAACTTGTTTATGTCGATTAAGGCTAAAAGCTAAAGACCACAGTAGCGTTGTAGCACCTGTGACATCATTCCAGAACCCGCATACATTTTCATGGCACATTCATAGCTTTTGCTGCAGAGCACTGTGCCCTTCCTGCTCAGCCCTTTGAGAAATGGCAGTGGGATAATCCCTCGATCTTATTACTTAATGTGCTAATGAGGAAGCTATAACTATATTAGCAAGTTGTTTTGAACATTTGTAACTTATTTAGATGTAAGTGGTTCCATTTTTTATTTTATGTATTTTTATACTATAAAAACTATTCTGACGAATTGTGGTAGGCAGAATCTTGGCCCCCAGTGGTGGCCACACCTTAATTTCTGGTACCGGTGAATCTGTTAAAAGGAATTCTGCAGCTATGTGTAAGGCTAAGGACCTTGAGGTGGGGAGATTACACAAGTGGGGCTAATATAACAACAGACGTCTTTAAAGAAGTAGAAGAGAGAGGAGGAATATTGGGCAAAAAGGATGCAGTAAGAGAAGAACTGGACCTTCTTTAGATGACATTGAAGATGGAGGAAGGCAGCCATCAGCCGAAGCACGTGGCGGGAAAGACCTTCAGAGACAGACTGCGGAAAATCGCGACCTTGGTCCAACTGCAAGAAATAGAAATTTGCCATCAATTCAAATGGTAGAACACAGAGGCTCTTCCAAAAGTTCTGGAAATGGGTATGGCTTGCTCACATCTTGACTTTAGTGTGGTGGGGCCTGTACCAGGCTTCCGACCTACAGAACTCTAATAATGTGTTACTTTAAGCCATTACAATTGTGATGATTTGTTATAGCAGCAATAGGAAACTAATACCCAAAGGATTCCTGTGCTTTTTCAAAATACTGCTGTATCCCTGACACAATAAAGTGATACAAAGCCTGCTGTAGTTTAACATCATAGTCCCGGCATATTCTGAAAGATGAAAATCACAGAAAAAATCACTCTGTGATTGTTATGGCCACATTTGGCACCGATAATGACGACTCTATCTATGCTAATAAAGGCACAAAGCAACTGAACTGACCTTCACCCCTGTGCCTCCCCATTCATCTCCTTTATTTTCTAACTCCACGTCCATGGCTGATTATGACGGCTCGTTCTTTTCACTGATGTTATCCTGCATATACAAACCCAGGCACCTAATTCAAGAATAGCTTTTAAGGAATTGATTGCCCCAAGTAATCGATTGAGTGTAAAGTTACGTCGTTGAAGAATGCGTACGGGTGAGAAGATGGTGCCAGTGAAATCGAATGAGGAAAGTGATGTACTGGAAATACAGAAGAGTCATGACTTGTTTGGAGTGTGCTCCTTAAGTAGGAATAAATTACGTTACGCTATAAGCTCAATTCCCCTTGGTCAGAGTAACTCTGAAAACATACGTCGGTGCTAAAGCAGTATCACTGTGGGTTTTTTTGTTTGTTTTTTTTTTAATGAGAATACATTTGTTTTAAAGCAATACTCAGAGTCCCTTGAAACAAAATACCTATCAGCATTTGGGAGTGGTAGAAGCCTAAACTAGAAAGCTGCTAGAATGTTGTAATATTTTACCAGATAACAGAAAGTCCATTGAAATGTTTATGGTGTGAAAAACAGACTGTTATTTTTTGGGGGAATATATTTTCCAATTAATTTTACCCCAGTACTTTTCTTTTATATAATTTGCCAAAATGGGCCATATCTTTTATTCACAGGTTTTTTTTTGTTTTTTTTTTTTTTTGTCCCAGGATTATTCAACTTAAACCTTAAAGCAAACACTACTGCCTTTCTAAGCACTTGCTCCTAGAACTGGCAAGTTTAGCGTGAGAAAAAGCAGCACACCATTAAAATGACATCTGGTCCTCTTCTTTTCAGTCCACATGTGACGTTAGGATTCCACTCATTCTACATGGTCCAGGTAGAGATTTACCTCCGTAAGGTACTTTACAGCACCAGCCCTCTGTGGTGTCCCTCCTTCTGTGACAATCTAAACATTTGCTATCCGTAAACAACCTGAGTCTCAAACATCCAGCCACTCATTCATGCACTCGCGTGCCTGCTCCCCTGCTGGTGCATCCTGGGGCTCAGGTTAGCCAACGCCAAGGTGAGGGGACTCTGAGCGCGTCACAGGCTGGTGGTAAGCACACGCGAAGGTGCGCGGTACGCACTGCGGCAGGACTCGAAGGTCCCCTCGTGTGTGACAGCGAGACAACAGCGGCGCGCTCGCCTCTCTGCAGCTGTTCCTTGCCCTGAGCCTGTCTCCTGCTGTCTTCCGCAGTGTCTCACGTGCCGACATGTACAGAGGTCTTTTTGAGAGAATGGTTTCTCTTTGTTCTTAGTCTCCCCCATTCTTCCAGCCCCTGTCGTGCACCTTCCCTCCCCGTCAGCCTGCACTATTATTCTGAGTTATTGAAAACTGGTGGCTAAAATATGGGCTCAGCATTCAGACCGCGTGCATTTGAACCCCGACCCAGTCATGGCCAGGCAGGTCATGTGAACTCCTAGTGCCCGGATTTCTCCCATGGAATGAGGGTAGTAATGGCGCTTGCCCGCAGTGCTCTGTGAGGTTGGAATGAGATGTATGATGTGCGTGAAGCGCCTAGGAAGCTCTGCAGAGAGAGCTGCCTATTTACAACAGAACAGGGGCCAGCCATGTCTTCGGTTTACGACTTAGGACCAACAAGAAATCTTACTACTGCTAAAGTCATTGCTTTTTTTCTTTTTTTAAAGATTTTTTTTAATTTTATTTATTCATTCATTTATTTTAATTTGACTAGAGAGAAAGATACAGAGAGAGAGAGGAAAGCAAGCTACCAGGTCCAGGACTTGAACCGTGATCAGCCATGTGGGAGTGTCCAGCACCTTAACCACCATGCCACCTGCTGGTCTTTTTTTTTTTTTTAAATCAGACACAACTGCCGTAATTATGGGCTTCTGTAGCATAGGGTGAGTGTCCCCTCACAAGGACCACCATGGAGGGGTCTGAGATAAGTCAAACCCTGGCACCTGGGAGAATAGAGGCAGTGTCGGAGCTGCCAGGCATCTGGGCTCTATTCCTACCAAGAGTTCTGGGCTTTGATTTATGAGAGAACAAATGACAGATAATAGCATTTGGAAACAAAAGTAGCAGATCTTCTCAGTGCTTGAACTGAGATTTGCTCCTATGGCTTTACAACCTTGGTTTTCTTCCATAATACAATGGGTTCCTAGTGGAACAGAGTTCCAGGGAGTACACAGGAAAGACACTTGTACAATGCTGTGGTCACACGTCTTGGCAAGGACTGAGAGAGGAGGCATGAGCATGGGGACGGGGGTGTCAGCTGTTGTGCAGGACAGTAATGGTGGGGAACAGACCACGTTTCTTAGTGGCCCTGCCACGTGCTGAGACACACTCTAAACTGGATGGTATAGACAGTCTGTAAGATGATTGATGGTTGGTGCAACTATGCTGAGTATCTTTATTCAATTTACTGTGTCCATATTCCACGTTCACTCTGCAGGAATATGATACAGATTTGTATTTTCCTCTTAATGTGGCTCCACACTGTCTTAAATGTCACTGTACTATAGTGTGGTAAAATAGCATACCACTTAACATTCATATTAATGTCATACTCGTATTAACGGAACACCATGTTAATGTAATCCCCATACTGTGGAGGATAATGCACAGGGTGTCAAGAGAAGTTGAGATTCTGCCCAGTGCATTTCCTGCCCTGCTCTTGGCCAATGGGATTTCCCAGTGACAAGACCTGAATGCACTGTCTCACCTCCATGCTTCCCTGCAGCCTGGAGTCTGAGGGCTATCATAGAGTTAAGATCCTGCATGACCTGAATTTAGGGCAGAAACCAGACAGCTGGCGTTCTCAGCACGGATAGTAATTGTGTGAGTGACCAGAAAAACTAGATCTAGGCTATCTTGTTCCGCAGTTAAAGATGTGGTGGAGGCTTTACTTTCACTATTTTAATCCCTCGGAAGGATTTGGAAAATGAATGGAAGGCTAGTTTGTTATTTTCCCTTCATGGTTCTTCGTCTGACTTTTTAACAAGCACAACGGCTTTAGAAGTCCTTACTTCTTTTCTATTTGGGAAACAGCCTGTGTCTCACAGTGGTGCTGTGGCACCCTGCGCATCTCCTCACCTCTCCCCGTGCTTGAACTGAGATTTGCTCCTATGGCTTTACAACCTTGGTTTTCTTCCATAAATACAATGGGTTCCTAGTGGAACAGAGTTCCAGGGAGTACACAGGAAAGACACTTGTACAATGCTGTGGTCACACGTCTTGGCAAGGACTGAGAGAGGAGGCATGAGCATGGGGACGGGGGTGTCAGCTGTTGTGCAGGACAGTAATGGTGGGGAACAGACCACGTTTCTTAGTGGCCCTGCCACGTGCTGAGACACACTCTAAACTGGATGGTATAGACAGTCTGTAAGATGATTGATGGTTGGTGCAACTATGCTGAGTATCTTTATTCAATTTACTGTGTCCATATTCCACGTTCACTCTGCAGGAATATGATACAGATTTGTATTTTCCTCTTAATGTGGCTCCACACTGTCTTAAATGTCACTGTACTATAGTGTGGTAAAATAGCATACCACTTAACATTCATATTAATGTCATACTCGTATTAACGGAACACCATGTTAATGTAATCCCCATACTGTGGAGGATAATGCACAGGGTGTCAAGAGAAGTTGAGATTCTGCCCAGTGCATTTCCTGCCCTGCTCTTGGCCAATGGGATTTCCCAGTGACAAGACCTGAATGCACTGTCTCACCTCCATGCTTCCCTGCAGCCTGGAGTCTGAGGGCTATCATAGAGTTAAGATCCTGCATGACCTGAATTTAGGGCAGAAACCAGACAGCTGGCGTTCTCAGCACGGATAGTAATTGTGTGAGTGACCAGAAAAACTAGATCTAGGCTATCTTGTTCCGCAGTTAAAGATGTGGTGGAGGCTTTACTTTCACTATTTTAATCCCTCGGAAGGATTTGGAAAATGAATGGAAGGCTAGTTTGTTATTTTCCCTTCATGGTTCTTCGTCTGACTTTTTAACAAGCACAACGGCTTTAGAAGTCCTTACTTCTTTTCTATTTGGGAAACAGCCTGTGTCTCACAGTGGTGCTGTGGCACCCTGCGCATCTCCTCACCTCTCCCCGCCAACTGCCAACCATCTTGATCTAAAAAGAAAGAAAGGAAAAAGCACTGGTCTGCACCTGAAGCTTTGTGAAGACACTGGCACAATCCAGTGTGTGCAGGTGTTACAGGAGGGTGTGCAGATAGATTCAAAGGGCATTTATCCAATCAGGAGCATGCTATTCAGCCGAGACTCTCATTTCCAGCTCTCGGTTGTGCAGTTGTCTTGAGAATAATTATGTGCAAGCACTGTTTGGAATGCGTGGTGACCTGGCCAGGAAAAGACGACTCTAAGAATAAATAGCAGTTAAGTAGCACAAGAGCCTACCGTCTGTTTAAAAATAGGTAACCTGTGTAAACCTGGGGATTTTAGTTTATTCTGGGCTGGTAAACACATCTCTAGACTACTAAACTGTAGAGGAGAAGCCTTTCATTTTGTTTTGTAAAAACCTGCTCCTCATCCCTCTTAACCACAACCACAATTGTGCTTTTTCATGATTATTTCTGGCTCATTTAATGTTTGCTGTCTGACAAGTTTTCTTTCACTATTTATGAGTTATCAATGGATCTCAAGTCTTTTATATATTTATGTATGTTATAGAAAATATGTAAATATCGTGTTTGTTTCATAAATAAAGATCATATATTTTCAATAGAAAGAACTCTAGAGACACTTCTTATAGCAATCTAAATACAAATCTCAATTTCCTATTTTCTTATTGAAATCTCTTCATAAAACATTAAAAAAGAAGATAGAAAGAAGGTTTATCACTCCTAAGGGCTTCCAGGTTGATTTTAAACAGTAGGACAAACTAGAAAATTTTGTTATGTATGTATATGAATGAAAACGAAGAATTACTATCTCTGTTTTCAGAAGGCAGGGACTGCAGTGACAGAGGTACTAGCTAATGGAAGATGTCCACCATTCCACAGTACTGGACCCGTTCGCCAGATTTCCATGGTGCACAGACGAACTCTGCCTTGCCTCCATGGCCCTTGACTTTCGGCTCTCTTGGATTTGGAGAATTGTGGAATTAGTTCCCTCCTACTCTTCTCAGTATTGCTCTTTTAAGGTGGCTCACGTTCTCATTTCACTTTCTTATATCATCTTCAGTGCTGACTTTCATGTGCTTCCTTTTCCAATGTGACATTCACTTCAAACGTATCCAGTTTTACGTCTTCATGGATCTTCTTTCCGTGGTCTGCCCTGCTGGCTGTCTTGAGCACCATGTCTACACTGTCACATACTCGCTGAGGTCTTAACCCAAGGCACAGTCTTCCTAATACTTAACTCACTTCTTCCTTCCTCCACATTTTGACACGTTTGCATCAAAGTTGTTTGTTGTTCTATGAACTCAAGCTCCAAAAAGCTTTGCTGAACTTTCTATGATTTATCTTGACTATACTTGATTTTAAAAATTACTGCGATGTTAAGAAAAAGCTTACTTTGGGCCAGCAGATGGTGTAACAGTTACATCACTCGACTCCCACATGGCCGATTGCAGTCCGAGTCTCTGACCCGGTGTGTTGAAACTCATGCCAGGAGAGTATGCGTGCCCAAGATCCCAGGGGGAAGATGGAGGAGAAGGGATGGTGGTGTGGCCATGCCCCTTGGGGGGTGATCTCTCGCTTTGCTTCTCACTGTCTCTTTCTCTGTCTTTCTCTAGCCAAGTGCACACACGCTAAGGCCAAAAATCTCTTAAAAAAAAGAGAAAATCTTTTAATATTTTTTGTCTTCCTGGGTGAGTTTAAATTCCAGAGTTTTCTTTGTTTTTACAGAATTCACTGTCTAGAATTTTCATTGCTTTGAAGTTTTATGAAAAATAGGAAAGCATTTAAAATATGCGTATATTATCTTTATGACTAAAAGGGCCTGGGAAGTCATTTAGTAGAACTGTCATTACGTAGATAAAGAATTCTGGTTAGACAGAAGTGACTGCAGTTTCTAGGCCCTTGCTAAAGCTTTGCTTCGACCGAGCATGAGGAGAAAAGAGGTTGTTGTCTACTTGGGCACCCGCGTCTCTACATACGTTTATTTCCATTTCTTCTCTTATAACAATTCCAGTCTTCAGGACCTATAAGAATAACAGATTCTGGGAGTTACACATCTTTTATTTATAAAAGCCCATTTCTAAAAGTTGAGTCTTCATTCTTCCTGACTGCAGTGTGTACGCAGTCACACTCAGTGGCCTCGGGCATGTGTCCCGGGGCCTCAGCACACTCTGCTCTCTGTGTGAGGGTCATTGTCTCAGACCTGTCCTGCCACCAGTCTTAGATCATTAGTGAAGTCCAAATTTTTTAATAACCACTCATAAATAAGGGCATGACAATGGGAGTCTAGCAGCAACGTCAATAATTTTAGATTTAGAAAATCACATATTATGACATCGTAAGGAAGAAATGCTGTTCCATCTTAGAGTGACTTTATTATGTGATGAAAAGGGAATTGAAATGAATATGGGCATTGTAACTTCTAGGAGTAAGAAAAGCACACTTAGACATGGGCATAGCTTTTAGTGAGGTAAAATTCCTGTCAGTAAACCAATAAAATTTGATTTATTTCTCCAGATGAACATCTCTAAATAGGCCCATATAATAATAAGTACCTACTGGCTTTTATGCCTGTAGTTCCTCATAGTTATTTGAAATGAGCTTGTGGTGATGGTTCAAGGCTAATATCATTATTTTTCCCACTACAAGCAAGGCATAGTTCCTGCAGGATTTCTGAAATGCCCTTTTATATGCCTTTCTGGAAGGCAGAGTGATTGCTTTATCAAATCCATGTCCATCCATATCCCTTTATTAGATCAAATAGCACTTTCTAAGAATCAACTTGTCTTGGTCCTCAGTTTTGTTAGAGGAAGGAGTTTTAAAGACCATAGTAGGAATTTTTCACTTGATTTGACACTATTGGGAAAAAAATGTTAAAAGGGGATGTAATTGTCTCTCATATGAATATGCAATAAATGCATGTCGAGTATTTCATTTAACTCACCAATTAGCAGAGGAACTGGAAAAGTTATTTGAACTGGTTGGTGCCAGGATGAATCTAAAGAGTCAACTCATATATGTCATCAGAAAGGTTGTCTTAAGTTTGCTTAATAGATGCAAAACTGGCTTGTTCAACAATTCAATTGAACCTCCACCATACAGAGTTTATTTGCATGCCTCTAACCAAGAATTATTTGCATTGCTATCAGTTTTCTGCAGGTTAATGTCTATCCCTACAGAATTATAAAATAGCTGGAAAAAAAAAAGAAAGGCATAAATGCCATAGAATTCAATAACCCTGGGTGTGTTATAAACAGTACACCGTTTGCCACTGAAGATGCCCTGTAATCTTTTGGTCCATTTCATTAGCTGATTTTTATGATCTCTGCAGAAGCTCAGAACTCCCTTTCCTCTATGTTCACCTGAGGCAGCTCATCATGTATGTGTCCTGGAGAAGAGTGTGTCTCACAATTGGAAGATGATCTTGAAGAGCATCTAAAAACCGTCACATTTGGCTCATTCAGTGAAGCAGTTGTCTGAGTGGAATAAGACTGGAACAGGAGGAGGGGAGTGTTAAACATTTAGAAAGCGTTTCAAGAAAACTTGGCTAGGGGTCTTTTGGCTTCATATATTCACTTGCTATGTACTTGGGAATAGCTAATACAATTACACAAAACTATAGCAGGAAGTTTATCAATTATATATGGTGTAATCTGAGCAGAAGTTGAAGGTCATATGGTCCAAATCCTAAATAGTTTTATTAAGACTTTAGTAATGAATTAATTTATTTATTCTCTAGATGGAAAGCTCTGTAAGGGCAGGGACTCTACCAATTTTGTTCCAGGTGGTTTTCCCCAAACCTTGCATGGTGTTTGAGATATGGTGTATATTGTGACACATGTTTATCCGACGTAATTATTATTATTTTATTTTTAGATAAGCTCTCCCATGTTATGGTGCTCCCACCTCAGTATCCTGAGTGTCTAGACCACAGGCTAGTGTGTGCTGCACCTGGACTTATTCTCTGAAGATGGTCTGGTCGTATACCTGGGCCAGCCTCAAGCTTGCGAGACTCCTGCCCCAGCCTGCTGGGCCACTGGTGTTATAGGAGCACACTACCATGCCTGCCTGCCTTTGGGTTCAGCTAGGGGACAGATCTGGCTTTTCATGCCTCCCAGCCTACAGAACATAGCATCTTACCTGTGCAACCCATGAGGGCTGGGCCAGCCAGTGAAATTTTAAGAATAATTAAAAATGTTTGCTATAGAATATATTCACTCACTGGGGAGTGACAGAAAGGGAGAAAGAGGGAGAGAGAATCTCAGAAAGCAGCCTCTGAGTGGGATGGCCAAGCCTCAACCCCTTCTCCTCTCTTCTCCTCTTGGGGTTTGGGGCATGCAGGCACGTGCACCCGGCATATTTTTCAAGCGACCAGGTCCAGGGCTTCATCGATGCAGTTGGCCATGTATGACCCTGCTGCCCTTGCCAGCATGCCACCGGCAGGCCCTTAAGAACAATTTTTCACCATCTACTCTTTGTCCAAAACTGTGCTAGGTGCTGCGTATGACCCTGCTGCCCTCGCCAGCATGCCACTGGCAGACCCTTAAGAACAATTTTTTACCACCTACTCTTTGTCCAAAACTGTGCTAGGTGCTGGAATCAAAAATAAATATACAAGTTATATTATGATTCATATTTTAGAGAAGTTTATGATGTTTTTATCAATTTTTTTCCAAAGGAATTTATCATTTATGAGAAAATTTAGAAAATATGGCCCACTGACAGGAGGATAGTTTGCCCCTAACCCACATCATGTAGACACATCTATAGTTTTTAAACAGGTGGTTAATATCACCTCTAGTGAGCTCTTCCCAAGGAGCATTCTTAGTGTCACCCAGATAGGGACGCCGAGCTGCCCAGTGCAGACTGTGGGCTCCCGTGGCTGCTGCTCTAAGGTTTCCCATCCCATTGCAGGTTTCTGAGTACGGTCGGGGGCTTCTCCTCTTTTAGAGCAGTGTAAGAACCACCAGCACTGACTAGCCTGTGTCAGAGTCTAGGCTGAGCACCCGGTGCCTGTTAGCTCGTTTAATCGTCATGGCTGTCCTACAGAGTGGGCGAGGGGTTCAGGGTCACGTGGGCGGCAGGGGTAGGACAGGCCGCTCTATGATGTAGCCTCAACGTGTGGAAGTGACATGACAAGAGTGAAGCCGTGTCCCCAGGGAGCAGGGAGCGTCCGTGCATCTGTGTCTGTGTGCACGTCTGCGTGCCCAGGGGGAGGAGCCGTGCAGTTTTCCTATGTCCCTGACACAATGGAGAGAACAGTTTGCTTTGCTTTAAACTTCTCACCAGATGGGTCTCTGTACAATGAAAAACTGTGGAGTGACTCTGACAATTGAATCAATACTTCCATTAGCGGCAACGTGCAATGTGAAGGTTCAGAAGGGGACTGGATTATGTTTTGGAGAATTATTATCCTCCATGGGTGGAGTGTGGGCTGCCACGGAGGGACTGGGGAGTTTTCCAAATGCGTCTAGGCTCCAAAGAGGTCATTCAGTCTTTCACACAATGGCATTTTGGCTCTTTTACCACCCTCAGCCCAAAGAGTGCAGAAATTGATGCTGTCTGCCCATAAGTCATCCTTCAAACCTTTGTGTTTTCAGGACAGCTTGGCATTTTTCTTCTCCTCATCTTTCAAAATTTCCAATAGCCTTCACATTTGATTTTTTTCTCTGAATTTTTGTCTCCTAAAATGTCTAAATTTCTACTTCCTTTGGTTTTGCTTCCAATTTTGAGCTCAGTGTGCTCTTCTGAATCCATCTACCTCCTTCTAATTAACCTGCCTCCACTCCACACACACTTCTTAGTCTCGGCTTCATTGTGTCATCTACATAAATTACTGAGGTTATTTCAGCTTTCTCTCAGACCTCCTTTACCTACTTTACAGAGTTTTTCGTTTCTTGCCATTATCCCTGATCAGTCTCACATCTCTTTCTTCTAGTAATGACCTAGCAAGAAAATTATTTTTTTAATGTTACTTTCCCTTAATTTAATTCTTTTCACTAAGAGGCCAGGATGCTCAGATCACAGTGCCGCTCCAAATTCTTTTGATTGTCTTTTTTTTAATATCATACTAATGTGCATTGAAAGAGGGGGAAAAAAAGAATGTGTAGGAAATTAGAACAAATTCTATAAAGAATTATATTTTCATTTAATTAAAAATACTGTATCAGTTGTTGGTCTAGATTCTAAAAGGTTCTTTTGAGGTAAAAAATAATAACAGCATATTACAACAAAATGGCTACTTTCAAGGAGTTTACTTTTCAAATTTGAGTTGATCTGTGATTATTCCAAGGCAGAATTTCATGTATGCTCTTTCTGTTTTTGACTTTTTAGTGTGAGAAATTTCACACACATGTAAAAATAATATAGCATCAACTCCCATGTGGCTATCTCTTAGTCTGAACTATGGCGAATCTTGTTCTCTCTGCATTCCT
>NW_006199220.1:286385-297286 GCF_000334495.1 Tupaia belangeri chinensis
CTGCCTACTTCCTCCTGGAGTATTGGGGGCAAGGGGAATCTACACATCATGCCACTTTATTGAAATATTTCTGTATGTATCCCAGATGGAAAAGTAATCTTTTGGGGAAAAAACATATAGTACTATAGTTACTGCTAAAAATTGGGGCAGTATGTTTCTTCTGGTCCTGCTCTGCCCTCATAGGATGAGGATGGCAACGGGGGAGACCGATCATGAATAAATACAAGCAGATCCACACATGGAGACAGTGACAACACGTTGGGAGTGCTGTAAGGGAAACAGGAGGGAGTGTAACCACTGTGGGCTAAGTGGTCAGCCGAGACCTTTGTGAGGGGGTGACATTTAAGCTGGGGTAGGACAGAAGAGAAGGACCTATCCAGGTGGAAAATCAGAGGAAGAGTATTTCAGGAGGAAAGGCCTGCTTCCTTTGCCTCCCCTGTAAGTCAGGACAAGAGCAGGAATTGCCTGTATCATGACTTTGGAGGTTGAGTCAGATCTCGCAGGTAATGCACCGCCCACTGGTTGATGGTAAGCATGGAACAGAAGGCAGTGGGGTTATTAAGAAAAAGTAGATCACGTCTTGTATCTAAAAGGGTCCTTAGCTAGGAACATTTAACCTACCATATAAATCCCCAGTTATTTATACCAGAAACACACGGTTTTTTATTGAGCGCGTACTATGTGTAAGGCATGTGCGGGCTGATATGGAAAGCTAAAGACATATCTAGGAACCAGCCAGCTTTGGAGATACAGGGATAACGCAGCCCCCACAATGCTGCAGACACACAGAGACCCCAGATTTGCGCTCAGAGGTCTCCCTGGACACACCAAACCATGCAGCTGTCATTCCTTCTGGCTGAAGCTGAGGGCGACCTGTGGAGTAAAGACTCCAACAGAGGTCTACCATTCTCTGTCTCTCTCTCTCTCACAGGAGGCATGAACAGGGAAACTTTTCTAAAAATTAAAGAAACACCTAGGAACTAAAGTCTCATATAGCCTATGTTTTATTTCTGTTATTTATGACTACTTTGTCTCACTCTCTGTTCTAGAAACACTACCTCCCAAACACGCACACCCACTGGAATGCATACCTCTCCTTATGACGCCCCGTTGGGCTGCGTGCAAATTCAGCAGATATGGCTTTTCTTGGGGGATGACCTTATAAAGCACTGGAATCATGGTGGCTATTTCTGGACATTTGAAATGCTCACGGCAAGGGAGCCTTCACATTTCCGAAAGAAAGGCTGTCACAAATACTGAACTTTATTGAAAAAAGAGCCAGATGCTAATGGAAAATATAAATGTTATCCAAGAAAAGTTTGCATTTGTATATTAATGATATTTTTGTATCAAATAGCTACATGTGGCCCTATTTATTTTCTACATGTGGGTGTCCACTTCCAAGGAAATGATGGCTGAGATGCTGGAAATGCAAAATTAATTAACACCTGGTATAGTTCATTTGGCTCCTGCTGACGCTGTAATGGCTTTATTTGTACATAACTGTGTCTGTTGCTTATTTTTGACAAGTTTGGACAAAATACCTGCTCTGTACAATTTCTGGGTTTCTGATGCTGCTGAGAATAACTGCAAGGAGCAGAGGTAATGAAAGGAGAATGAAAGACTGCAGTGTTATTGTGAGGGATTATACTTTTATTGGTACTGATTATGTGTCAATCCTTGGATTTTATTTGCAAATGAGAGGATATTTTAAGACTAATAGCTTCTTTTATGGAAGCAAAGTGAAGAAAGTGATTTATTTTAATTACAGTTTATGCCACATAAATGTTGCACCTTTAAGGGTGTATTGTAACTTGTTTTCCAAAGGCCTTGTCCTGTAGTAATGAAAGATAAGGTCTAAATATGACATGCGGAAAAAGGACCTTGAAAGCCTACCTTCATTTTCTTATCTATTGTTATTACTCAATTGTTCTTTTATTTTTTTAATCTTGCTTGTTTCTTTATCTTTCTCTTCAGACAAAATGATACCTAAACTATCTCAAACATTATGTATCTTATGTTTTAAACTTAAGTTACACCTGATAAAACATATGCATGTTATATGTATGAAATAAATAGGGAAAAAGACATTTTTAGTGTAGTAAGGCAGATTGCAAAACAAATTTCATCAAATTTATAACTTGACAATTCTTTATTAAGATTTATTTCTATAAATGAAAATTATATTTTAATGTATGTGTGTAAAAGTGTGTGCATGTGTATATAAATACATATGCATAAATGTAAATATATATTGATGTGGTGTGCGTGTATGTTTAAACCTTGAGAAATCTTATTTGTAAAATTTTTTGATTACTGACTTATTAAATTTCTTTTTCTTTTATTGTGCCAGAGAACATGTGTATGCCAGAGAGAGAGAAGGGCAAGAGAGAGACTGAGAGACAGAGAGACAAGCATCCCCCAAAGGGTATTGGCCATGCCGCCATCTTTCTTTTCTGGTTCTCCATCTCCTCAGGACCTTGGCACATGTGTGCATCCCATCATGAAAGCTGCTGAGGCTGGGATTTGAACCCTGTTGGCTTCTGGCTTCTGCATAGCAGTTAGCCCCCGTGCTATGGTACTGGATATATTTCTCACTTTTTATTTTTTGGAGAGGTTTTTTTGCTACAGGGCGCGTGCGCTCGCCAGACAGACAGAGAGAGACATAGAGACAGAAAGCGAGAAATCACCCCCCAGGGGGGATGGTCACGTCGCAATCCCTTCTCCTCCATTCTCCTCTCGGGATCTTGGGCATGCACACACACGTGCCCGGCATGAGTTCTAAGTCACCAGGTCCGGGATGCGAACCGTGGTTGACTACGTGAGAGTCCAGCGACATAGCCATTATGCTAACTGCTGGTTCCCCTTCTCATTTTTAAGGTAGTTTATTATCAGATATTTAAAATTATAAGTTGGAAATATTTGGGGAACACTTAGTTCATAAAGTATCAGAATTTAATGTTGCAAAACTTGAGATGAATTATTTTAAGAAACACACGTGTTGATTCACCTGTTGATAAATCCTAACGTGATTGGGACCTAGGAGGACAACAGTATTGGCCTAATCGAGCACCTGTTAAGGACCAAGTATGTGCTCAGTTCCCCAGGAGCAAACGGAATCGCTTTGGCTGTTAGCTGCCTGCCATGCCGTCTTAGCGCTCTTTCTCTGGGCGTCATCACATCCCTTCCCTGCACAGCTCCCCATTTTAATTTTTGGTTCTGATGGGGCAGTAGTCATGATGCCAGTGACCTGAGACGTAGTGACAGGATCTGACTTTGGCCGAGCCAATCACAGTACTTGGGGTAGTGAGGGATTCATAGCTGAGTCTACAACTACAGGAGGGATAATTTGTGGATGTTTGGGAAGAATTTGCTCTGTCCTTTGGAATTATTATTTTTTTAAAGAATTATTTTGTTTAAATTTATCTATTTATTGTTATTATTTTCCAGTTTGATCAGACAGAGAGAGAGAGAGGGAGAGGGAGAAAAACTGCCAGGCCTAGGATTTGAACTATGGTCGGCCATGTTGGAGTCCAGCGCCTTTAACCACCATGCCACCTGCCCACTCACCTTTGGAATTATTAATCTGAGATCATGTGATCCAGGAAGTATTAGCTACTAAATTATATTTTTACTTTTGCCCAAATCAAAATTAATTTCTATCCTTTGCAGTGGAAAGTCTTGGTGAGTAAAGTCATGGCAGCAGAGATGTGTAAATAAGTTTCTAGCCTTTAAGTAGTTCTGCCTGGTTAGACAGACTTTCAAAGGGGTCATCAGGTGGCATGGTGGTTAAGGCACTGGACTCTCACATGGCCACCACAGCCTGAGTCCCAGATAAGGTGGCTTGAAACTCACACTGGGCATGTGTGCGTGTGTCCATGTGGGATCTGGAAAGTAAACTCAAGTTCATCTAAACAAAATTGAGAAAAAAAGAATCAAAATAATCAAGGCGAGCCCAAAAGGAGACTAAATCCCAGGCGTCTCAACTACCTCCAGTGAAATGACTGGAATGCCTCCTGCCCAAGTAAGATCCACACTTCAGTCCCAGTCTTGATTACTAGTGATGTTTCTTTTAGGACTAGGTTTTGTTGGTGCAAAGTGGAAGAAAAGTTCTGAGTTTCTTTCAATTTTAGGTTCCCTGGAAGACCCAACAATCTCACAAGAGATAGGAACAGTGAGTCTCTGGGAGTATTGTCATTAGGACAGAGTACTGGCGAGTCAATATACTTAAAAGTTCTTTGTGTCCACAGCAGTTTTCCTGCATTGCCTTTTATTCTGATTCCCTTATCGACACTGGCAGTGCAAAGTGGGTAAGATGCAGCAGCATTACTTCAGAAGCAGGAGGAAGTCCTGCATGTACTTCCTCAATTCCCAGAAGAACTTAAAACTTTTTTAAGATTATGTCTCTGGTCCTCTGAAAAACTCAAATCAGTAAGTTAACATCACCAAATGTTTTTGAGAGAGTTTCAAGCCATATCCAAGACTATTTAAAGACATTTAAGACATAAATATAAGTCAATATGCAAACTATGTAATTTGTGACAGACCAAGCTGGATCCAGCGTTAGACTAGGAATAGAAACGACAAAGAAAGGTGGGTTAGCCTCCAGAAATTCTCCACCCTTGTGTTTCCCACTAGCCTTAAAGGCTCAGTCATAATAGACACTCAGATACATTTGGAATTAAGTTTTTAAGCAAAGTGATTCAAAATGATACTGTTGATTTTTATACTTATAAGGACAATAATCTTCTGTTGAGGGCTCAGCAAACACCCCAAAGTTTACGGTATGCTTTTTAATGAAATTAAAAAACTACTAAACTCGGGAACCAGCAGTTAGCGTAATGGCTATGTCGCTGGATTCCCATGTAGTCGACCGCAGTTCGTGTCCCGGACCCGGTGGCTTAAAACTCACGCCGGGCGCGTGTGCGTGCATGCCCAAGATCCCGAGAGGAGAATGGAGGAGAAGGGATTGCGGCGTGACCATCCCCCCGGGGGGTGATTTCTCGCTTTCTGTCTCTATGTCTCTCTCTGTCTGTCTGGCGAGTGCACGCGCCCTACAGTGAAAATCTCTCAAAAAAAAAAAAAAAAAAAACTACTAAACTCTTCCATGCCATAAGCACCTGATGTGCATGTCCACGTGTGTGCATTTCAGGAGCCCAACTAGTGAGTGGCTTCATTCAGCAAAGTTCCTGAAGCAGGGCTGGCCCTTTTACCCTCTGAGAGGCAGGGAGAGCAAATCTCTGTGGTATTAGTCAGGAAAGAATGTGGGGCACCAGTCCAATAGGCTTCCTTTCAAAGGAAAAAGAGACTTACACTTGAAGACGTGTTTTGGGTGTTCCTGGCCCTATCAAAGATTAAAATGAAACTCTGAAGTGAAAATGACTCAGATCAAATCACTGTTGAAAGCATTTTACTCTTCTCTTTTGTAATCCGTGTCCCTCCAGACATGCTATAAATACCAGAGCTTAATTATATAATATGCAATGATAATCTATATTCTTTAAATATAATAAATATAAAATAAAATAAAATAAAATAAATATAAAATAATGTTATTGAGGGAAATATAATAATAGCTGCCATTTTTGAGTACAGACTATATATAGGGGAAGTGTTAGACTCTTTAAATAGTCATCCTCTTAGTGTCCTGAATGAGAACATACATTTTATTATCTACATTTTTAGAAATGAGAAAGCTGAAGCATTCTGAAGTTAAGCGACTTGCCTCGATAAACAGAGCCAGTTAGTTTGTAGGCCTGGAAGTTTGGAACAGTCTGTGATTCCAAAGTTGGTACTCTTTAGTCCGTATCAATTTATCATTGCCATCACCTCAGTAATGTACAAAATAAATCGATGAATCGATCAACCAAAGCAAAACCAGAAATTCTAAATGCAATATAATGGATGCATTTTTTAATAAAGTAAAAAAAAATAGAACAAATTTCTCTCAAAGAAATGTTTACTGGCTGTGCCGGTTTCTGAAAACAAAGCAAAACAATGCCAGCTACATACAGCTAAGTTTGGGACTGTGGGTATCTTTCTGGTAAATTTTGTTCAATGAGTTTACATAAAGCAAAAGAAAAGATGAACAAACCTTCTGTTTGTTTGAAGAGAGTGGGCACTGGTGCGAAGGTAGTGGTACGTGATGGTTCTTTTCCATTCTGACTTCACTGCCTTCTAAGCTGAAGGAGTGTTTTCCAGAGGTCAGAGTCCACTTCCACCAATGCGCAGTTGTCTCCTGAGTGCGACTGGGTGCTGCACACTGTACCATTTGGGAAATTCATGTTGGAATTCACTTACGACTAATCCTGGCATGCAGTGGGGACCACATACAGTGGCACATGCTGTATGACAACACTGAGGATGCATGTTTTATATGGACTTCCTTCCACCTGGATGCAGTTCAAATCCACAGCAAATAGAAACCACGCCAAGGCAGGAGGTAGACTGATAAATACACATTTCAGGCTTGCAGAGGCTACAATTTATTCACTCTGAAACATTCGTTTAATATTTATTCCACGTCTCGCTTTTTGTCTCTTCATCTCTGTCCAGCGAGCACACGCACCCTATAGCAAAAACCTCTCAAAAAATTAATTTCATTTGTGACTTGTGTTTTCCATGCAAATGGCTACTAATAATGTAAAATTATTTATGGCTTGAATTATAGTTCCTTTTTATTAAATTAAAAATATATATTTATTCCACATCTAGTAGGTGCTAGGCATGGTCTTAGGCACTTAGGCTACACCAATGAACAAAAGAAACTAAAATCCCAGACTTGTGGCGTGTACCTCCTGCCAATAAGACATGTCTTAGATATTCTAAATTCCTATTTAATGTATCCCTACACCAGGGGTCAGCAACATTTTTCCATAAAGGACCAGTTAACACACATTTCAGTCTTCACGGTCCATACAGCTCTGTGGCAACGACTTGTCTCTGTCACGGGGATGTGAGGGTGGCCACAGGGAGTGCGTAAATACACGTGACCATGGCGCAGCCAGGTCTCCTTGACCACAGTCCCAGGGGACCCTACTCCACTAACTTGGAAAGAGCACACACACACTGTAAGAAATTCCTTTATGGGTTAATCCAGTAAACTTCATTGTGCAAATGCATGAAATGAGATCAAGGGAGGTTGGTTGAGAGAGTAACTCAAGATAACAAAACAAACTAGAGGCAGAGCCAGGAAACAGCGTGGAATGCGACCTCCCCATGCACCGTCTTCCTACTTCACTGTCGCCTCTGTTGTGCTGGGTGTCATGGCCTTACTATAGCATTGTGCTGATAGGTAGCAAAAACACACTTTTCTTTAGTTTGTGGTGCTCCAGGTGCTGCTAGTTTAAAGAATTTCCTGGGGGCAGCAGGTGGTGGTTAAGGTGCTGGATTCCCACAAGGCTGACTGTAGTTTGAGTCCCAGACTTGGGGACTTTCTTTCTCATTCTCTCTCTCTCATGAGTACACATGCCCTAGAGCAAATTAATAAATAATAATAATATGATAACAAAATTAAATAATTATTTTAAAAAATAATTCACCCATGCACTAGTATTTTATCATCAGCACTTAACCAGCATTGCTAATACCGCTCCTGTACCCCAGCGTCGCCGGTTGTCACAACCACCACTACTACCCACACCACTGGTATCATTACCACCACCAAGCCCCATCACCACAACACGGAACCTCCCAAAGCGCACCACAAACAGACTATGGCCACAACGTCGGGTTTACTGAGCTTGGCGTCGCAGGCTCTGAGCGTGCAGTGAGCATGATTGTGGAAGAGCTGCGGCGAAGGGCCATCAGAGGAGGCTCCTGCAGGGCTGTGTTTGTGCTGATGATTCTGAGGAAGGGTTATCAAGGAGAAACACATTATGGTTGGATGCTCTCAAGAAACAGGGACAGCTCGATGCTTGGTTTCTTGGTCCATTTTATCCAGTTGGTGGGAGGATTACCGTGGCACTGGAGTTGCACTGGTTAAGAAGCAGCTATCGCTCAGTCAGAAGGCGACCAAGCTACTCACGTTTGCGGTTGTGAGTGGCCTTATCACTATCTTGTTTCAGGTGTCTATTTTTAATTTTCTTACTTGTGCTTTCTTATTTCAATAGCAATAAAAGTCTACTGTTGAAAAATGATCAAATTCAGATAGAAAAAAGAAGAAAATCTAAATTTATCCATCTGGCAATAACTATAATTAGCAGCTTAGTGTGTATCACTTTCACATGTATAAATATACAAATACACAGTTTCAGAAAAAGTGGGATTATACTATACATTCCACTTCCAGCTAAAATTTTCACTTACTATAAAACAAATTTTCATAAAAATTTAATGTCTCAAAGATACTTTATTGTGTGATTTTGCCATAATTATTAAACCAATTATTTACAATGATATATTTAGAAAATGGTTTTCTATTTTTTGTTATTATTAAACACATGTGCAGACCTTCACGTTCATCCTAAATACTTTTCTTGGCATTAGTTATAAATCCAAATACATGCACACTTAAAAAAGGCTTTTAAAAATCTTGGTAAATTTCCATCATAAAACTTGTGTTAATTTTCACTTACACATGCAGAATATGAAAATAGTCCCATGCTCCCCAAATAAAATATCCATTTTATTTAAAACTGGCTCAAGCATAATGTCCTGAAAAGCATAATTTCGTTCTTTTTACATAGAGTTTGTCCATCTTTCCCATCAGTCCAGTAAACTTTGATTGAGTATCTGGCATGGGCCAGTCGCTGTGGTAGGTCCTGCAAATATGAAGGTAATAATCTGTCATTTTCATAGAGCCTGCATTTTCACTTCCCATGGTCAAGACACATGGCTATCAGCAACTTTTATGGAAGAGGGTGAGAAGGTGTGTAAATCTTGTTTGATGAGCTTTCATTAGCGAGAAATTCTATTTACAATGTGGCATTGACAGAAGTCAACCCATTACAAAGAATTTATCATCATTTAGATTCATGATACAGGAATTGACATCTTTTCCAAATATTTAAAGCCTATATTTAAATAAGGTAATGTTATTTTAACTGATCCATTATTACTACCCACATGTATAGGTCTCATGACAAAATAATAGTAGTCATCTTAAAAGGCATTACTGGCTCTCAGGCCAACTCTCAACTGTTCACTCTGGACAGCGATGTTCTTGAATCTGGGCGGAATCCAAGACACAGCAATAACACATTGCTTGAGAGAGACTGGACCCTACATGATGACTGGGGTCCAGATCCCCAGCCTGATCAGCCTGCAACATACCAGGCACATGTGCAAGTGCCACAGTCTGTCTGCCAGGCTGGGAGACTGGGGAAGGGGATGGTGTGAGACCAGAGACTGAGACCTGCTTGTGTCTCACTCATCTCCCTGCCTCACTCTTGCATGGGCACCAGGTGCTCTGCCTTAATAACCATTGACTGTACAAGTCCCGTATCCTCATTGCACTATTTTCAGGCGGGGAGACCTGCTAAGCTGATACTGGAGAACCAGCAACACAAGTATTAATACCCGAGGTTGCATTAGATAGCTCCAAAACAGAGTCTCATGTTGCAAGTAAAAATTAAAATTGGGGTAGATAATTGCAAAGCAAAATCATTCTTTTCCTTAAATTTTATTTTGTGTGGCATACTTTGAAATTGGAAGTGGTTTCATAATTAATTAATTCTTGCTTCCTACTAAACTTGGGTAAGTTCAGGCAATGTGCACTGCCCTGAAATTCAGTTATATGAATTTACTTTGCATTTTGCTGTATCATTTGTTCCTAATTCAAGGCATGCCATAAACATGATTAGACTTGTACTAGCAGTTGTAGAAATTTTTAAAAATTAAAGTGATCTCATAAAAATTATACTTTAAAAGGATAGTTTCATTTGACATTTATCTAGGTTCGAAGTGAGATATATCCATTAATATCACAATTAGAATGTTTTCCCAATACTTTATTTTTGCTTTTTGAATTGGAGTTGATTTCTTTCACATGAAACTTATTTAAGCTGTAATGATCTGTTTTTAAAACAAATCATGGTAATGACTGTAATTTCTATTCTTTACAAGTACTTTAGTTTTTAAAGTAGCATTGAATCATTCTACAAAAACATGGATAAAAAAATAAAATATAAAATGTACTCAGCATATGAAATATTATTCCTTTGATATACTTTTATTGTATCCACATCATTATAAAGTAATTTCATGTATTATATATTCATCAATTATAATAAAGATGAATTTTAATATGTCCAAAACATTCTAACCATATATAACATGTATAAGCCTTAGTCTTCTTTTCCACTATTATGACTTTTAAATTGTTGCTTTATAACTTCAAGTGACAACCCAAATTACCATCAGCACCGTGAATTTTAAATATGTGAATAAATTAATTGAGTCGACTTTGTTACTCTCTGCTGCTTTTCACATAGAGTGGTATAAGTTCAAAGACCTTCAAGTGAGTCATAGCTGAGCCAATTATGGGTAGCGTTAGTGGTTTAGTTTTGGTTTTAGTTTGTAAATGAGTTTAGTTTGAAGCAACCTGTATACTTTTAATTCTTTTAGTTATTCATCTGCCTGACTTATTGAAGCTTTTCTTCAGTTGTAAGTTGCTTTCCAGGGAGCTTCCTCCTGCCTCCCTCCTCTCTGATACAGTATGCTATATGCTTTGCTAGTGCAGTCTTCTGCTCACCACCATAACCCAGGGACTGAAGGGTCTCATCAGAAAACAAAATGGAACAACTTCCCTCGTGCTTCTCCTTTGTAATCAATCCCTCCTTTAATGCTTGAGACCAGTGATCTGTTCTACTCGATGGTTCTTCCTTTTCTAGAACGTCCTATAATGAAATCGTGCAGTGTGCAGTGTTTGGTCTGGCTTCTTTCCCTTAGCACAACACTTA
>NW_006199220.1:297296-310083 GCF_000334495.1 Tupaia belangeri chinensis
GTCCTGCTGTTAACACATCATACCACTGTCTGATTGCCGAACTGTATTACCCCGGTGCATCGACAACTGTCTTCACTAATTATGAGATATTTTGGGTGTTTCCAGTTTTTAGAAATTATGGAGAAAGCACTTTAAACACTAGCTTACAATTGTTTCTATGTGTGGGATTGCTGGGTCACATGGTTCGTGCATGCTTACTTTATAAGAACTGTTTTCCGAAGTGGTTGTATGTTTCGCGTTCCCCCAGCAATGTCTGGGAGGTCCAATGGCTCTTCGTCTTCTCCAGGCTTATTTAAGGCCAGTGCTGGGGACTTGGCTGCGTAAATGGGTGGGCAGCGGTACCGCCTCGGTTTGGACTCTTTTATTTCCCTAAGGAACAATGATGTTGGTCTTACATTCCATTGTATATCTTTGATGAAGTGTTTGTTAAAGTGTTTGCACACTTTTAAAACTTTTTTTAAATGTTGATTCTTAGAGGTTTTTTTTTGCATATTCTATGTATGAATCCCTTGTCAAATATGTAATTTGCAAATTAATTATTTTAATGTGACTTGTTTTTTCATTCTCCTCACAGTGTCTTTCACAGAGTAAAAGCTGTCTTTTTTTTTTTTTTAATTATATGTTTGCTAAAGTGTTTGCACACTTTTAAAACTTTTTTTAAATGTTGATTCTTAGAGGTTTTTTTTTGCATATTCTATGTATGAATCCCTTGTCAAATATGTAATTTGCAAATTAATTATTTTAATGTGACTTGTTTTTTCATTCTCCTCACAGTGTCTTTCACAGAGTAAAAGCTGTCTTTTTTTTTTTTTTAATTATTTGGATAAAGCACAATCTAACTATGTTTTAAATGTCCGTGGCTTCTGCTTCTGCTGTTGCATTAAAACTCTGCCCAATCTGATATCTCAAAAGTTTTCACCATTTGTATTCTTGTAGGTATATTCTTAGGATGACTTAATAGTCAGGTCATCCTGAATAAAACCTTGTTGGCTGAGGTTCGAGCCCCAGACCTGGCAGCTTGTTTTCTCACTTTCTCTTTCTCTCTTGTCACTCTCTGGTGAGTACATATACCCTATAGCCAATTAAAATAGTATAATAATAAATAGAAGTTAAATAAATATTTTAAAAACTAATAAAACAGGCATTATTCATCATTGGCAACTGCTTACTTGGAAGGTGAAATCTCTAGAAAGTTCCTAGCAGACCCTCTACAGAACTTCAGTCCTTAATTTAGATGGTTGCTATACAGGGAGCTTAGGCTGCTGCATATAGGGACTCTTCACCTTCCGTTTTGAGTGGCATGGGTGGAGGAGATTATGGGAGTGGCAGTAATGTGAATGTGACAGGTATTGAAAAGGTGTGCGTTCTAGCAATGCAAGTTCATGAAGGCGAAGCTTGATGTTTTAGCTCTAAAATCAACTGCTGACCTCTGCTCAGGTTTATTCTTTAAAGTCACTTAAGATTTCATTTTTGAAAGGCCTTTTATTTGTCGGGGAGTCGGAGCTGTTTAAGGTCACTTAAGATTTCATTTGTGAAAGGCCTTTTATTTGTCGGGGAGTCGGAGATGCTGCTTATTCCGCTCTGGAGTGTTTTGAATATCACCATTTCTTCCTTTGTAAGGACAGGAATTTTTCTGTGCGTTTTGATGTCTGTTTTCATCTTCTTTCATCTCTTCTCACTGTCAAAACTAAACTGAGGATGTGAGAGACGCACCCTCTCCCTTTGCCTCCCCACTTGAGAGCTGTGATTTTCAGAGGAAGAGAGAGAAGTACCCTTTGATGACTGTGAAGGGGCAGTTGTGACATCTTCCAGGAAAGCTAAGCACAGGCAGGATGAGATGCATGGTTTGAAGTCCATTGTGTGTGCTCACAGCTCGTGGGATCAAAGTGCAAAACCAAGGAAAACCACCCGTACCAAAGTAAACTAAAATCCACACAATCATGGAGCAAACTACTGTAGAAAGGTGTGGGAATGACACGCTTTAAAGTGCTGGGGACGAATACTGGAAATTTATCATTGAGCGCATTGACATGTTAAAAAGCAACAAGGAGAATCTCAGCCTCGAACTGCCCTGCGTGAGCTCCTCCTGCAGTTCCACAGAAAGTGCATTTTGGAACCATCTGTTCCCGCACAGGTAGAGGCAGAAGCAGAGTGGGTGCTAGCTGCCACCCGATTGAGGCAGTGGGGATGGAGAGCCAGGGATTCGAAGTTTTAGCTCAGCTGCTTGTTAAATTCATCCATCCAATGTGCTGCCCTGGGGAGTGTGCACAAGTGAGATCTGCAGAAAGAATCAAGTCCAATCCACTTAAGTCTTCGGTAGGCTGAGCATGGCCTGGGATGCCCTTCCATTCACTTTCTGGAGCAGGGTTTGATCACTCTTCAATGTCTTGCATTCACTTCACTTCGGGAGGCTGTGTGATTATGATATGCTTTATCATGTCAGTTCCATGTTTCTCCAAGCTGCAGGCTGGGGATGTAAACTCTTGTTAGGATAAGCAGAACTGGGAGTCTCACCTTGGGGATCCCCATCGCTAGTGACCTGGAACGTGAGGTTGTAAGACAGCAAAGCCTTGAAGCAGGTAAGGTACAGGGTGAAACCCACCACACCATTGGGTAGACACCTTAAAATTGTGATAAGGCTCACATGTGTGGGTTTCTGCAGCTTGCGATGATTCCTTTACTCCTTAGGAGGAGTTATCAGATATTAAGGTTTTGGGAAATGCTTAACAGTATGGATGCTCTGCTTTACATCTTCCCTTTGAAGTGCCTTGGTGTGTTTACCGCATACCAGGTTCCAAGTGCTTTGTACCTGTGAACCATCTAGCTTCGGACGAACCCCATGAGGGTAACACTATCCCATTTTATAGATAAATACCTTGAGCTATCTTATCATTTAGCTCAGGAGGCCAAGAAGAGTCATCATAACCTAAAGCTGCATGAAGTCATGCTGGCTCTCATTCTCCTACTTTGAGTTACCACTCTGGGGTGCCCCGTCTAATGAGATGGTAGTAACTGTAGTGACACTCTACCCTGGCCCATCTCTTCCCTGAACCCATTATGGTGGCAGGGCTTTCACTGTGAAGTTTAGTGAATATGCACCCATAAAGACAAGCAGAGGTGACAGAGCCGAAGGTAGAACACAGCAGGGTCAGCCAGTCGTATCCCTGGAGCTGGAAGCTGCACTAGTTCTTGCACGATGACGAAAGACTCACCAGGAGCGGAAGAGCATTAGCGCACCGGCCCTGTCCTGGCCTCTGCCCCTCACCCTGCATGCTGCTGTGGGCCACTGTGTTTCCTTTCACCTCTGACCCCAGGCTTTGCCTGGCGTCTGCTCTTACCTCTGATCGGGAGAAATTACTGACTCCTGTGGCCCTCGACACTGCTTCCACACTCGACATCAGAGTTCTGTCTTGGTTAGTTACAGTGCTCACTCCTCGTCACGGGGCTGCTCTTAGGGACCCTGCTGCCTTCCCATGAGGCTGCTCTTGGGCTCTCAGCCATCCTAGGGACCCCTCAGAGATGACTTTGTTATGTGGGCTTGCTAAGGATCGAGTGATTTTTTTTTTCTTTTAATTTTGTCCTTTACTATTAAGCTGACATTAAGGTTATAAGCTCTAAACGTGCTGTCCCTCCCTCCCGTGGAAGGGGAAGAGGGGCTGTGAGGTGAGAAGGGTGGCTGGTCGCAGCCGTTTTCTGGTGGCTCCAGCCGTGCTCCTGACTCACTCTCCTAAGTCTCAGTGTGGTTTCATAAGGATTTCAGCCAGCACCCAGAAGGTCATGTTCCCTCAGCTTTTCTGTTTAATAAGAAAAACAGGGAAGTTGTTCTATTTTATAAATCAAGATCAAATTAGCTTGTTAATAAACTAATTTTGAACCTCTAGCCCTTACTTAATGTGTGACTGGGAAAATTAACTTACTGATCTGTGCTTCAGTTCATACAGGAGCATTTCAAAAACACACACGCACACATGCACACATGTACATGCATAGCAAATACTAAGTGTTAACTTTCAAAGAGCCGGGCAGGGAAGAGAAGCTCTGGAAATGAGTGAAGATACGGTATGATGGGAAGACAGAGGCAGGAAATGGATTTGTGTTTAAATACTGGCTCAACTTCTTGGCAGCTGTAAGGCCTTAAGTTACTTCCTCTGGTCTTTTTATTTTAAAGTTTATTTAATTATTTCTCCAGAGAGAGAGAGACAGACAGACGGACACTTGCAGTTGGGTCTTCATGCCATGATTTACCCCAGGCCTCAGTTTGCCAGGTTCACAGGTATGTGCATGTGTGCCCAGTGTGTATGGGTAGAACTTGGGACTTGAAACTGGGATCTTCCCCTGTGTCCTCAGCATCACAGAGACTCATGCTACCACTGTGCCACTGCAGTGCCTCCTTTATCTGGGCCTCATGTGACATTAATGTGAAATTTGGATAGTGCTACCTTTGCTGCTACATTTAGGTAAATACTGGAAAGCCAAGACCCCTGAAGCTCCTAGCTTATTCTCTGGCACACGACACGTTCTGTGACTGTTACTCGTAATTACTGTTGATGGCCTCGCAGGGCATTTTGTACGGTAGCTTAAGCATTGGACAGACCACCAGAAGTGTTTGAGAAGGCACACGCCCTAATCTGACCTGTGTCTTAGGACCACTCTGATGCAGTCTGAGAATGAACTGAGAGGACTGGGGACATGGACAAGGCAAGAGGCTTCCGCAGTGAAACAAGGACACTTAGCTTCAAGGATGGCAGGGCTGACAGGGTAAAGCAGATGGATTGGAGAGGTGTTTTGACAATGGGATTATAGGATTTTCTTTTTCTGATTGGAAAAGGTTTATTTATGATTGAGTAAAATCTAGTCTGGGGTGGGGCAGGTTAGAAATTCCAGGGCCAGCATCACTGAGTGTGGGTGGGAACTCGACAGTCACCCCGTACTCTGCCCTTTGAGTAGCTGTGAAGTGCTGTGGGGCACTCCTGGGCACGGCGGGCCCCACAGTGGGGCGGTTCTCTTAGGAAGGGGCTCCCACTCTCCTCTTGTTATCCTTGGTACCAGTCAGACAGAGCAAATGGCACACAGCCTTGATTTGGGACCACCTACTCAGGAGAGCCCCAGACATTTACCCTGCACCTACCAATGTCATGGCATCAGATTCCTGGTCTAATGGAACTGGACCCCCTTGTAAGAATTTGCAAATAGTAGAAACCTGTCTCATTGGTGGACGAGTCACCCACCTTAGCAAGCTTCTTTCTAGGCAACGTGCAGGGAGTCTCCATCATTTGGCAGAAACTTCCACTTCTCTCTCCAAAATAATGCAAGAAAAAGAGAATTGTGGAGTGCGAGAACATATGTATAGTTATAGCATGAGGGAAGGAGGCTAGACTATGAGTGCATCCTCAGAAGTAGGTACCTTTGCGGGTTTGGCGAAGCATTCCATGGAATTCCACACTGAAGTTCACCATTTTCCTCATGAGCTGCTGGCCAAGGCATTTGCTGAGAAGGAATTGAGCAGATATTTGAGATGGAGGAGAATTTAAACATGGCCACTGTGGAGAACAGGACAGAGATTTGCCTAAGGAAGAACTGTGGAATTGCTGGGCACTTACAGCTTTAGGTAGTGCATTTTCAATGAGAGCAACCTAGGCAGCCGTGCGATTGTTCTTAAACGCCGAGGGAGGGGTCTACAGTCCAGCATACACATGGAGAAGGCAGCCTGGGATGACGTTTTGGGGTCAGAAAGCAACATGTTGGAAACTGCGCTTTTAGCAGACTCATTAGGTGTTGGTGAAAGGCGTGTATGTTCAAGCCATCCACAGTGATCCCTCCCACCTCACGGGGAAAATTGTTTCTTGCCCTTCATGGCTTTCCTAGCAACAGATCTTGTAGTTTCTTCCTAAATACTTTGTCTAAATATACTTCCAGTTTCTCGTTTTCTCTTGATTTCATATTCAGCTATTACCATTTTATTTTTCTCTTTATTTGCTTTAAGGCTCCACAGTTCCCTCTATGAATTCTAAAATGCCTGAGTTACATTTTTCTTCTCAGTGAGTTTTGTTAATAAAGGTCATCTAGGAGCTACTCAAAAACCTCTCTTGGTGGTCTCACTTCAATTAAATCAAAGTCTCCAATTACGAATTCAAGGTTCTCCCACCCCACCCCCTGTCTAACTCAGTTTTTAAGGATTACTTCTTTGTGTTTTCAGTGAGATGAAGCTTTGGGTCACTCTTATGTTTCGGCTTTCTAAATTCCTGAGTGGCACAGGAAACTCCTGTGGTGACTTTTCCCTCATGAAACCTCAGGTGTTCAGTCACAGCCAGTGACCGGGAACCAAACGGCTGCCGATATGCTGGTCTGCTGTAGCAGAACAAGAACACAGATTTCTGTGACCAGAAAACATCCTAGCCTGTAGCACATGGTTAAAAGTCAGCTTCTGCAAGGGTCAGAGTAATTGAGTACAATCAAGGGTCCTACCTGTATCCTCGACTTCCGTGTTCTGCCTGCTGACCTGAGGTGTGAGGATACAGGGGCCTCCAAAATGTTCATAGAGAATGTGTATTATGGAAAAATTGCACACGGATTAAAAAGACAACTGTTTGCATCAAAGCAAACTAGTATTTTAATTTTATTTTTTCCATGAACATTTTTTTTTTTTTGGAGAGGTTTTTGCTATAGGGCGTGTGCGCTCGCCAGACAGACAGAGAGAGACAGAGAGAAGAAAGCAAGAAATCACCCCGTCATGGGATGGTCATGCCGCAATCCCTTCTCCTCCATTCTCCTCTCGGGATCTTGGGCATGCGCGCACACGCGCCCAGCGTGAGTTTTAAGCCACCGGGTCCGGGATGTGAACCGCAGTCGACTACATGGGAGCCCGGCGACATAGCCATTACACCAACTGCTGGTCCCTTCCATGAACTTTTGAACTCCCCTTGTACATGTCCGTATTGAAGATTCAATGCTTACTTGTCGGCGATAGACTGCAAAGTGTATGGACCTGGGCTGGTCTGCAACCACCCAAAAGTAGAATGTGAATATTTCATTAATATATACTTACAGCATTATTTATTTTTCCATGAAGAGACAGTCAGTATTTTCCTTTTGTACAGTTATTTTTATGTCTTTATTAGCGTGCATTGACACAAGCTAGTTTGCATGCATGGGTTCCTTCGGTTGGGAATGATTGTAGCCGATGAAGGGAGATGAGGCTGGGCTAGCAGGTGCCAACAGTCTCACTACCAGGTTGTAAAGGAAGAACTCTCGGAGCAAATTCTCTCACACACTGTGGCAGTTACTAAACAATCAAATATTTCTAACACACAGGAAATAGCTCTGTGAGCTTGGAGAAAGTCCAACTCTGTCCTTTCACGTGTTTCAACTTGGATATGCAATGAAAGATTCATTCGGGATAGCATGACAGCTTGGAGGCTGGGTTCTGATGCTTTCATAGCCACACTGAGTCACCATGACTAGGCATTAGGCTGCTTATTGATTAAACTGTCTTACTTTTCCCAAGGATTCAGGCTACATACCACGGTAATTTTATGTCAGTCATGAGAAGTATTAGAGGGAGACTGCCTCTCACAGTATTTTAGCCAATGCACATTTCTTGAATACCTTTAATTTACCAACGAGAGCCCAATTCTAGCACTTGCCATGTTAGTTAACTAGCCAGTAATTTTGCCAATAAAATGTATTTTCCATATTTCCGTATTCAGGTGATAATCAAGATATGAAAAATAGAAGCACCTAGAATGGTCACTTTTGATTTGTATTTCTGATATAAGTCCATGTCACCTCTCCTAGAGTATGGATTTATCATTAGGGAAACTGTCCCAAGAGCAGAGCTGTAAACTAACCTGTATGGACATAATATTTACGGTCTGTGATGAAGTCCTTTCAAGTTAATTTCAGGTATCATACCATCCATGCATATACTACACATACGTAACATTTTATATGAATCAGTGATCTCATTCTATAACTTCTATTTTAGTATCATCTTCATTTTTATTTTATTTCAGTGCTTTGTTATTATCTTAGTCTGCTACTGTGTTACTGAAGGAAATACCTGAGCCTGGGTGATTTATGAAGAATGGAGGCTTATTTGACTCACCACTCTGGTGACTGGAAAGTCCAAAGGGGAGAGCCAGCCTCACAACATGGCAGGCGGAGCAGAGAGGATGGCGCCTAGATGCAGAGAAACCTGGGCAGCGTCTTCCTTTTATGAGAACTGATCTTTTCTCAAGAGAGCTAGACTCACTGGATCTCTTGAGACCTCATTAACCTATTGATGACAGTGGTGCCACCATGACCCAATCTCCACCTACTCTGCCTCAACCCCTAAAGATTTCTCTCCCGCCCAAGGCCACTTCGAACATGAACCTTTGTGGGAAAAGCCATATCAAACGTAACAATTGTCCTTCCCTTTAATCTCTCAATGATTTGTTTTGGATAAAAAAGGATGATATTACACCTATTTTTCTGCATCTTCTTTTTTTCTCTTTTAAAAAAGCTTCATTTAAAATTCATTAAACAGTTCTATTCAAGTATAATTTAAATACCATAAAATTCACCCATTTTAATTGCACAAGTTAAAGATTTTTTTAAAACAGCATTTCTGAGTTATGCAATTCTCACTATAATTCATTTAAAAGTGTCTTTACTGGGTCAGCAGGTCAAAGTGGCTGTATTCCCACATGGCCTGTTATAAGGTTCAAGTCTTGGACTTGGGGCTTGAGTACCTTGCTGGCCCATATGTGTGCATGCCCAGAATCCCGAGAGGAGAATGGAAGAGAAGAGATTGCCAACTGGCCATACCCTCAGGGGGTGATGTCTCACTTTCTCTCTATCTCTCTCTGTCCCTCTTTGGAGAGGCTATGTGTCCTATTGCAAACCAAAGAACAAAGAAAAAAAAGAAAAAATAGTATCTTTACTAGCTCAGTATGATGTCTCCTGCAATGTACAGGTAAACCCAAATCCCACCCCAGCCCCAGATTACGTCTAACCTACTTTGTGTCTTCTTAAGGTTGCCTCTTGCTTTTCATAAGAGTATGCAATGGGAATCCCTCCAAGTCAAGTGATGAGTAATTGTTTTGAATTTCTGCACATTCTTCATGGCTTAAACATGTAATAGTTTATGCAGGTCTTTCCCTGTGAAGCTGATGATTAAATTTGAACATACTTCCCACGATTTTAGACCTTTGAGTATCTTTGGCGTGCATGCTCATACGCTTTGCCTTTTTTGAATGTTCTGATGTTTGTCTTTTTATGTGAATTTATGAGAGCTCTTGCATATTATAGATATTAGCCTTCTGTCTGTTGGCAATATTGCAATTTTTTTGAGAACTATAAATTTCTAACTGAAATTTGTTATGTCCCGAGGATGTGACCCATAAAACCTTCTTATAAAATTCTCTTCAGAAGAACTTTGTTAAGGTCTTCCTTAGAACAAACATTACTGAGAACAAACATTATTCATTTTTGTAAATACTCCAGGATGTACATTTACTGAAATTCTTGTTTCTCTTGGGCATATATGACTTCATATATATTAGTTCATAGTTAATGAATTATATTATTTGATCTTTATATCATGCAAACTATCACTATATTTTCTGATTTCTGACAGAAATAATATTGAATATACTACAGTATTTTTTAAGCTTTTGTTGTAGAGCTCATGTGCTCACCGGAGAGAAACACTGAATCATGGCACAGACCTGTCGTGATTTTCAAGGGCTGGTCCAGGACTCGAACCGATATGGGGCTCAGACTTGTAGTTGGCCATGTGGGATCCAGCTATCTTAACCTCCATACCACCTGCTGGTCCAGTAAATACATTTTTATTCTATGCTGTTTAGGCACTTCAGAAATTTTAGCTTTGCAATTTGGTAGGTGTTTTGTTCATTATATATAGGTTTATGATAGCTACATACTCACATTTTTTTCCCACTGTCATAGTAACTGATGATAATTTATAATTATATATCATCCATTTTCATCTGGTTAATGTATTTAATAGTAAGCTCCATTGCCTTCCCCACGTTGCCCCAGCTTCTATTTTATTTCTCTTACATGGTATCTCTTCACTGCCCCTTTAACTAAACCTTTTAAAAAATAACTTTTTTATTTTGCCATAGAATATGTGCCCTCACCAGACAGAAACAGAGATGGACAAACGAGGAAAGTGTCATCCCCATGAGGGAGGCTGCTGTAATCCCTTCCCTTCTGTTCCTTCTCAGGCTTTAGGGCACACACACTTACAACCTGCATGATTTTCAAGCCGTTGGGTCTGTGCTCAAACCATGGTCAAACATGTGGGAGAACAATGCCTTAACCACCATACCACCTGCTGGCCCCCAAATCACTTATTTTAATATAATCTAGAGCTATGCTTTTTCCCTCCCTAGACTATTACGAGAGTCACTTGAAAAAAAAAGAAGTCTCACTTTTTCTTCATTACTTATAGTTTTCTTTATTGTTTCTGTTTTGCCCAAGTTTGTATTCAATCTTCCCACTTCCCCTTGCCGCCCCCCCCCCCATTAATTTGGAAGTTCTATCCAACCTATTTATTGTTAACAACTGGATTAAATTGATTAGACTCCACCTTATCTAATTCCTTTGTTTTTGAAGAGCTAGCTTAGAAACAATGCTACTAACAGCTAATTTTATTCCTTGATTAGAAATTTTCAGAAGGGTTTTCCTCAGAGGTGGTACATGGTTGGCAAATTCTCTGAAGTCTTACATATCCAAAAGTATTTATAAAAAATCTTAATCAGTAATCGATATATCATTTGGAGGTAAGAGTCTTTGATTATTTTTTTCTCAGTGGTTTTCTGGATGTTATTTACAGGCTATCGCATACTCCAGATTGAAGGAGTGAAATCCCCATCAGAAGAATTTCAATTTCTGTTTTGCTAGATTATTCTTTCAGCTGGAAAGTTTGTAAGATTTCTAAAAAAATTCTCTCCAGAGCTCCAGCAGTTTACCAGGTAATGCTTAGTTGCGTACTGTTGCTCATTAACCCAGCCCTAGTGAGTCTTGTGAATCTGCAGACTCGGGTCTCTCCTCATCAGTGCGAAAGTTTCCTTTTAATATTTGTTTATTTGCTTTTCCTCCATCTGTTCCTGCTCCTCCTCTGGGACTAATAATATCCTCATGCTAGGTCTTCTGAATCTACGGCTTAATTCCCTTATTCTATTTCCCCCGGTGACGTTCATTTCTGTTCATGCTCTGTACTTAAGATAATGTGAAATGTCTCACACTTGATCTTCCAAGTCACTAATTTGGGTCTCAATAGTGCCTTATTCTTCAACTCATCTGTTAAAGTTTTAAATTGGGAAATTATATTTTTAGTTCTGGGAAGTTTTTATGCTTCATTTGAAAAAGTATCAAGTGCATGTATTTTTACTCAGTTCTCCGTTTATCTCCTGTAGCAGTTCTATGTCATGGGATGGTTTTTCTTGATCACCAACTCCAACATTTCACCTGCATTAGTGGGGTTGAGGTTTTCCTAGGACTTGCGGGGCTATGTATGATCTCATTTTAAATAGCGGAAATCTTACTCAAGTTCCTGAAATACAGGTGCATCATTGTGTAGCTGTCGGGCCCTGCTGGGATGCTGGTAGATACTCCCCTTTTCTCTGGTCCTCTGCTGCCTCTTTATTTCAGATGTCTGCCTTTTCATGTCCTGACCTTCTGGGGTTAGAGAAACTAGCATACTTCTAGAAGGCATCTCTTATAGCCACTCTCTTCTTAGGACTAGAGCTTCCCATCCCTGGTTCTAAGCACTCAAGCCAGTTTTCAGATGCTTGCGCAGGCCTAGGGAATAAAATTTCTCACCCATTCTTTCTGCTGTGACCACAACACAGTCCAGTTCTTATTTAAGCAAAGATATTTTTAAGTCTCACAGGCCAGAGGCCAACTGAGACATGATTTGGAATTCTTACAGAAACAATAAGAAGAGCAGCATTCTTTCTAGAGATTATGCTAATTGCCCTTACGCTTAAAGATTTTAAAAACACATCTTCTCTAAATGATGTCGAGTTGGGAAGGGACAAGGAAGGAGCCACTGCCATGTCGTCCTGTATCATAATTCTTTGTTTATTGCTCTGATGGGATTTTCAAAGTGGTCCACGACCCAGAAAGTCACTGCTTCTCTAGACGAAAACTGAGACTGCACCATCCTGAGTTCTCTGTGTCGTTAATGCTTCTGTTCTGGGAGTGACCTTGCTCATGGACGCCGATGACTATCAAGATTTATAGAGCGGTTATGTCCACCTAGTCAGTGAGGCGGTAGGCTGTCGTTCCTACCTGTTGCAACGGACACTTTTCTTACAGAAAAATAAACACAAACCCAGCTTACTTTATGGACTCTATCAGGTACTTATCCCTTTTTAGGAAAACAAAACAAAACAAAACAAAAAAAACAAAAACAAAAAACCTAAGTGCATCACAAATTCTCTATAAGTTTTTGATCTTTAGACGTATCTGTATGCTAAATGCCTTGGCACTGTAAAATTGATAAAAAGACTTTTCATGTCTGTGGTCGTGTCTTTGTTGTGACGGATATGCACCATATCTGTGCTGGGAAAGGTCATGCTGCACACTGTAAAGATGTATAGCGATTAGGACCAGCAGTTAGCGTAATGGCTATGTCACTGGACTCCCACGTAGTCGACCGCGGTTCGAGTCCTGGACCCGGTGACTTAAACTCACGCTGGGCGCGTGTGCGTGCGTGCCAAAGATCCTGAGAGGAGAATGGAGGAGAAGGGATTGCGGCGTGGCCATCCCCCCT
>NW_006199220.1:312077-356602 GCF_000334495.1 Tupaia belangeri chinensis
CGCCCTATAGCAAAAACCTCTCCAAAAAAAAAAAAAACCCAAAAAAAGATGTATAGCGATTAAATGTAAATTTTATAAGACTTTTCTCTCTGTTAACTATCTGATTGTTAGAGACTGATTTTAGAAAAATACATTAAGAAATTCTGACTGTATCTTAAATATCCCACACTTCAGGATTTGTAGGACATTAAAGATCCTTTAGTCCAATTTCACGTTAATGCTATATAGCTAGAGTCTGGAGTCTACCTTAATTCCCTGGAGTGATTAAACCAATACCCTAAGGGCAGCCAATCTATTTGTTGGAAAATTCTGATTGTTCATAAGATCTTGATATATCGAGCTTGAATTTATCTCATTGCAAGCTTATGCCCATCAGTCCCAGTTCCACCTTTGGAGCATTCATTTTGCAGAAGAATGTTTCCTCACAAGCGTGGTTTGTACAAGCATGGCTTTCCTCTGCAAGTGGGTGAGAACTATGTGTGCTTACAGAGTTTTCTGAGAAGGGTTGTGTGCCGAAATGCTAGCTTAAGGGGAAGGCGTTATGCCATGTAGACTTTTCATCTGATTTTATCTCTGTACGCTCTGAATGAATCGGGCATGCTAGACATACATTCTGAATCTGGTCTTATGGAATTGTTAAAGTAAATCTTAGGTTTTTATAAAACACAGGACACTCCTTAATCCAGTAAATATGTTTTACGTAGAGGATATTAAAGTCCAGGTAAGTGAACTTTTTAAAAAAAGCCAAGCTCACTGCTGCCTGAAATTCAGATCCTCTCACCGCTCATGTGACAGCTGAGGACATGAGCAAGGAGTAACCAGAGATTAAAGAGGGATTCAGTCAGGGTTAAAAGGTACATATCAAAGAATAGTGGGATGGCTTATAAATGGCGGAGGCCCACAGACAGATGTGAATTGCGTGCTGAAGAACGAACAAAGGTACCATCATTGTTTATGGAAGACAAACTCGTTACCATGGATGCTGCAGCACTTTAAAATAAGTCCATTTCTAATAAATCCTCTCTGTAAGAAACGTGCAAATGTCTTATAAAGATAAAACCTAAGTAATTACCTAGTATTTGGTACTAGGTAGACCTAGTACCAATAAGAAAAATGACTGAGAACTAATCTTTTGAAATTCTCCATGGCTTGAAAATTAATAACTGTGCTAAAAGGGCTGAGCTGCCTAGTGATTAATTTTTTGACCAAAAAAAAAATCTAATGCTAGAAGTTAAAAATAACTAATAAACAGTTTCTGTTACTAAAGAATAGGTCAGAGACATCTAAAAATGTAAATGTATCTTAATTAATGACTGAAGTGATAGGTGACATGTGCCCATGTCATTAAGGTAATCTACCTGCTGATATGGGTATAAAACGAGGGGGAATCAGAAAAGATTCCAAAGCAGTCTCTCTCTCTCTCTCTTTGTTGCTTCTGGGAGTGTTAAGGGAAGATGATTCAAAATCCATTTTCCTTGGTGAAGATGTTACTCCTTTTAAGATACTTAGGAGATTGCCGTCCTGCTGGGTGGTGGAATATGCAGTGGAACTCCCAGCACTCCCACACTGCCCTGTGTGATGTCTGAGCAATGTGTCTGCTGTATTTGCCTACACACAGTGGCGTGCAGTGATGCAGACCCCAAACTGTTCAAGCAGAAACACGCAGCAGCCTTTGCCAAAACAGCTCTTCATTTCGATTGTCTATGCCATCGGCGTAGAATGCACCCACCTCTGGGTTACAGCTCCTTGGGGGCTGGACCACAAGTGTGTCTCTGTGTTCCTACTACAGCACCGGGCTGAGGCCGACTTGATTTTCACTCTCCTTTTTTCCTTCAAGCATTTGAAGAAACTGTAACCAGGTAGTTCAATATTTATTGAACAAAGCAAAAAGAAATCAAAATGAACAAGATACTTGGACGTGGAAGCAGCCCACATGGCACGTAAACAGCCGCCCTCCCTCAGCGAGTGTTCTGTGTAGGTAGGAAGAGGGAAACCGGTCAAAGGCTGCTTTGCAGTTATACTAGTGGGTATAAAAATACCACGTGATTTCATTTCATCGGCACAGTGGACAAAGAAGAATTACTGTTTCTTTTACTCTGTGGCTCTGGTGAGTCCTCAGGAAGTGTAGTTGAAAAATCAATTTTCTAGGCTGAAGTCTTTGCTGGTCACAGTTCAGGGATTAGAGAAATCCAATTTGAGGAAAATATTGGTCTGCCCGAAGGCGCCCTTATAGCTTATCTCTTTGAAGTGCTAAGATGGCTTCCCTTCTGGGCGAATATACAAGCCAGCAGTTTTATCTGTTAATGTAGACTTTCCTTTTTGCTCCCTATAAAACAGGTGCTCAAAACTTCTGTCTCTTCACTTTCATTCAGGAACAAAGGGCATTTGTTCTTCACAGAAGGTCTGAATGTGTGCCAGTTGTTATCGGGGTCTGCCAAGACCTGCTGGGATAGGCGTTATTACTAGAACCTTGGGCTGGGGCCGCCAGAAGGCGTAAAGGTTACGTCACTGGACTCGAACGTGGTTCACCGCGGGTGGAGCCCTGGACCCAGTGGCTTAAAATTCACCCTAGATCTGTACATGCACGCCCCAAATCCCTAGAGTAGAATGAAGGAGAAGGGATAGGGGAATGGTCATCCGCCCTGGGGGGATTTCTCACTTTCTGTCTCTCTGTCTTTCTCTGTCTCTTCAGCGAGTGCGTGCGCCAAATAGCAAAAATCTCTCTTTAAAAAAAAAAAAAAAGAAGCGCCGGCAGGTGGCGTGAAGGTTAAGGTGGCTGGATCCCACATGGCAAACGACTGCGGTTCGAGTCCTGGAATATATCTTTAAAAAAAAAAAGGAATAAAAAAGAAGAATCTTGGGCTTCTTTTAAGAAGAAGACTAATTTCCATTCTTGTGTCATTTAAAATGTAGAGTACTTTTTCATAAACAAGCAATTGCTAGACCAACTTTTGTAAGGGGGTCAAGAGTAAGGTCAACTTACTCGTTTTGATTGTTCTGAGTATCAAAATATTTCATCTTACTTAGGCAGGGTTCACTTCCTGGAGTATTCTGTAACTGCCCTGGAGGGAGATGGTTGGTTCCAGCAGAACCCACACTGAAGGCCAGTTGAGAGTAGCTTACTGTTCATACACCTGCACTGTCCTAATTAGGGAAGGAGAGACTGCCTTTCCCTCCTGGACAAACAGGGCTTCTAGCGGAGGCATCCCGACGCCTGTCCCACGCTGACCACGTTACTACGTGTAGTGCTGGCAAAAGAGGCTGCTCAGTGGTTACTTGTTGAATGAATAAGAAAATACATCCCAGCATTAGTATTGCGAATGCTTAGCCAGTAATGAGTGAGTCTGTTATTTCCTTTGTATACACTGTATTTCTAAGGAGCAACTCTTAACAGTTGACAATCCTAGCCTGGGACATTTGAACCTAATGCAAAAACAAACACAGTAACTACAAAGAAAGACAAGTCGTATTAGCAGAGGGGTCTGCTTTCCCCTTCACAACTAGGGGGTTTTTGAAATGGTTAGAGTGTTGAAATGTGATGTTGTTCTTTGAACTCGGAATCCATACCATGGCAGTGAAGGGCACAATTATCACCCGCGAATGCTCGAGGCCGCTGTGCAGGCCTTTTTCTTCTCGCACGGTCTGAGTCTGCATAGTCCTGTCTTGCCTGGCTGCGCTGTCGCCGTTACCCACTCTGGGTCAACAGCTGTGATAGTTTTCTTCTCACCCTCAACTGCTTGGTTTGGTTCTTAAGGAATTTGATGTTTTTACTGCACAAGTCGCAATTCGAAGTCCGTTTTTTGACATTGGAGGAATTTGGGAATTGTGGTTCCTATACAGGAGCATTGGGTGGGGTCCCTCGGAACTGTTTGCACGCTTGTGTGGCATGTCACAGTTGCTATGGTTTTGGGAGGGACATTAAAATCGTCCAAGCTAAGTGCTGGGCAGAAGACCTTCTTCCATTGCAGAAATGGTGATGCTTTCTTTAACTTTCTTTAAATGGGTGTCACCACTGCCTATCCACAGAAGAAAGTGGGTGTTGTTTTGGTACCGAGGCTTCAACATATACGACATAAGTTTTCATATCTGTATGTCTGAGGTGCACGTCTGTGTTTTTGTATATGAGTATATGAGAAATAAGCACACTTCCTGAAATCTGTCTTCGTGAGTCTGTTGAATGGACATGACACCGTGGCCCTCTTCCATGGCCTTTGGTTGGGGTTGCCATCTGTGCCCCTGCCCCTGCTGCCCTCTGCTGGAAATGTCGTAGAGCCTGCACTGTAGCTGAGCATTACTTTTCCTGTGGCAGGGTCTATAGAAACTCGAATTGCACTCCAGAGCCCGGGAATTGTTGAGGGAGCTCAGTCTCTGATTTTTCAGAGATGGCCTGGCTCCTGATGCTAATGAGATGCCCATTTTCACCGAGAGTTTTAGAAACTGGTCTGGCCAGTGTCTTGCTTCTCAAGGGTAGGTGGGGCATTCCTTTGAAGACTCACTCTGGATTCCTCTGGTTCTGACAAGGCACACGGAGCTACTGCTGTGGGAGCTTGATGGGAAACATCGAGCCCTTGCGAGCTCACTGGCAGGTACTGATGTTTCTCCGGTGTCAAGTGAAGCTGTGTCTGTAGGAGTCGTAGGGTCTGTTCCTGTTTCTGGTTGCTGGGAATAATTTGTGTTCTGCACTGTGCTAAAGCCCCGTGGCTGGCCGGCTACCGGCAAAGGAAAATCTAGAACCCAGCTAGATTTTCTGTCTGCTTGCAGCTCTTCTACAGCAAATATGGTTTTGGCTTTTGACAACAAGATTTATTTAATGTATAGACATAAATTATACGCTCAGGATATGTGAGTCATAAAGCAGGAAAATGACAGAAAGCATCTGGTCTATTATGTTTCTTTATTATTCAGCTTCACTGAGAACTTTTAGTTTTTGAAAGAGAGAGGTGTTGCAGAGAATCCACAATGAAGGGATAATTTTGTTTTGTGTTTTGATTGAGCCGAATATTCATCTACCTTGATTTTCAGCTCAAAGCCTCCTAACGTGATCAGCAGCTGTTCATTTGTGACTGTGCTGGTTCTGAATACAGAACGAAGGGCGTTTGCCTCCGACATGTCAGCGGTAATGGGAGAAACCACGGCTTCTTCGGGGGGTAACAAACACCTCCTGGCACGAGGACTCTGCTCAGTGCAGCCTGCGGAACTGTCTTAGTATTCAATATGTCCTGTTGCGTAAACGATTCTGCATCTGCAATTCATTTCGCAAACTGTACTCGATTTACCTTCTGGCCAATTGTATCAGAATGCTTTTTATTTTTTTGTGGAGAGGTTTTTCACTATAGGGCGTGTGTGCTCGCCAGACAGAGAGAGACAGAGAGACAGAAAGTGAGAAATCACCCCCCAGGGGGGATGGTAACGCTGCAATCCCTTCTCCTCCATTCTCCTCTCGGGATCTTGGGCACGTACGCACATGCGCCCGGCGTGAGTTTTAAGCCACCGGGTCCGGGACTCGAACCTCAGTCGACTACGTGGGAGTCCAGTGACACAGCCATTACGCTAACTGCTGGTTCCCTCATAATACTTTGTAGGTACAGATACTGACTTTAAATTTGCTTTAAAATAGAGAAAAACCTCGTACGATATCGTCATGTAATAAAGAGCAAATAGAACTGGGTTCTTTCTCTCTTCATGTCTTTGGCAGTTAGAAAATGTTTACTACAAGGAAAAAATTAAGTTTGTTTAAAAATAAGTAGAATTGTTTAAAACTGCATCGTCTCTACAAACAAGAATAGTCTTCCACAAAAACAGCCATTTCTAAACCATCGAATGGGGCAAATCTAGCCCAGTGCTTATTCTTGTAAATACAGTTTTATTGGAGTGCAGTTCCACTCTTCCATTCACATGGGGACCGTCTACGGCTGTCACCACGCTATGGTGCGGGTGAACGAGCTGCCATGCAGCCTGCGGGGCACGCGGCCTGGACTGTGCTTATTATCTGGCCTTTCTAGAAGAGGCTGGAAAGTTTGCTGACCCCTGGTACAGAACAGTAATTTTCATAAAGTATTGCGATCTCTTGACGTTAGTGTTAAACTCATTCTCTTAACCATCACCTTTTCTTTAAACTGCAAACTTATTTCTTAAATAGAAATGACTTCATAACCATTCATAGCTTTAAATATGTCTTCCAACTGTTTTTTTTTTTTTTGGCATTCTTTTAATGAAAAGTCTTGGTCTACATAATCATAATAAAGCGTGTGTTTTCTTTTCTGAACAGAGTAAGGACATGCCTGGATAAGGGCTGGTTTTTACTAGCTTGTGGTAAAAAATCTTACGGTGATTAAAAATAAACCTTGTGTTATGTTTGCGGTTCTTGAGACCCAGGGAGTTTCGTGATTAACTGAAGTCGCACAGGTGCGAGACTGAGACTAGCCCGGTGTCTCCACCTGACGCTGGCTCCGTCTCTGTTTGTGCTCCGCAAATCTAGACGTGGCATCCTCCTTACTGACTGAGGGTGCTGTACGAGATGCAGCTCAGAAATCCGGGCAGGTTTACTTAGAGCGGTGCTGCAGGGCTCTGGAGCAAGGCCCGGGTTCACTCTGCAGTACCCTCCGCTATGCCGGCAGGACCCAGCGGACACCGTGGGAATGGTTGCTTGCCAAGGGTGTTCACGTTGGTGATTGGATAGCGTGGTACACATTGAATATCCTCCCGTTTTCTCTTTGCCAGTGTTTTGGGTCTGCAGGTGTTACATTTCCCAGACAGCATTTAAATATGTGTGGAATAAGGTAATGGCAATGTTGTCCCGACATGAATGTGTCCTGCTATGGCTACTATTTATTAACTAGTGGGCACTAACTTGTATTAAAATGTAAGATCCTAGGTAGCTATGAAATCATCATCTACAAACAGGAAGTGGCTTTAAATATTTTTAAAAATGTATGCAAGAAATGAGAAAAACCTACACTAATTTAGGTACACATTTTTTGAAAGCTTATTATTTTCTTCCCAAGAAGAAAGAGAGGCAGGCAGACAGACAGACAGACAGATTCCCTCTACTAGAGTCTTTATGCAGTGAGTCCCCCAGGCTTAGCTGGCCCAGATGAGGGGCACACATGTCTAACCTGCATGCAGAGGGAGGTCCTGGGACCTGAACCCAGGGCCATTCCCATGTGGGTCCAGTTGCATTACTGCTATGAAACTTTCTTGCCTCATGGTATGATTTTTGAATGCTCAATCTTATACTGAAATCACCTTTGTGATCTCAGACTGCTGAAAATGGAAACAAAGTAGGAGAAAGTGGTAGGAATGCTTAATAACCCAGGGACAGCGTGAGGACAAGCCGGTGACAGTGATGTCAACTCCAAATCTTGTTTTGGAGTAGACTAAGTCTTGGAGACATTACGTGTGCTTTGTACTCACGGTGCCTCTTCACGCAGAGCAGACCTATGTCAAGGGCTCTCCAGCCACCTGTGGACAGCAGCTACCCCACTGGATGACACACTGTTTATCCTAACTGCTCGATGGTGATAATCCTGCAGATATTAAATCTCTTCTGATTGACAATAGGATGTTTCCAATTATTTTGGTATTACAAATACTGTTTCTCTAAGATTTCTTACGTGTGCCTCATAAACAGGTGCAAGAATCCTCTCTCGTATTGATGCTAGTGAAATTATTGGGATAAGGGTCTGCTTCATTTCCACTGCACTAAAGAGACGTCAGAGTGCTCCTCAAGCAGTTGGAGCAGTTTTACTTATTTGAGAGGCCCCATAGCTTGACATCTATGCCAAAATTTGGTATTTTCATAAAATAAAAAATACTCCCACTCTGAAGATGTGAGGTATTATCCCATTGTGATTTTTTAAAAAATAATTTATTTTATTTAACTTTATTTATTTAAAATTTGGCCAGAGAGGTACAGAGTGAGAGAGTGAGAGAGCGAGAAAGTGAGAAAGCAAGCCGCCAGGTTGGGGATTCGAACTGACCATGCAGGAGTTCAGCGCTGTTAAGCACCACGCCATCTGCCGGTCCCCTCCCATTGTGATATTTTTTTTTTTTGAAGAGGTTTTTGCTATAGGGCGTGTGTGCTCACCAGACAGACAGAGAGAGAGAGAGAGAGAGAGAGAGAGAGAGAGAGACAGAGAGACAGAAAGCGAGAAATCACCCCCCAGGGGGGATGGCCACGCCGCAATCCTTTCTCCTCCACTCTCCTCTTGGGATTTTGGGCACGCATGCACACGTGCCCAGCGTGAGTTTTAAGTCACTGGGTCCGGGAGGCAAACCGCAGTCAACTACATGGGAGTCCAGCGACATAGCCATTATGCCAACCGCTGGTCCCCCTTTGTGATTTTGAAAGTATGTAGAGCCGTGTTAACAGTGAGGCCAGGCATCTTTGATACGCTTTCTGGCCATCTAGGTTTCCTCCTCCGAGAATTTTCTGTTCTTACATTTTGGCTAGATTTTAACAGCTTTTTATCTTTACTTTTTGATTGTGTAAAATGTTCTGGATGCTATTTTTTTGTCCCAAGAACTGCAGATATCTTCTTCCAGTCTGAACCTTGCTTTCACTTTTGGTTTCTGTGTTGGTGTTACGTAGGTTTTAAATGTGACGACATGACATGTATCAGAAGTTTTTCTCATGGGTATGCTTTGTGTCTTGTTTAACAAATACTCTTTCTCCTCAGGTTCCTATATATTTTCCTTCCTTCTTTCTTACCCCCCCTTTTTTTTTCTTTTTCCCTCTTTTCTTCCTTCCTTTTTTTTTTATTTCTTTTTTCCTTCTTTCCAGAGGATGTGTGCATCTACCAGACAGAGGCAGAGAGACAGAAAGAGAAAGAGAGAGACAACAACCCCTCAGGCAGATGTGGCCACACCACGATCCTCCTCCTGTTGAGATGTTATGATGAAAATCTGAGAGAGAGAGCGGGGGAGAGAGAAAGAGGGAGGGAGACTCTAGGCTTTAAAGCCTCTGGGACAAGCTGTGGTCAGCCATGTGGGAATCTCGGCTCCTTTAAGCACAGGGCTGCAGGACTGGCCACTTCCTATAGTTTCTTGTAAAAGTTTTTAAGTTTCACTTTTTCTGAATTTGCATCTTTACTATGTCTGGATTTAAAGTATTTGTACACTGCAAGGTAGAGATCTGATGTATTATCTTCCCAAGGAAAACCAATTAGTCTTTATGGTTTATCAAATATTTTATTTGTTCTCCACTGATCTACGGTGTATCAAATTTCCACATATATGAAAATGGGGCTTCAAAAAGTTCGTGGAAAGTAGAATTCATATATAAGGGTTTTTTTGGTGCAAATTATTTTTTTAAATTCATGCATAGTTTTTTCATTATACCCATTTTCTTTTTGAAGATCCTTCATGTATCTGGAAGGCCTTTATTATTTTCTGCTTGTGTCAGTATCTAGTTACAGCTAATGCTGACCACGAAGGCCTGCTCTTTAGCCCAGACTCGGCTAGCTTGGTTCTTCAGTTGCCAACACACAGAATTAGCTCATCAACTTCTATGGAGAACCTCATCAAGGTTTTGACTGTAATTGTATTGAATTAAAATACTCATTTGGTTCAAATGATAGTTTAATGATTTAATAAATCTTCATATTCATGTATATGGTATATATCACTATTTTAGATCACTGACAATGTGTTGCACTTAGATTTTATAGTTTTTGTCATTAAAGGTCTTAAAATATTTTGTTAGATTTATTTTTAGCTACATAATTTTCAGTTACTATAAACATACATATATAGTTTTAAAATTACATTTAGAAATGGGTATAAAAAATAAAGCATGAGTCTTTACTTCCACAATAACCCACATTTCTCAGAAATTGAAAAATGAAACAGGTACATTATTAACATGTATGTATATATTTTAATATAAAAATGATTTACATAAAGAAGTATGTTGAATCCTGGTTCTAACAAGTAAAGATTATATTCTTGGTCACACCTCAAAAATTCACAAACTTATCTATTTTCCACTTCACCAACTATTTCTTCATATTTGTATTAAATCTTTTAAGGCATATGTTAGATTTGAATCTCGATGATTTTGTTTTTTATTTATGAATTTTTTTTTTTTTTTTTAAGGTTTTTGCTCTAAGGCATGTGTGCTCGCCAGAGAGACAGAGAGAAACCATCCTCTGGGAATAGTCTCTACCCAAACTCTTCTCCATTCTTCTCCTGGGGTTTTGGGCATGCACACGCCCGTGTGACCCTCCAGCTGTCAGGTTTGGGACTTGAACCATGGCTAGCCACTTGTGACTTCAGTGCCTCAGCCACTGCACCAACACCACCCGCTGGCCCCAAGAAACCCATTTCTTTTTAAGACTTCACACACTCTTTGATACTGATTTGTGTCATTCTGATGTTTCAGACTTTGTTGTTAATTACTTTAAATGCTATTATTGCTTATTCTCTATCTGATAATCCTACTGGTTATTATTCCTTCTTGCTCATATCAGTGAATTTTATCTCATATTTCTACATGTTTTACTTTAATATCATGTTTGTGTGTGGAAATGCAGCGAAACTCAGTTTGAGGATTCGTTCTTTAAGAGCAGATTTGCATTTGTCCTTCCCAGACACCCAGAGGCATTAGCAACTCAACCCCACATTAAGCCAATTTCTCGACATGGGATTTCAGGGACCATGTAGGTGGTGCAGGTTCATACCTTAATCTCATAGAAGAGAACTGCAGCTATGAATTTTCAGATAGACTAGTTTCACCCAGAACTCACATTCAGATGGGAAAATTTCTAAGTCGTCTCCCGATAGTGACAGCTAACTTGTTATTAAGCCAAGGGTCTATTCTGTAGAATATCCTGAGTTTATGAGCTGGTTGGATTTCCATCTCTCACTTGCATGGATCTTGTCTTTGGTGCTTAACGGGATCTTAAAAACTCAAGCATCTTGGGCCAGTAGGTGAGGTGGAGGTTAAGGCACTGGGATTCCCCTTCGCCAGCTGTGATTCAAGCCCCAGACCTGGCTTGAAAATTACACAAGGTATATGTGATGCATACCAGAAATCCTGAGAGAGGAGAATGGAGGAGAAGGGATTGCAGCATGGCCCTCCCCCTTGGGGGGTGATTTCTCACTTTCCCTCTCTCTGTCTGTTTCTGTCTGTCTGTCCCCAGTGAGCACATGAGCCCTATAGCAAACTTAAAAAGCAAACAAAGCCCAAAACGAGCAAGCCAGCCAAATCCCAAGTGCCTTTGTTGCTGACATTATCCAGCGCTCCTGCAGTAGGGATAGTTCCAGCCTTAGTTCACCACTCTAGTTTCTTACTCCCACTTGTGTTCTGTTTTTGTCTTTGTGTTTTAGAGGTTTTTGCCTTAGGTCCTATGTGCTCCCAGGGGTTGGGGGGGAGGAGAGACAGAGACAGAAAGAGGAAAATGAGAAATCCCCGCCAGGGGGGATGGCCACACCACAGTCCCCTCTCCTCCATTCTCCTCCATTCTCCTCCTGGTAGGGCACGCACGCACATGCACTTGGCGTGAGTTTCAAGCCACTGGGTCTGAGACTTGAAATGCAGTCGGCCACGTGGGAGTTCAGCGATGTCACCACCGTGCCATCTGCTGGCCCCTTCCCATTTGTTTTAGACACCTGATTTTCCTATGACTCTTTCTGTGTTTAAAAGGATGTTTATCATAATTTCTTAGTTTTGTCAATCTACCTAGCATATCTGCCCCACCCCCCAAGTGCCTGAAAGTGGTGTCTTGAAAACATTCTTAAGGTGAAATGTCCAGATCAGAGGATGTACAGCATAGATAGTTTCAATTATCCTCCACCCACCCTGAAAAATTATGTACACATTTGCAGCTATGCCAACAATATATGATACCTAATTTATTAAATCCTTGATAAACTTTGTTCTGGTTAATAAAACAATTTAGTTATTCATACCTTTTTTTAAAGTGTGTTTCACTTATTTTTTATGAAGACTTTTTAAATATAAGTCATTAGTTTTTATTTTCTTTAAATTTTCTATTCTTGTTTTGCTAACAAGGATGAAAAAAGAAGAGGGGGAAGAGGAGAAAAAAGCATTGTTTACAATTTTAAAACATTTCTTTTCTGGAGTTAGTTTTTTGTGTCTTCTTGGTTCTGTAGATAGGTTTTAGGGATTCACGTACTCATTGAAATGTGCCAATGGCTACAGTATATGTTTTGGATGAGTAGTTTCTATAATTCTCATTCAGTTCTTGAAATGTGATTGAGATATAATTAAAGCTGTCATTACATTTGGTATAACTTGTACCTGCTTAGGAAAACATTAGATTTAACTCATAATTGTTTATTTTTCTTCTAAGAAATTTTTCAGAACAAATGAATCAGAAATAAAATGGGAGCTCTGTAGTAAAGAATATAAAAGTTAAAGTTTCTATGCCTTAAATAGTAATTTATAGAGCTAAAAAAAACTAGAGGTTAAAAAATCCCCTCAGAAATGATGCAATTCACTTCCCTACATATTATAGATTGAGCTCATAAATAGGAAAAACCATACATAACTAAATTGCTTATAACTGTCTTCATTTCTGAATACTAATTCTTGAGTAGCCCTTACCTAATAGATACAAAGGTAGAGCTATCCATGCAAACAAACCAATATACACATTTTAAGGACAAATTTAAATAGTAAAGGCCCATGGTTTCTTTCTTCTCCATAGATTTTTTTAAAAAGTTAATTTGTTTATTTCTTTCATTAGAGGGAAATTGAAAGAGAAACAGAAAGACAGAGAGAGAGAGAGAGAGAGAGAGAGAGAGAGAAGGAGAGAGACAGAAGTATTTTTGACTGGGTCCCATGCCATGCCATGATCCTCCTACCAGCGTGGACTACCACTGTCTACCCAGTGCCCACTCCCACGGGCTTGTTGTCAAGGTTTTCCTTTGTTTTTCAAATACTAGACTGGAATCACAGAGTCTAGCTTTTTATTTACTTGTTTGTATGTTTTTATGAAGTTAGTTACATACTGTAAAATTCAACTTTTTCTGTTTTGCTTCATTTTTTGTAAATAGGGTGTTACTATGTCTCCACCATCCTGCCAGGCATCGACTACTATGCAGAGCAGAGCATGGACCAGGAGTTGAACCTCAGTCCCCACGTGGCCTCAGCCTGGTGAACTGCAGTGTCAGCTACCACAGGTAGGTCCACTCAACCTGCTATAATGTAGGTTCAGTGGTTTTTAGTATATGCCCAACCATTTCTACCTCTTAATTCGAGGATATTTCATCACCCTCAAAAATAAAACCCCAGCCCCGTCAGCAATCACTCCCAGCTGACTTCGACTGCCAGCCCCTGATTACAACTAGTCTGCTGTCTCTCTTTATGCGGCTCTTCTGGACAGTTCATATAAATGGAACTACCTACTATGCGGCATTTTGGGTCTGGTTTCCGTCACCTAGACTGATGTCTGCAAGGCTCACGCTTACTGTAACACGAAGCAGTACTTCACTCCTTTGCTGGACAGAGTAATATTCCATGTTGCGGATGTGCTACCTTTTACCTGTTCTTTGACTGGTGGGCATTTGGGTTTCTTCCACTTTTGGACTATTACAGACACATAAATGTTGATGTGGATGTCTGTTTCCAGCTCATTTTGATATATGCATAGGAGTAGAATTCCAGCTTGTTTGGTAACTCAGTATTTCACCATGTGGGGAAATTCCAGCTTGTTTTCCAAAGTGGAAATACTTCCACCAGCAATGTATGAAGTTTCCGATTTCTCTACATTCTTGCCACAGTCTTTCCAGCTTTTTCTTGTAAGTTCTCTGATTAGCTTGTTATTTGCCCCAATTGTTATCATCACCTCAGCAGATGGAATATCAGACAATACCACTGATTGTTTCTGGCAGATGCTCTGACAGAAAAGGCTGTTGTCACTGGCTGAGCTTCTGGGGTGAAATGAAGACGACCCTTTGAGAGCAGGGTTTCTCAGAGAATTCCAGACACGTCGAATAATGACAGTTCTCTGAAAATGGGGTTTGGAAAGAGCTCCAATCCCCTGCTGACCCTTCTGATGGCTTTAGGTGGCTGCTTCACACTGCTGTCATTGTGGGCTGCGTTTTCAAATGGTAGGGAAGTTAGTGGGAATAGGACAAGTTAAGAAGCCACGATCTCACTGTTCTCACCAAGATTCAGTGGTTTTTCTTCTGGAATTGTTGCATGCCTTTCGTTAACTTCTAGCGTTCTTATAAGTTAGTTTTGACAATTTTTTTTTTTTTTTGGTGTTCTGGTTGCTTTTAAGAGGGAGAAAATTTTTGAAGATCTTTATTCAGCATTCCTACTGATATCATCTCCTAATTTGTTTTCTAATTACTAATAAGTTAAGTCCTAGGTGCAGGATAATAGGGGAAAGAGAGATAGAAAGGGATTAGGGAAGAACAGGGAGAAAAAAAAAGCTTATTTGGGAAATCTAAAAGCAGCAAAAATGTGTGCATATTCTGTTTACAGAGGATACAGAGTACATATTCTTCTATGGATCTATGCCTGAAGGAGTGCTAAAAATATAAGTAGCATATTTTATGAATCTGGAGCAGATCTATACTTGAAGGCGAATCTTCTTGTAACAGCATGTGTTGAACGCGTGAAAAAAAGTGCAGCCAATCTTTCTCTTTCTTTCATGGTTTTGTTTTTAAGTAAGAATTGAAAAATCAAATAAAAATATTGACCACATTTAAACTGTACTTTATTTATTCAAATCGCAGCAAGTGATATAAATTGAGTTCCAAACTAAGGCATAGGGACAATGAAAGACATTCATTGCTTAATGACAGGGCGTGTTCTGAGAAACGTGTCACTGGGTGATTTTTGTCGTGCGAACGTGATGGCGTGTGCACAGCTGAGACTGGACGGCATAACCCACACACAGCCAGGCTGCGTGGCACAGCCCATGCTCCCAGGGAACAGGTCACTGTACTGAACATTGAAGACTCTAACACAGCGTTCAGCATTCGTCTGTCTAAATATCTGCGGACAGAAAAGGTGCAGTAAAAATATTCTACAAAAGGTGAGAAATGGTGACTCTCTGAGGGCTCTTACCATGAGTGGGGCTGGCAGTACTGGGAGCTGCTCTGGGTGTTGGTGAGCAGTGACCGAGAGTGAAGGTCTAGGAGAGACTTCAGAGACACCATACATTTAGACTTCCTAAATTTACGAAAGATATGTTTTTTACTTCAGCAAATTAACCATAGCTTAGCCATAGCTTACTATAACTTTTTTTTTTTTAGTTTCCTATAGGGTGCATGTACTTGCTAGAGATAGAGAGAGACAGAGAAAGTGAGAAACCACCCTCCAGAAGAGGCCGCACTGTAACCTCTTCTCCATTTGCCTTGAGATTTTGAGCATGCACACACACACATGTGCTTGGCATATTTTTCAAGCCATCAGGTCTGGCTCTCAAACTATGTAGTTGGCCATGTGGGATCCTTAACCACTACACCACCACTGGCTGGCCTTCTAACTTTCTTATGTTATGAAATTTTAATTTTATTAAAAAAAATGAGAAATGGTGCCCCTCTGAGGGCTCTTACCACGAGTGGGGCTGGCAGTACTGGGAGCTGCTCTGGGTGTTGGTGAGCAGTGACCGAGAGTGAAGGTCTAGGAGAGACTTCAGAGACACCATACATTTAGACTTCCTAAATTTACGAAAGATATGTTTTTTACTTCAGCAAATTAACCATAGCTTAGCCATAGCTTACTATAACTTTTTTTTTTTTAGTTTCCTATAGGGTGCATGTACTTGCTAGAGATAGAGAGAGACAGAGAAAGTGAGAAACCACCGTCCAGAAGAGGCCACACTGTAACCTCTTCTCCATTTGCCTTGAGATTTTGAGCATGCACACACACACATGTGCTTGGCATATTTTTCAAGCCATCAGGTCTGGCTCTCAAACTATGTAGTTGGCCATGTGGGATCCTTAACCACTACACCACCACTGGCTGGCCTTCTAACTTTCTTATGTTATGAAATTTTAATTTTATTAAAAAAACAAATATTTGACTCTTATAAAAATACTTAGCTTAAAACCAAACTGCAAAGTACCATCTTACAAAAACATTTTCTTTCTTTTTATCCTTATAAAGTCTTGTCTATTTAAATGTTTGTATTTGAAAACTTTTTTATCATTAAAAGTGAAGACATAGATGTACAGATTGTGCAGGGTTGGTCTTATGCAGGGTTGAGATCATGAATATCATTATCTTTCACTTCGGCATCTTCTCCCACTGGAAGGACCATGATGAATAAAACAATGCAAGATAAAAGATTAAATCGGGCGTGTGGGAAATGGTGCAATCAGGAGATGTGGTAACGCATCCGCGTAGCTGCTGCTGTAGAACAGCACAATGTACAGTTTTGTAGTTGACCTTGGTTTTTAATACATACAAGGAGTCCTTTGAACGGTGATAAATGGAGTAGTATTGCACGCCCGTAGACCACCAGCATAGTCTTTATTATTGTTATCATGTGTTATGTGCTGTATGCCCTTGTATGTGCCATGCTTTCCTACTGTTGGCAACCCAGGAGGCCAGCCTCGCCACAAGCACTGACTGACTGTGGTGGGTCTGACGTCACCGACAGCAGGGGAATTTTCAGCTCCCCGGTACAAACATTTCTCAGGGATGCTGCAGGTTTAGGCTCAGACCACTGCTCCAAAGTAGACATCGCAAAAAAAAAAAAAAAAAGAGTAACAAAAGTTTGTTTCTGATTGTTTCTGAATGCATTTCTAATCACATTTCTAATCACATTTGGAATTATAAATTGCATTTGTAATTACATTTGTAGTATAGCAAGTGTGCAACAGCAGTATGCCACAGAAAAGACGGATCTTATTGGAAAAATATCTTCCTGCTAAAAAGTGCTAATGACCATCCGAATCATCAGCAAGTTGTAACCGTCGGCTGGTGTAGGATCTTACGCTAAGGTTGGTGGTGACTACTTAGCCTGGTGGTCACTGAAGACTGGGTGGATTGACAATTTCTTAAACTAAGAGAACAATGAAGTTTGCTACTTAGATTGACCCTTCTTTTCATGAAAGAGCTCTCTTGCATAAAATGTTGAATAGCATTTTACTCTCAGCAGAATTTTTTTCAGAATTGGAATCAGTCCTTTCAAACTCTGCTATTGCTTTATCAACTGAGTTTAAATAATATTCAACTATTTTGTTGTCATTTCAACAATATTTATAGCATCCTCATTGGAGTAAATTTCACCTCAAAAAAAAAACCCACTTTTTTTTCTCGTCCTTGAGGGATAACTTCTCATCTGTGAACGTTTTATTGTAAAACCAGCCCTGTGCATAGTGGTAAGCACTGTGCACTGGGAACCGGACCCCACCTGGCCAGCTGTGGTTTGAATCCTAGCCTTAGCCCTGGAAGATCGAAAACACTCTGGGCACATGTGCACACATACCTCAAATCCTGAGAGGGAGGAGAAATAGAGGGAGAAGAATCCCACCATGACCACGCAGCGCTGTAAGTGGTTACCCCCAAGGCCCTGCTTTTTTGGGAAAAGTGTGCATGCCCTCTGGCAATGCAGACACTATCACGGGGCTGTACCCACCTTGTTGTGCTCTGCTTCTGACTTTAGTTCTCTTGCTAACTACACCACATCTGTAGCTATGTCCTCTGCTAAAGTCCAGAACCCTTCAAAGTTATCTCTCAGAGTGACAATCAACTGTTTCCCAGACCAGTAAATGTTGATGTTTGATCTCTTCCCATGAATCATGAATGTTCTTAATGGCAACTAAAATGGTGAATCTCTTCCAGAGTTTTTCCATTTACTTAGCCCAAATCTATCAAAGGAATCACTGTTTGCAGTGACTATAGTCTTACGAGATGTATTTCTTAAATAATAAGACTTGAAAGTCAAAATGACTTCTTTATCTATGACCTACAGAATGGATGGGGTGTTATCAGGCATGGAAACAATATTAATCTCTTTCTGTATCTCCATCAGAGCCCTTGGGTGAGCAGGTGTGTTGTTAATGAGCAGTAACATTTTGAGGGGATTTTTTTTTTTCTGAACCATGGACTTTCTAAATAGTGGGTTTAAAATATTCAATAAGCCATGTATAAACAGATATGCTTTCATCCAGGTTTTGTTGTTCCATTTATAGAGTATAGATAGAGCAGACTTAGCATTATTTATCTGAGACCTGTGATTTTCAAAATGGTCAGTGAGTATTGGTTTCAATGTAGTTACCAGCCACATGAGCATGTAATGAGTCTGTCCTTTGTAACTTGGAAACCAGGCATTGAGTTTCTAGTAATGAAAGTCATAGATGGCAGCTTCTTTTAATGTAAGTCTGTTTTTTTTTTACTTTTTCTTTTTTTTTCTTTTATTTTTAGAGAGAGATTTTTGCTATAGGGCATGTACGCTTGCTGGAGAGACAGTGAGTGACAGAGAGACAGAAAGTGAGAAATCACCTTTCTGTGATTCCTCCCATCTTGCAGGGGGGATGGCCACACCACAATCCCTTCTTCTCCATTCTCTCGAGGTTTTTGGCGTGCATCCATATTCACCCAGAGCGAGTTTTAAGCAGTTGGGGCCGGAACTCGAACCGTGGTGTACTGTGTGAAAGTCCAGCAACCTAACCATTACATCTGCTGGTCCCAATATAAGTCTGCTTTATCTACACTGAGAATCGTGGTTTAGTGTAACCATTCATCGTCATCGTAGCCGGATTTTCTGGAGAACTTGGCTGCAGCTTCTGCATTAGCACTCAGGCTTCGCCGTGCACTTCGAGGTTATGGGATGGCTGCTTTAAAAACTTGGAAACCAGGCATTGAGTTTCTAGTAATGAAAGTCATAGATGGCAGCTTCTTTTAATGTAAGTCTGTTTTTTTTTTACTTTTTCTTTTTTTTTTCTTTTATTTTTAGAGAGAGATTTTTGCTATAGGGCATGTACGCTTGCTGGAGAGACAGTGAGTGACAGAGAGACAGAAAGTGAGAAATCACCTTTCTGTGATTCCTCCCATCTTGCAGGGGGGATGGCCACACCACAATCCCTTCTTCTCCATTCTCTCGAGGTTTTTGGCGTGCATCCATATTCACCCAGAGCGAGTTTTAAGCAGTTGGGGCCGGAACTCGAACCGTGGTGTACTGTGTGAAAGTCCAGCAACCTAACCATTACATCTGCTGGTCCCAATATAAGTCTGCTTTATCTACACTGAGAATCGTGGTTTAGTGTAACCATTCATCGTCATCGTAGCCGGATTTTCTGGAGAACTTGGCTGCAGCTTCTGCATTAGCACTCAGGCTTCGCCGTGCACTTCGAGGTTATGGGATGGCTGCTTTAAACATCTGAATGAGTCTCTGCCAGCTTCCTCACCTCTCCCAGCCTTCCCGGAACTGAAGAGAGCTAGAATCTTGCTGGACTAGGCTTTGGCTTAAAGGAATGTTGTAACTTGTTTGATCTTTTACCCGGACTCCTAAAACGTTCTCCGTATCAGCAATACGGCTGTGTCCTCAGTGCGTGCGTTCAGCGGAGCAGTCCTTTAGCTTCCTCTCACGGCCTTCTCCAGTACACTCACAGCTTGGCTAACTGGCCTGACCAGCCAGCTCTGGCTTCCAGCATGGCCTCAGCGGTTAGTCATTTCCAGCACTCGATTTAGAATGAGGGAGACGCGATTCTTCCTCTCACTCGTGTACTTAGAGGTCACTCTAGGGTTATTAGCTGGCTTGATTTCAATATTGCCATCTCCGGAACTAGGGAAGCCTGAGGAGGAGAGAGATTGGGAAACTCCTGCTCAGGGGAGGAGTCAAAACACACGTTTATTGGTTAAAATGATCACCTTACCTTACGTGTGGTTTGTGGTTTCCCAAACAGTTACAATGGTCACATCGAAGATCACTGATCACAGATCACATCACAGATATAAAAACAATAAAACATTCAGACTAGTGTGAGAAATTGCCAAAATGCAACACAGAGCTGCAGAGTGGTTTCCTGCCATTAGAAAAAAGCGCCGCTGGACTTGCCTGACCTAGGCTGCCACGGACCTTCAATTTGTAGAAAACAAATGTCTGCAAAACACACTAAAGTGAAGCTCAATAGAATGAAGTATGCCCAGGGCCAGCAGGTGGCGTAGTGGTTATGGTGCTGGACTCTCGCGTGGCTGACTGTGGTGTGAGTCCTGGGCTTGGCAACTGGAAACTCACACCAGGTGTGTGTGCATGCACGCCCGAAATCATGAGAAGACAATGGCAGAGAGAGGGCTGTGGTGTGGCCATCGCCCCAGGCTGGGGGAGGATTGATCTCCCACTTTTTCTATCATGTCTTCTATGAGTGCATGTGCTCATAGCAAAAATCTCTCTAAGAAAAAAATATCTCTCAAAACCAAAAATAAAATAAAGCAGCATGCGCACCGTCTATGGGCACTGTTGCCACGTGGTCCGTCAGTGACCGGGACACACGTGGCACCTTCACAGAGCTACCTTCACAGCTTGGGTTATCAGGGTTCATACTTTCCACTTTTCCTGTACGTGGACTCAGAAGGCATGGATCTGTCAATGACAATAGTTTACTACTTAGTTCTATCTTAGCACTTTGTTCACTGTCATCTGAGAACGTGAGTTAATAAACTAATTCCTACAAGGATTTTAATTACCAATAATTGTCTGGTGTACAACCATTAAAGTCCTAACCCTTATGTTAGTATACCCTTCTGTGAATCATACAGGATGCTAATTTCTTTCTTTCTTTCTTTCTTTCTTTCTTTCTTTCTTTCTTTCTTTCTTTCTTTCTTTCTTTCTTTCTTTCTTTCTTTCTTTTTCTTTGGAGAGGTTTTTGCTATAGGGTACTTGCACTTGCCAGAAAGACAGAGAGAGACAGAGAGACAGAAAGTGAGAAATCACCCCCCAGGGGGGATGGCCACGCCGCAATCCCTTCTCCTCCATTCTCCTCTCGGGATCTTGGGCACGCACGCACATGCGCCCAGTGTGAGTTTAAGCCACGGGGTCCAGGACTTGAACTGCGGTCGACTATGTGGAAGTCCAGTTAGCCATTACGCTAACTGCTGGTCCCCAGGATGCTAATTTCAAGGAATATTGCCTTTGAAAACATCTCTCTCTCTCTCCTCTGTCCTCCTGGGAGAATTTGAAATATCAAACAGTCAGTGTTGACACTTATTAGCACTTTTATCATGAAGTTATCAGATGGGACAATCAACAGAGATGGGGAGAGATGTAACAGACATAGTTAATATGTGGAGAGAGATGGTTTTGAATTCACGGAAACCTACATTTGAATCTCAGACCTAATAGCAGTTGTGTGACTTTTAGGACTTTCTCAACATCTCTGCATCTGTTTCCCCACATCTTAACTGAAGATAACTGCCTACTTCACTGGGTGAGGAAGACGAAATAGAATATTCTGGACAGCAGTGGCTGGCGTGGAGGGCGTGATTGTGGTTGAGCTGTGGTCATGATTATACTTGGTAATAAGAGTAGCTGAATTTCTCCATGAACGCGGTAACATCAAGTCCTTCGCCTCACTGGCGGAATAAGGAAGGCAGGAGGTCTCCAGGATTCCTGGGGGCCTTGGCTGTATGTGCGCTCTGTGTTTCTTGCTCTAGAGCTCTCTCCAGAAATGTAAGGGCAGCCACTCCCGTTCTCCCACGGGCCTTCAGTCAGTCCATCGGTTCCAGAACATCTTGAGTTAAATTCTTGGAACTCTGCATTAAAACCTACTGATAGGACCAGCAGATGACGTGACGGTTATGTTGCTGGACTCCCACATTGTCAAACATGGTTCGAGTCTTGGACCTGGTGGCCTAAAGCTCACACTGGACACTTGTGTGTGCGTGCCCAAAATCCCCAGCGGAGACTAGGGGAGAAGGGATTGCAGCGTGGCCATGCCCTGCGGGGGGTGTGGGGGGGCAATTTCTGTCTCTCTGGCAAGCACATGTGCCCTATAGCAAAAATCTCTTAAATCCTGCCATTACTTACCTCAGTATCAAACAACAGAGGCAAGAGGTCATGCGTGTTTTTATTGTGTGTGTGTGTACAACGACACACGTAGATCCCCACATTTCCCTTTCTCTCCCTCTGAACGCCCCCACCTGATCTATCCGGTGGGGGGAAGGCGCTGGCCTGAGAGCTCCAATCGCCCTCAGGATTGCTCACTTCGCTTGTCGTGCCGTTAGAGATCACGCCATGTTCTCATAGAGGGGCCACTCTGTCAGCGGGCTCATTTCAGCATGGGCACAATTAAATCCTGTTATAGAAAGCTGTTCATGTCGTGGCTATTTATACTGAAAATAGAAAGCTTTAAATTAAGGGTTTTCTTTTTCAATGGGGTCATTTCATACTCATTATTATCCAGGGCCAAGAAGATTTTCACTGTTTCTCTGTCTTTCTTGTGACGTTTGGCCTTTTAATTGGCTGGAGAAAGGATAAATTCTAGAGATTTTTGTAAGGATTTTGGGTCGGCGATGTAGAGGAAGGTCTGAAGAGACGAAGGGCAGTAGAGATAGGACCAGAAACCTCTGGTGTAGGGGCAGCCTGATGTATAGGATGGATTTCCTTTTTTTTTTTTTTTGGAGAGGTTTTTCACTATAGGGTACGTGCGCTCGCCAGACAGAGAGACAGAAAGCGAGAAATCACCCCCCCAGCGGGGATGGCCATGCCGCAATCCCTTCTCCTCCATTCTCCTCTTGGGATCTTGGACACGCATGCACACGCGCCTGGCGTGAGTTTAAGCCACGGGATCCAGGACTCGAACCTCAGTCGACTACGTGGGAGTCCAGCAACATAGCCATTACGCTAACTGCTGGTCCCAAGGATGGATATTTTTAAATGTTTGTTTATTCTGGAAGAGAGAGAGCCTCTCTGATAAGGCTCATCCACACCCCGAGCTTGGTCAGCCTGGGTCTTGGTCATGCATGTCCGCATGCTCAGGGAAGCCTTCGAATGAACCCCAGCCTAACCGAGCGTCAGCCTTGCTGCCGTTTAGCGCTCACCACCTCCCAGCCCCACGAGAGTTTCGGTGAGATGCTGGGGTTTCTGGTTTGGGATACCGAGTAGATTTCACAATCCCACCATTGAAAGTGAAATAGATACTGAAGAAAGAGGCACAGAGACAGAGAAGAGTGTGAGTTGTCAACATGCCGTGAAACATCACGAGGAATTTCACTAGGTTGCTGGCGATAGAGTCTATAGCTCTGAGGTGTGAATTTGGGTGGGCATCAGAGTGTCTGTGGTGCCAGAAGCTATGGGAATGGGTGAGATACAAGGAGGCTACGTGAAAAGGGGGTGAAGGCACGGAGGAACACTAACCGTGCTAACCGTGACAGGAGAGCAGAAGAGAACACACCGAAAATTTCAGAAGGGCACTCGGAGAAGCAGCTGATGGGTAACAGGAGCCATGGAAAAGGGAGGAGGTTTCAGAAGACAGAGCTGCTTGTGACCACTCGGCTAATGTCCCCATCGGCCTTGCTGGCCTAAATTAATGCATAGCTTTTTCAGAACATCCATCTTTCATGGGCCTTTTGAAGACCTTTCACATGTAAGAATCCCCTAGCCTAACTCTGCCCAAACCTAACTGGTTTATCAGCAGGCCAGCTCTGGGTCTCATGCAAAGATATGCTGATGTACAATGTCTGATCCAAAAATATACTTTTTAGAAAAGATCTCTAGAAGAGGCCGGCAAGCAGCGTGGTGGGAAAGGTGCCGGGTCACACAGGACTGACTGTGTGGTTCGAGTCCTGCATCCAGTGGCCTGAAAACCATGCCTGCGCGCGCACGTGTGCGTATGTGTGTGCCTAAAACCCAGAGAGGAGAATGAAGGAGAAAGGACGGGGGGGTAACTTCTCACTTTCCCTCTCTCTCTGTCTCTTTTTAGTGAGTACACATGTGCTGTGGCAAACAAATATTAAAACAAAACAAGCAAAAAAATAGTCCTCCGATGGCCAGATGTAGATCTATGAACGCTTTCTGAAACCGTGGCCTAGGGGATAAAGTCCCACTTCCCTAGTAAAAGATTCACTGCCTTTTGCTTTTTGGCTCCAATCTCCACTTGCCCTCTTCTGCTCCCTTCTCCCCACCACCTGCACCTCCCTCATGGACCCCACACTCTAAGATAGACTGGCAAGAAGGAAGCCCTTCCTGGAAAAGGGATCAGCCTGTGCAAAGGGACCACGATGAAGCAGCACAGATGTGAGGAAATGCAGAGTGGTCGGGTTTGAATGGTGAGAGTATGCTTACGGAAGCTGGTCTGCGACGCCAGACAAGGCTACACTGGATAGCTCTCCATGTCAGGTTGGAAAACAGAATTTCCTGCAGGACACTGGTGTGTGTGATTTCTTTCATACTTTGCTTATTCTTTTTCTCTTTTCTTCGTCTATCTTGGATTAGGTATTAACCTCTTAGAATGATTAAAGCTATGTTTTTACTGCTTAGTCTGGACAATGACAAGATATTAACAAATGAAGCTCTAAAAAAAGAAATGACAACATTTTAGAATGATTAGAGGGTCTTGAAAATCCAGACTCCATTGAGAGGCAATGCATTGTCCTTAAACTTTGCTAAGCCTGGTAATGAGGCAGGTAAGCTGCTGTGTCTGCACTCTTAGTAGTCGTGAAAGCAAAAAAGCAAGTCATAGCTCAAGGAGCTGCGGTTCTGACTCCTCACCATAAAGCCCAACACCCAGGATCTCTCACCCAGGGAAGATTTCAGCCCAGCTAGGTCCCCGAGAACATATGAGCCCTTATGCCGAACACACTCTCAGAGAGCTGGATGGTTTTGCCATCTGCTAAGCCTCACGTCGCCTCCAGTTTGAAGTCGAAGTGATGTCAGAAGCTGATTTAAGCAGCTTACATATGTTGCACTGCAGGAAAAATCAGTGGACCTTGGGGACTCTGAAAAACAACGCTAGACGTTTGGGGCTCATAAATGCTTGGTGTTTGTGACAGGCAGATCCGGTAGCCATAGGGCAACATTCCCCCAACACCCCTCACTTAGATTTAAGACTAGAGCTTTTCTCTTTGCTTAATTAAAGAAATTTCACGTTATTTTGTGTACAGCTGGAACCTCATGCTCACCACTCACTGCAACAGGTAAGATTATTTTAGTCCATCTCAACCATCTTTCATTGCTTTAAGTCCGATAGAAAATGCCAGTACTATGGATTACCTTGGAAAATCGTTTCATGATTTGTCATCATTGATAATGCTTCTGGAAAATTTAGATGCATAAAAAATGAATACACTTATAGTTACTGACCTTTAAAGTTCTGTAAGGGCTCCGCATGCACGCTGAGAGTGTATGCATCATTGCACTTGTCCTCCAAGGCATTCTGCAGTGGGACCACCCACCAAATACTTGGCTGCATTTGCCCTCCTTTATTGCGATTTTCTGTCTATTGCCTCTGGACACTTACAGGTCCTTGACCATGCAGAATTCAAGAGGAAACTCTCTTGCTAAATTTTCTAATGCAGTTTTCTCACCTAAGATCTTCTTCCCTTCTTTGGTTACTTTCCCTAATCATCTCTTTTTGTTAGAATTTATATATCATTAAAGACAAGTTTAAGTATCTCAATCCCATGGAAACTTTCCTGATTATTTGCTGTAATTTTCTCTTTTTAATGGGGCCAGCAGGTGGCATAGTGGTTAAGTGTTGGATTCTCACATGGTTCAAGTCCTAGACCCAGCGGCTTAAAACTCACATCAGGCCCATGTGTGTGGGTGCCCAAAATCCCAAGAGGAGAGTGGAGTAGAAGGGATTGTGGCATGGCTATCTCCCTGGGTGGTGGATTCTCACTTTCTCTCTCTGTTTCTCTCTATATATAAGAAGTGCATTTATTTCTTCCATGGAGAAGAGCTCCAAAGTTAGAGAAAGAGAGAAAAGCACATCCCCAACAGGGTCTTGATGTCATGATCATGTGCCCAGCTTATTTTTCAAGACACCAAGTTTGAGACTCAAACTATGCTCTGGGGGATCTAGCTGTTTTAGCCTCCAGGCCACCTGCTGGCCCTCAAGATTTATTACTATCTTAAGAATTATTTATTTAACTTTATTTATAATATCTTAAGAATTACTTATTTAACTTTATTTTTTTAATTATGATTCTTCAATTTGACCAGTGAGCGACAAAGAGAGAGAGAGTGAGAAAGCAAGCTAATGATTCTTCAATTTGACCAGCGAGTGACAAAGAGAGGGAGAGTGAGAAAGCAAGCTACCAGCTCTGGGACTTGAACCGTGGTCAGGCATGTGGGACTCCAGTGCCTTAATCACCATAGCAGCTGCTGGCCTCAAGATCTATTTTTAAATGCTCGCTCTTTTCTTTATCCTGAGCATGAACTTTCCAGAGTCAGACTGCACCCTTTGTTTCTGGTGTTTTCTGCCCTAGTCCCTCCATGCGTTGAACTGTGACTCGTGAGTTTACGTATTCCCCACATTCATTCTTGTTTCTAGCTATGTTTAACTCTAATTTCCCTTGGATTTCTTTGCTGGTGATCTTCTGTTACCTTTCTTGTGCTACTCCATGACCCTGAGGGTATCTACCCATCACTTTCATCCTCTATAGGGACATAATTCTGTAATTTTTCCAAGTACAGCTAATGCTAGTTTGCATTTTTTTGGTGAAACCATCCCAAAGTATGGAGTAGAGAATTTGTTTTTTAATTTTTTTAGAGGATGCATGCACTCATTAGAGAGAGACAGAGAGACAATGAGAGACAATGAGAGAGGGAAAGTGAGAAAGCATCCCCCCCCCCCCGTGGAAGAATGGTCATGCTACAGTCCCTTCTCTTTCAAATCTTCCTTAAAGGCTTTCAGGCATGCACACATGCACCTGGCATATTTCTCCAGCCACTTGAACTGCAGAGTCAGCCATGCAGGATCCAGCTGCCTTAACCGCCATGCTCAGGAGTCAAAGCTTTTGTAGCCAGGCACCGTGCACTACAGCTCCTAGGGGCCATTGTTGATGTCCCTTGCTGGCAACTTACCCTCTCAGTCCTTGAACTACCAGTGGCTGTCTTGCCTCCACTAGAAAACCTTTCTCCCATCCCAAAGAGAGAGAGTAAAACACAGCTGACAAAATCATCTAAGAGGATTTTGCACTTCTCCCTAAGTTAGCTTCATGAAGTGGAGTGGGTCAGCATTTCTTTCTCAATGGAGATATTGCCCAAGAACAAAGAATAAGAACTTGCATCGCTAGTGACTAAAATCGTTCAGGAAGGACCTCAGACAGAGCTCTCCAAGGTGAGATCAGCATCCACCTTTGAGGTGCAGCAGTTCCTTGGGACAAGGGCCTAAAAGCAGGTTCGCCCTAATGAGTAAGGATGAGTATGTCATCACTGACAGTGTTCGGAACTGCCAGTGCAAGATGATAATAAGACTCTTAAGTTGGCTTGAGACTCAGCTTTGGAAGCACATGCAGGGCTCTGCTGCTTAGCAGGCTGAGGCCACATGGAAGGTCCAGATTTAATTTCTTGCCCACCCTAAAGCCAAGCGTGGTGGCACACACCTGTAGTTTCAACTACTCCAGAGAATAGGGCATGAGGATCACAATGTAGTGAGATGTGGCTTGAAAGTACCAAGCAAAAATCACTACACATACAGACATACACATACACACACACACACATGTGCATGAATTGCTTTTATTATTGTCTTAAATTTTCTACGGACAATACACCTCCTACTGCCACAGGGAAAAGAGAGTTGTGGGGCAGTTTCCCATCCCCCGCTACACCATGCCATCGATCAGGATCGGTCAGAGTAGCAACTCATTTGCGTCAATAATAAGAATCAGACTCCATCTGAAGAAGTAGGCTAGAAAATGCTGGCTGTACTTTTAAGGTGAAAGAAAATGGCTAATTTTTTTTTATGTTTTCTTAATTCCTAGAAATAAATGTTTTGTTATTTTAAGACAATTTTTTTTAAGTTTTTCTATAGGGTGTATGTGCTTGCTGGAGAGAGAGAGAGAGAAAGAGAGAGAGGGAGAAAAAGTGGAAGAGAGAGAAAGAGAAGGAAAGTGAGAAATAAACCCCACACCCCTGGGATGGTGGGTGGTGGCCATACTTCAATCCCTTTCCTTCATTCCCCTCTTGAGATTTTGGCATAGAAACACATGTACTTGGCATGATTTTCTAGCTGCTGGGCCCAGGACTCAAACCACACAGTCATCCCTGTGGGATCCAGAACCTTAACCACCATACTACCTGCTGACTCATAAGACAGACATTCTTAGACATCTAGAAGGCATCTATACAACATGCGTGCTCATAGCATGTTCATTGTCTTGAATGTGAATTAAACATCTGTATCTTCTTTGTTTAAATTTTTGCCTAACCAGGAGTCATGGAGCTCCTTCTTACGTTTCTTGGGCAATCACCTCCTACACAGGTAGCGCGCTAGTTTCTGTTAAGAGAGTGTGGAGTGGACAGGCCTAGAATAGAGGCTGTGGTCCAGCTACCCTGTTTGGCCAGGGCCAGAGAAAACCAAGATTACACACCAAATACAGCAAAAAGAGCATTAAAGCAGACCACCTGGGCTTCCTTTGTATCCACTGTTATCAGATGATAAAATTGGGCAGATTATTTAGCTCTCTGTGCCACCATTTTCTCATTCACAGGTTGGAGAGAATAGTATGTTTTTTCTAAAGGGTTATTGTTAGGTTAAATGAGGTAAGTCCAATGAAGTACCTGGCAGGATGGGATTCGGAATGCTTGTGTACTGCTGAGAGTGTGGAGTCTGGTGCAAACCAATGGGGAGAACAGATGAACAGTTCTTAACCAGATTTTAAAATCCCACAACAACCTAGTGATTGCACTTTTAGTACTAGACCCTAGGCAAAGTTTTACACAGCACAATAAGATTAGTTAAGTTTCCCTAGTTGTCAAGTGGAGATGAAAACTAACATTTATTAAGCTCCTACTATGTGTCAGAAACTCTACCTAGGTGGCCTCATTTAATCCCTAGAACTTCCTTAGAAGATTATTATTTTATCTGTCTAACACTTGAGAGAAATGAATCTTAGTGAGGTTCCACCCCTTACCAAGGATACCTAGCTAATGACAGGCAAAGCGCGGGTTCAAACCTCAGGTGTATTGTTCACCCTATCGCAACATCTCATGTATCTCCAGGGGTAATTATCTGTCTTCTGTTCCCTTCACAGGTTGTTGTGTGGACGAAGCAATGTATATGTAATATGATTTTCAACCTTGTCTCCCTGTTACCTTTTATTTTTTTTTTCTATTTTTACCTAGTGCTTCTCTTTTGTCCAACCTCTCCTCACTCCCTGCATTTTTTATACCCTCTACTTCCCCCCCCCCAACTTCATTGAATATATTCTAAATGTACTTTGGGTTTTTTTAAATAGCAGATTGGAGTAGAAGAAAAATTCAGTTATATTAACTAACAGATACAAATTAAAGAGATTGGAATGTCAGCTAATATTTTAAAATGGAACAAATCAACTGCCTTTTCAGATGTCAGCCAGGTCAAACTATTCATTTCCTTCTTTTTTAAAGTTGACTCAGCTGAATAGAGCATTCTGGTTTTTAATGAGAGGGCTTTAGGGCGAGGTCCAAGTTCATCGATTCCTACTCTAGCCATCCATTTTCTCACTTACTTTCTAAAGAATAAGCCGCGTCTCTTTCACTTTGAAAATGGAATTTAATTTTTCACTGATGTGAATAATTTCACCTTTAGATAAGGTACATTTGTCATATAATTACATATTTTACTAATAGATCGGTCAGTCTGCATTAAGAACTCCCAAGTGACATTAACTCTTCCAACACTAATTTGTCATGTTTCATCTGCTGATGGCTTTGTGTTTCAGGAGTCCCGTGAACTGCTTATAAACCACACACCATTTTTTGGCATGGTTGGTTGAATAAGAATAAATTAGACATTTCATAACTTTCAACAGAAAGTGGTCCACAACGAGTTTCATTAGGAAAGAAGAAAACTGTGGCCAACAAAAGAGGGTGGATTAATAACAAATGTTCTTCATTCGTATTTGGTGCTGAGCTCTGGGAACTATTTATGTTTCTGGGCAAGGCTAGGGAGGTATTTCAATGAAGCCTAATTTGTCATGGTTACTTATACTTTACCATATTTTTCTTAACTACATCTTTCTGGATAGTACCACACATAAATATTTTCATTGTGTTATGCGTTTATTTGCAATATTGATGGCACCGTAAAATGTAGGGTATTAACACCTCTTTAACCAATGTCACATTAAGAATTAAGATCGGATACACCAGTGTCTTCCTTTTGAAAATATGGAGGTTAACTTTGATTATTATTCAGCTTTTGTGGCTGGTGAGCCAGCTCTAAGTCATACTGTGGAAAATTTATTGTCTAGAAATCATGCTGCTGAATATTTTATCTTCCTGGAAATGTGCAATAAAGGGTCTGCATCTTTGCTCAAATACATGATGGTGCCGCAGTCTCTCAGCTGTACGGACATATGAAAATGTTGAGATTAAGCAAAACTGAGGGCATAGCTCTCGGTAAGAGCAGTGGTGATTGTGGGTGGGTGTGGGTATTACTGTTCAAGGATGTTGTTTTACTTTAGCTTTTATTTTAAATCTCAAAACATATTTAAAAAGAATGTAGCATTCAGATCCCAGTTACACCAGTAGAGAGGGACGTTTATAGCCAGATAGAGATAAAGAGGTGAAATCAAATAATGGCTGCTGAAGTATTTTTGATTTCTATCTTTGATATATATTTAAAATCTCACAAAAATATGAGCACATTTCCTGTTTAAAGAAAAACAACTATTTTGGGAACCAGCAGTTAGCATAATGGATGGCTATGTCGCTGGACTCCCACGTAGTCGACCGCGGTTCGCGTCCCGGACCCAGTGGCTTAAAACTCATGCCGGGCGCGTGTGCATGCGTGCCCAAGATCCCGAGAGAAGAATGGAGGAGAAGGGATTGCGACGTGACCATCCCCTCTGGGAGGTGATTTCTCGCTTTCTGTCTCTCTGTCTCTCTCTGTCTGTCTCAGGCAAGCGCACGCGCCCTATAGTGAAAAGCCTCTCAAACAGACAAAACAACTATTATAAGAGCAGAGATAAAAATGGCCAATGAACGTCAAAGCAACTATTTTAAGAGCAGAGATAAAAATGGCCAATGAACGTGCCTTAAGTGTGGGCTGTGTCCTAAAATTCCTGGTTATAGGTGATTACACCTCTCCCTCCTCCTTCCACACACAAATGGATGCTTATGAGTTTTTTTGTTTTTAAGTGATAGGTGATTACACTTCTCCTTCCTCCTTCCACACACAGATGGATGCTTATGAGTTTTTTTGTTTTTAAGTTTATTTATTGAAAGACAGAAAAAGAAAAGCAGATACCCTTGACAGGGTCTCATCTGGCCATGAGCCTCGTCCAGCCTCCAGCCAGCCAGGATAGCAGGTGCTCCTGGCACACTCAGGGTGACCTGAGACCCCCCCCCCAGCACCTTCAATATGGCTCTGGTGTTGAGCAGGGATGCCCCACGTCCTGACCTGCATCTGAGCGTGCTCGCTCTCGCTGCTGCTGTGCTGTTCGTTAGGCATTGTAAAGAAGAGATGCTCACCTATAGTCAGATTTGCCTTTCAGTTGAAGCGTCTTTGTGAGTATTAAATACACTCCATACTGAAGCTCTTAGTTCTTCTCTGTGATGAAGAAGCATAAGGAAAGACGACTGGAGAAAATTTCAGAACAACAGCTGCATTTGAAAAGACCCTCACTGAGAAAAGACCTAGAAAACACCACTGAAATATCACCAAAGCAGCATCTTGTTGTCCTGAAATTGGTTAGCTAATTTGAGTGTGAATCTTAGTGTTATTTTACCATTCTTTTCTCATATCTTACTGCCATTTAAAAATTGTCCCCCCTGTATCTCTCATAACCCAGAGGAGCCAAAGTGTGTATTGCACAAGATTTAAAACCGTTTTACTGGGACTTGTACTGCTAAACCACTCTACATAACAGATACGCAAATCGATTTGATGCTGTTTAACGAAGAGTTTTTGATGGTGGAAACTGTCTATGCATGCATGGTCTGGTCTAGTAGCCACTAGTCGTGTGTGGGAGCCGGGCACTTGAAATGTGGTCAGTGTGTCTGAGAAACGAAGTTTTGTTTGAATGGAAAGAGCGCGTAGGCTCACCACGCTGAGACAGCACGTCTATCTACATACGTCTGTTTCTGACACTGTTGACACCTGGTTTTCGAGGAAGGTCAACCACGTTCCTTTAAAAATACTCTCCTAAGTAACATGTCATTTTTCATTTTATTAATACTTAATCTAAATGCACTCCTTTTCTGTGTGTGTGGGAGCCGGGCACTTGAAATGTGGTCAGTGTGTCTGAGAAACGAAGTTTTGTTTGAATGGAAAGAGCGCGTAGGCTCACCACGCTGAGACAGCACGTCTATCTACATACGTCTGTTTCTGACACTGTTGACACCTGGTTTTCGAGGAAGGTCAACCACGTTCCTTTAAAAATACTCTCCTAAGTAACATGTCATTTTCATTTTATTAATACTTAATCTAAATGCACTCCTTTTCTGTGTTTATATTTTTTAGTGTCAGAAGAAATGAGTGCCAGGAGGGGAGACATAGTGACAACTGTGTTAATTAAAAATACGTAGGAGACTTTTCTCTGGGGAATGCGTTTGCCATTAAGCATTTGGGTGTTTATCATAAAAGAAACTAGATGATCTCTGCTTCAGAGCCAGGAGGATTGACAGGCACTGTCCTGTGACTACGTGTCCCTTTTAGGCTCCTCTCTGTCTGCTGAGGTCCCATCCACCTGAAGGCCAGGCCCATGCTTCTTGTAATTGAGTGGTCGCTCGCCTATCCCTCAGCACTGTGCCTGGGGTCCTTTCTCTGCAGCTAACGAGCCAGGAAACACGGCTGGACACAGAAGAGGGGAGGCTGGGCAGGTTTAAAGTGCCCTAGAGAGGTTACCCTGCTACACACACTGGTTCCAATTAGAAGCAACACTTTCCTTGATAGACAAGTTGTCAGGGAGAGGTGCTTGGAGGCACCAGGGGGACCAGACTCCCATGTCCAGTATTCAGTGTCTTAATCAGTCTCCTCCTTCAGGTGGGTGATGCTGCTGCTGCTTCTGTTGGTCATGAGCAAATATAGATTTGTCTGATCTTCATTAATTTCAAAGGTCTAGGTAGAAATAATCTTCCTTAAAAATGTATATTCTTGACTGCTTTCCAATGGACCATTTTGCAATGGCTTTTCCCCTTTTTTTCTTAGTACCACACTTAAGTTTGTGAGAGCCAAGTCCTCAGTGTCCTTGAATTCGGGTTTCTTGTCCTCAGTTGCTCTAGGTTTCTGTGAGCACATAGCCCATCTAAAAGACAAGCAGTAGCAGTTTCACCAACTGCTTTGCTGCCTATAACAGGAGCTGCCATCTGCTCAGTTCAGGATCTTGGAATTAACACTGTTCTACTTTACAAGGACTGGATCCGGTCTGTCACTTGCAACATCCATGCCAGAGTGTACGTAAGAGTTAGGATTGTTTGGACCTCAAGTGGCAACATCTCAAACAGACTTGCCTTAAGCAAAAGACGATGTGTATTCAAAACACACTGAACAGAAAACAACAATACAGTGCGAAGCACCGCAAAGCAGTTAGGCCATACAAACACGTGAGTCTTTCGACTTGATTAGCTTAAGATCTCTGCTAGCTTTGCTTTTCTCTCTGTGTTGAGTTCATTCTTTATTCCAGCTCTAGATATACTCTTCAGTGTGGGAAGCAGGCCAATAACCATCCAACTCCCTTTCTGGGTCACACTACAAATACCCCAGGAAAGGCTCTACTTGTCCAACTTGAGAGCCCATGCAGGATCAGCTTCCTGTTACCTTCGACGCTACACCTGTGGCTTCATTCTCCTCACCAGTGACAATAAAGGGGTAAACGGTCAATTGGACTCCATTGTACAACTTTAAGACCTATCTAATAAAGGAAGGTTTATATATCTTTTTTTAAATGAGAAATTATAAGTGGTAATTAGGACTTGTACTTTGATATTTGGTGCTGATCAGGGGCCTTATAGCCCCGTTCAGTGGTCGTAGAATAGCCAGAGCACTATTTAGCCTGGGAAGACAAAAAGAGCTTCAAGAGGCAAGGAGAAGTCCTTCGGTCTTGGTAACTGGAGGTAGAAGGCAGTGGCTATGGTTTGAATGTCCCCTCAGAACCCCAAGTTCAGATTTAATTGCCATTGTGATGTGATTAAAAAGTGGGAACCGTGAGAAGTGGCCATAAGGGTGCTGAATGGATGAATAAATCATGAATGGATTGACCCGCCGTTAACTCTGGAGTGGGTTATATTGTGGGAGCAGGCCCCTGATTAAAAAATGAAAGTTTCTCCCCCACCCCTGCTGTCTCGTGTGTTTACTTACCCTGCTGTCATCTGCCACCTGCCACCATGGGTGACACAGCACAAGGACCCTGGCAAGATGTTGGCACCATGCTCTTGGGTTTCCCAGTCTCCAGAACCATGAGCCCAACTACCAATTAATTTGCTTTCTTTATTTGTTACCGTAACTGTGACGTTCTGTTGTAGCGACACAAAATGGACTAGTGCACCCTTTTGGCCTCATTTCTTAGTTGTCACATACTTTCTTGCTTCATGCACGATATGTAATTTCTGACTTTTGTTTATCAAACTGACCACTTTTCACTCTTAACAACAGAGTTGTATATTTTTCTTTTTATTGTGTTACTCCAACTTATTTTTCAAATCTTTTTTTTTTTTTTTTTTACTTTTTTTGAGAGGTTTTTGCTATAGAGAGCGTGCGCGCTTGCCAGAAAGACAGAGAGACAGAGAGACAGAAAGCGAGAAATCACCCCCCGGGGTGACGGCCATGCCGCAGTCCCTTCTCCTCCATTCTCCTCTCGGGATCTTGGGCACACACACACACACGCGCCTGGCGTGAGTTTAAGTCACCAGGTCCAGGACTCAAACCGTGGCTGAGCACATGGGAATCCAGCAACATAGCTATTACAACAACTGCTGGTCCCCCTTATTTTTCAAATCTTAACTAACCTAGAGTTTTCAGAGGTAAGATTACATGAGTGAGACAAAGCTAAGAAAATTATGAATAGAAAAGTTGGAAATACTTTAATGATGGGTTATTGCAAAACTAGAATAGACACCATAAATTGAATCCAATAATTTTTTTTCAATAATTGCTATTTTCAAGATTTTAAACAAAAGGGCTACAAAATTTCTGGGCTTACAAACTAAAATCAATCAGGGATAAGTTTAAGGAATTAGACAAGTAGTTCTCTGTTCAGGTGGCAAGCATCTAAAATTCTTGTTCATTGGGCAATGAGTGAAAAAATAAAATAATGATAAACAAAACTTAAAGGAAATAAATACAGTGTTTTATAGTTAATCAGATATAATCTTGAGCTAGATTGTAGCACAGATACCCTTCAAAATCTATCAAAGGCATAGGAAATAAATACAGAGGGGAAGATTTTGAATTGAGAACTTTCCACTCCACTGGCTTAATACTCTTTTCTGAATTGGGAGATGAAATGGAGTATTTGATTTTGGGATTGGGGCCTTTTGGCAGAGCACAGTGAGAACACACAAATTAGGGGTGAGACTGAGCGTGCTTTCTAAGAAGTTGCAGGATAAACCCCCACACCGTGAGTTCCTTGTTCCCTGCCACCCCCCCTCCCTCACGGGAGAAAGGGCAAGCAGCCCACCAAGCAGGCCAGAAAAGACAATGGCTTCTCAAGTGTGGTAGGTTTTAGATCATTGGAGAAGCTTCGCAGCAATAGTGGATGACAGCTCACTACAACCCAATTCAACTACAACCTCTATGTCACACATGAACGTGGCTATTGAAAAAATACTCCCCAGTTGATCCTAATGTGAAGTTTGTGTTGGGGATCACTGATGGGTGAGGTGGAGAGGACTCACTAGTGAGTGTCCTAGTCCCGTAATGAAGAGTCTTAGGTTGGACCAGCAGGTGGCACAGTGGTTAAAGCACTGGATTACCACGTGGTTCACGCTAGTTCAAATTTCATATCCAGGGGTTGAAAATCATGCTGAGCACATGTGCATATGTGCCCTAAATCCCAAGAGGAGAATGAAAGAGATGAGACTGCAGCATGACCATTGCCGCTAGGAGGCGATTTCTTGCTTTCTGTCTCTGTCTCTCTCTGTCCCTCCAGTGAGCACATGTGCCCTTATAGCCAAAATCTCTCTATAAAAAAGAAAAAAGTAATTGCAAATGGCCCAATAGCCCAGAATATTTTAAGATATATAAAGGATTATCAAAACAGAAAATTCTAGAAGTATAATAATTAATAGTAATATCCCACATCATTTTCTTACCTGAGTAACAGATGTGCAGAGATAAAGGCATGATGGAAAAGGTCAACATTTGTATAGTTGTAAAAGATTTATGTTCCAAGTTTAATTAAACCACTTTTTTCCCCTTAGACATATATTTCATCATGGTAGGCTTATGAGATTGTGTTTTTTTTTGTTGTTGTTGTTGTTTTGCTTTTGTTAACATTGAATCCAGCTAATTTTCTGACTTAGAATTCATTTTTTCTCAGTGTAGGATTGCTAAAATAGGATTTATTACATTCACTATTTTTGAAATAACTACCGTGGCCTGCTTTATTATTTTTGGTATCAAATATTGCTAAATTTCTCAAAATATACCAAGACAATGATTTGGACAAGTGAGTTGCATATTTATAAGATGTTCTTTTGTTTTACTGTGAAAGGTAGTCTTAAATTATTTTAACAGAGCATATGCCTCGGTAATAAGTCAGTCCCCCAAATTTAATTGTTTACAATGAATATGCCAGGTTCTTTAGAAGATATATTATTCTACTGGTTAAAAATATTAAGCAATTCCCACAGCACTTAAATTCAATTTGGTTTGACTATTTCATTACAGTTTTTTCATTTGAGCACAGAGAACTCTTCAGAATAATGATACCAGCCTCCACACTTTCATTTTAAATGTAGAGCAGGTAATTAGTGTCTGTTCCCCACAAGAAACATAATTGTTGGGACCAGCAGGTGACCTAGTGGTTAAGGGCAGTGGACTCCCACATGACTGACCGCTGTTCAAGTCCTGGACCTAGGGGCTTTCTTTCTCATTCTCTCTCACTCTCTCAAAATCTGTCCTTCTCTGATCAAATTAAAATAAATAAATAAATAAAATAAAGTTAAATAAAATAGTTCTTAAAAAGAGAAATATATCATTGTAATGGTAAATACCCACTGGTTAAATCTACCTGGAAGAGTAGATGTCATATTTGTATGCTTTAACAACCTTAGAGTAACAATTTTTAAAACCAAGATTTTAACTGCACCTTGTGTCCCTTCAAAATCTGGCATTTGCTACTCGTACACGTTTGTCATACTGGTTTCATACTTTCCTAAAGAAATGGCTCTTGAGCTAAATGCGACTTACGTTCACCTTGGAAGAAAATCGGACGGGTATGGAATCTGGCCTGAAAGCGTGATACCACACTAAGTTGCATTTCGTGACTGAGAAACAGCAGCACAGATATGCAGGCATTGGTCAATGAGAACCCCACTTGAGGAGCTTGTGCTCTGCTGTGTCTGCAGTTGTAATCGCTGGGGCTCCGCTCAGCTCCTTGCAGGTCGGTTCTCATTTATCATCTGACTTAGAGATCCATGTGCAGATGAGAGCTAACGGGGGCAGGATGTGGAGGCTGTCCTGCTCCCTTTGAGATGTTCCCTCCTCACCACAGAAATGTAGTGATAGGTTGGTTTTCTTCACGACAAAAGGAACATTTTCTCCATTTAGTTTCTAGATACATTAAAAAAAATAAACAAAGCTTATATACTATCTTCTTTGATGGGTCCTACCAACAAATCGGTTAAATGGAATGGTAATTTCCAGACAAACAGACAAAAAATGTTTTTCTGGTTTAACACACAAGTCTTGGAGAAATTTCTCATATCGTGAGCATGCATGGGTTTCTGAGTGTACAATGCCACGGGCCAGACCCTGGATGTCCATGAGTGCCCAGCGTGATTTCTTCCCAGTAATGAGTGATTCGAAGACAAACACTGACTTATGCTGGGGCCTCTTCTGTGCTTCACTGCTCACCTCTACCTCCTTCTTCAGAAGTCTCTAGGCCATTCGTTCCAGACTGCCATTGTGAGAGCTAGTCATACAGGAACAGATATAAATTATATTCTTCTACAGTCATAGATCCTGAACATCACTTCTCTCCTGCATACACTGACTACGTTGTATTCTCACATACTTAGTTGACTTGATTCGGTTAAACAACATGGATTAAGTCTATTATCATGTAACTGTTCTATGCCTGACTACGTTGTATTCTCACATACTTAGTTGACTTGACTCGGTTAAACAACATGGATTAAGTCTATTATCACGTAACTGTTCTATGCCTGACTACATTGTGTTCTCACATACTTAGTTGACTTGATTCAGTTAAACAACATGGATTAAGTCTATTATCATGTAACTGTTCTATGCCTGACTACGTTGTATTCTCACATACTTAGTTGACTTGATTCGGTTAAACAACATGGATTAAGTCTATTATCATGTAACTGTTCTATGCCTGACTACGTTGTATTCTCACATACTTAGTTGACTTGACTCGATTAAACAACACGGATTAAGTCTATTATCATGTAACTGTTCTATGCCTGACTACGTTGTATTCTCACATACTTAGTTGACTTGATTCGGTTAAACAACATGGATTAAGTCTATTATCATGTAACTGTTCTATGCCTGACTACGTTGTATTCTCACATACTTAGTTGACTTGACTCGGTTAAACAACATGGATTATGTCTATTATCATGTAACTGTTCTATGCCGGTTACAATCTACATCCAAAGTGAAAAGCTAATGTATTTTAAGATATGGACTAATTTGCTATTGAGACTTTTCCCTAATTTTTAATTTTAAAATAAAATCTGAAAGGACCTTTTTGCTGTCAAATTCGAAAGTAGAAATTTCTCAAAAAGGAACAAAGTAGACTGGGATTTGCTCACGGATGGAGCTATAAATTCCAAGTTATCGATTGAGTTAGAGATCTCCTCCAAAGATCATGTGCAATATGACTCTTGTTTCTCTCCTTTACATCAGAACTATCATCAGAAGATTTTTCCCAGAGTTCTTCTCATGATAGATCCTTGATGAAGCACATAAAGAACTGACGTAGGTGGACTGATAAGACAGATGCCATCAATAAATGCCTTCACAAAATACTTGCCTGTCACAAGTTAATTTGATGCAGTATTTTCTGTCAGGAGGGTGGATTAATTTTGTCCATTTTCTCCTCTTGTCGTAATTCTTGTCATGTGAATAAGAATGTATTATAAAGAAGAACATACTAGACATTATAATTCTGTGATAACTCATTTTTGTGACAAAGAATATAATGAGACCAGACAATAGTGCAAATTCATCATTTTCTTACAGTGAACTTAATATTGACTCCCTGGCGTCTCTTCATGATTTCGAGGGCATGTCACTTATGGTTTTATACCAACCAAATGATTAAAGGAGCCACCATTGAAAGACTTGTGCTGATTGCAAAATCTTCAACAGGGAAATAATAGAACCATTTTGATTTTCTTTCTTTTCCAGCTTCAACACATATTTAATGCATATCTGTGGTTTCATTTTGATGAAGAAAGACTCTTGAATTTGATAAAGTTACTCATAAAATGTTACAAACTGGAAGATTGGACTCCATTTATCCTTGAGGAATGTGAATTTTCTCAATATGTCACTATTATAAGACATAAAGAAAAAACAAAGTTTTATCATAAGGAATGTTTCTGAAATGCTCCCCATATTTTGCTCCCGTAACTGGAGCAAAACAATCGCTTTCAACCTGGGCTGTACCTGCAGCTAGAAAAGTGATTCAGGAAGCCTTCAGGGAACAGGCTGTTTCCATGGCCTCCATTAATACGACCCCCTGTAACCTCGGTAGTGATTCTTCCATTTCTTCTTTTCTTGTGAAACAAAGAGAGGAGTAATTGCCCACAAACAACCACTTCTACTTTTAGAATTATTTTATTTTGTTTTATTTATTTATTTGAATTTGACCAGAGAGGGACAGAGTGACTCTGTGTGTGTGTGTGTGTGTGTGTGTGTGTGAGAGAGAGAGAGAGAGAGAGAGAGGAAGAGGAGAGAGAGAGAGACAAAGCAAGCTGCCAGGACTGGGACTTGAACCACAGTCAGCCACAGCCATGTGGGAGTCCATCGCCCCAACCACCATACCACCTGCCAGCCCCAACAGCCACTTTTTAAATACAATTTCAAGCAAACAGTTAAGGAGAAACACAGGATAGAATTTGTAGGAAATATGGGAACTGGAAGATGGTACACATGTCATGTCTTACTGTACAAATGTTATGGAAATGACACCTTTATTTCCATACCCATACTCATTATGGCCAGTGAAAATCTTATCAATTATCACTTTTTTTTTGTTTAATGTCTCAGAATCCTTAACGCCAGCTGCTCATATTTATTCTGTCTCAAGAATTGAAGTTTATTATTGTTCTATAAGATTCATTACTTGTATGGCTGACACGTGGTTAGAGTTCAGTAAATTTCCATTGAAGGGATTATTAAATGTGCCAAATAGGTAAAGAACAAATACTCTATCCCTGCGTAGTTGGGGCTTCCGCTTTCTCCTCAGCATAAAATAAGAGTGCTTTTATTAACAAAGTCTTTTGTTATTAGACTTTCCTAACTACAGAAGGTAAGGATTACACACAAAAACTCTTTTGAAAAAACTATTTGGAGATTTGTGTTTGTGTACATATGTACTCTATACATTTCATTAATACGTAAATAAATATACAGAAGGCAAGGATTACACACAGAAACGCTTTTGAAAAACTATTTGGAGATTTGTGTTTGTGTACATATGTACTCTATACATTTCATTAATACGTAAATAAATATAAATTCACTCAGAGAGTGGTAGGGTGGTAAGAATTGTTTGGCTTTGTTTCATCTTCCTTTTCAATGTGACTTCAGGTCTCAGTTACCTCAGCTATACAATTTAACACTGGATTTTTCCTTTAATTCTAACCTTCTATATTTCTACACACACATAGAAAACTAATTATAAAGTAAATCAATAAATTTTACTTGACCTGATTTTATGAATTTATTGTTATGCAAAGGAAAAATAAATTAGACATTTTACTTGAAATTTTTGCCAGGGTCCCATGATTAAGGTGTCAAAACCCAATGTTTGATCTTTTTTCTTTTTCTAATTATAATTACTTGTAGCAGAAATATGCAATGGTATTCTTTTGTTGTTAGAACCTGAGGATTCTATTCTGGTCGTGAGATTGTACAACCTCCAGCCTGTTTGTGAAGTGAAATACAAAGAATACATTCTCTGACTGAGACAGAATTTATGCAGAGAGACACAGTCTCAAGTCTCCTGGATGACCTGCTGCCTTCTGAGACCAAAAGACCCAATCTGATGTGGATCCTGGCAAATCCTGCTCACACAGGAAGCTCAGGCCCGCCAATGGGGGAGCAGCTAATTGGCCAGACTGTCTTGGAATGAATTTAGCTGCTGGTTGGCAGGTGGGGTACACAGTAAAGAAGCTCATCCCGGCTGCACTGTAATTTGTTTTTAATTACTGTGTTTGCTTGGGAACGGCTGTTAAGGTCTACTCAGTGCTCATATTGGGAGGCTGACTGTTCGGAGATTTACAAACTGAGTTTTACACAGTGTCCTTTGGATTACCTGTGGTGATCTGAATAGCATGGTATTTATTAGTTTTTCTAAAACTTTAAGTTTTAATATTTCAAATAAAGCTAAAAAAGCAAACTTATCTCTGATTAAATCTCTCAATTGCAAATAGCCAAGACCACAAGAATGTATTACACTTTATGCATGTCTTTAATTTCATTTTGCTTCCTGGCTTAGAAAATGGAATATTTTTGTGGGAAATGTTCATGAACATCAACAAGTAAACTCTAATTTATGTGCCAACTCGTAGCCGAGGGAGGTGGGGGTACGGTGAGCACAAGAGCAGCCAGGCTGTGCGGGAAGCCGAGCAAATGGTGAGCCAGGTGCCTGCCCAGCAGGAAATGAGCCCAGGGGCAGAGCCTGCTGGCCCAAAGTGGGTCAGCTGGGTTCAGAGGAGCACGGGTGCTGGGCAAATCTGCACCACACTCTGAGAGCAGTCGTGCATCAAGTTGGCGTGGGTAAGAATGGGCACAGAGCTGACCTGTGAGAATCACAAGGAGATAGAACTGGGTCAATAGAGGATGTGTTCAAGGCTGGTGAGTCATAGGGCGTGCATTACAAGTACAAAGGGCCATGGGCCTATCTCCAGAACTAAGCTTGGGAGCAGAAATTGTATTGCTTCTAATTGTATCTCCAGAACCTCAAATCTCTTGGGGTAGTGGTGAGGGACTGCTAGAAATTACTGGAAATTTAATAAGGAGTACTGCTGTGTTTGTTGCATTTGTAGCAAAAATTCTGAAAATAAAAAAAAAAAAATCTCAGGTTAAATATTTCAACTGTCTGCACTTCTTGGAATGGGGAGAGAGTGAAAACCAAAAAAGAAAGAAAGAAATTCTTATGCATTCTGACTTAGTCCTACAGGATTTACAGTAGCTCCTGGCATATAATTGATGCCTAATGAGTTTCATTTACTATTTATTGAAAGAGAAGAGTGACTTTTCTTTCTGCAATGTTTTGGTCCTAGATCTTAGAGATATACATTGTGACCCTGTGCCCCTGAGAACTCAACAGAAGCAGTGTCAGAACTCTGCTGCGGAATCTAGGCGCCAGCTCTCCTTGAGGTGGTAGTCTAAATATTCTTGTTTTCTCCTATTTGTGTATGGGTTATTTTCTCTGCATAATTGTCTAACTCTTCAAATTTATTTAGTTATTGTAAATATTCGAAGTTACGATTGTATTGGGTGCTACTAACACAATATCATAAATCCAGGGACCAAAGAATTCTGACCTCAACCCAAAGTCCCACTGTGATGAGAAAGACGAATGTCTCTACCCACTTGTTAAATAACCTGTATCTCTTTTGGATTCTTTACCCCTAAAGCATGTCTAACTCACTGCTTGTGAAACTAAGCCATGCCCACTTCCCTGTGGGAACCAAGTGGTGGCAGGGGGCTGACATTGCACAGGGTAAGAGCAGCAAGTCAGGTTTCTGTGATTCAGTTCACTGCTCCTCTCTTACTGCTGCATGACGTGGGTCAAGTCATCGCATACGTAAAATGGGAGTAAGTCGCCGTGTACCTCACAGTGCTGGTGTGAAGGTCAACATGCCAGCCTGTGCAATGCATTTAGGACAGTAGTAGGCCACCGCAGGCATTAGAGAAGGGTTATGCTCAGGCAGCCTGGGGCTGGCTGGATCCCATGGGGTCAACAATAGGACCTGAGTCCTGCATTTAGGGGTAGGAGGACCCTGAAAACATGCTGGGCCAGTGTGTGCCTGCCCCAAATCTCAACAGGGTGGAGAAAATGGAAGGGAAAGGGCTGCTTCCTTTCTCTTTCTTCTTTCTTTTTGTCTTTCTTCCTTCCTTCCTTTCTTTCTTTTTTTTCCTTTTCCCCTTCCTTCCTTCCTTCCTTCCTTCCTTCCTTCCTTCCTTTCTTTTTCTAGAGAGAGATTTTTGCTACAGGACATATGCACTTTCCAAAAAGAGACAGAAAGTGAGACATCATCCCCGAGGAAGGATGGCCACTCTGCAATCCCTTCTCTTCCATTCTCCTTTGGAATTTTGGGCACACATGCACATGCGCCCAATGTAGTTTCAAGCCACCAGATCTGGGGCTTGAACTGCAGTTGGCCATGTGGGAGTCCATGACCTAACCATTATACCATCTGCAGGTCCCAATTGCCTGCACTTTGAAAACAAATTGTGAGGGCAGTAATCGATTGTGCTTTTATGACTAGTGTAATCGTGAAATGATATTGACTGCTAATTCAAGAATTGTGCATTTAATAGAAAATGGCAATACCACGTATATCTACTGATGAGCATAAAGGAAATTTATTCCACTGAAGCTAGAAAAGAGATCTGATGTCAAAGTGTACATGGAGGATCCTCCATAGGAAAGCAAAATTTGGGTAGTTGAGATTGAAGTCAATCATCTATGAATAATGATGACTAATAAAGCCTCTCTCAGTCGATCTTTATCAAGGGATATTAACCAAAAGTCCAGCTGTGCCATCATAATGAACATATCCACCCATACATGTTTTCCTTGGGATGAGCTTCTATTGTTTGAAACCACATTTAACCCTTCCACAGCAGGCAGCTAAGGTGCAGTTGTGAATGCCGGAGTCGCCCCGGTTCACTCCCTAATTTCCTCGGAGAAAGCCATTTTATAAACTAATATTCTGATTCTAAGTAAAAAGGAGATGGAACTACACAATAATGTGTCCACGGGGGCTTCGGCATTTCATGTGGGGTGTCATATTGCACGTTAAAATGCAATGTAACGAAGAGATGTGTAGAAGAGATGAAATGATGGTGTCCTGCTG
>NW_006199220.1:356649-375151 GCF_000334495.1 Tupaia belangeri chinensis
CTGAATAACTTAGAGGAACAGAAAGGCTACTGCCGTTGGAGAGCTCCGTGCTATTTATAGCTTTCCCTGGCATCTTGGCTTCAATCAGAGTGTCTAGTTAGTTTGCAGAGGTGGTTTACAAGCCTCCTGGGTAACGGCAAGTAGCGTCCTCTGATTGGCCCTCCAGTAGCAGGCGAGCTCAAGGAAACAAAGGAGGGACGGCCGAGCGGACTGGTGAGCAATGTGCAAGGTGGGGCTGGAGTTCCCCAGGCGACATGGCCGTGAGTGGAAGATCAGTTTCAGAAACTGAGAACTCGGAGGACAATGGAAGGGCAAGATAATGAGCAGAGCCTATGGATGGAAAGTAGAAAGAGAGGAGACTGCTACTTTGTGAGCAAACAGCTGGCTTAACAGAGAATAAGTCCAGCCAGAATATACATTTGTATTATTTTAATTTCATAGACCAAAGAAGGGGACGTAGCAGTACAACTAATAATATTTTGTTAATAGCTATTTTTATTAACAGAATACATGGGATTTGCAGAATATCATGATTTAGAACATGTCAAAACAAAACTTCATTAACTTAAATAAATCTGAGTGGGTGGACCTGGCTCATAAGAGACTTATACCAGGAACGTGTGTAGATTACATGTTTTGTCAGATACACAGATTACATTTTGTATTTATATAGTTATACCACATTGTGCAGTAGGGATAATATACACATTAGATTGTATTAATGTAATATGCATTGCTTTATGCTGTTTTCAAGATTTAGATTATTTAAAAGAATAATGAGATTTTTTTAGAAAGGTTGTTAGGAAGTATTTGTAGTGTGGAGTGATTTCCATATAGATGGGCCATGATCAGTTAGATTGACTCTGACGATCACATTACATTGGTGCTGCCTTCAGAATATATCCAGAGGCTGATTGCTTCCATGCCTCCCCTGCTGGCATGCACCCTCTCTCACTCGGATTATGGTGCTGGCATGTTAATTGGTCTCCTTGTCTCTACCTTATTCCCAAAATCACAGCCACAGAGGGGCTGGGAAGTGAAGGTCATCTCGTGCCTCTCTCCCCATCTCACTGGAGTGTAAGTCTCTGCATGTCCAGCACCCTTAGAAATAGCACCCTGCAGAAAGACCCAGGAGGTCCACGGAGCTTACTGGCATGATACAGCCGCTGTAGCTATCTGATATAAATGCTCTTCATTTTACTGGATAATTGATTTCAAACATACTAGAAGGCAGCCATTTTGCTTTCCAAGTTCCACAAAGCTGACTCTAATTTCTGACAGCACATTCCCTCTATCCCAATTCTCTTATAAAGTAGACATTTGGTGGTTTCATGGAGTTCGTCATAACTGGATTTCACCTGCTACACTTACTATAATTTGTACTAGGGTTTAATGATTTTTTAAAAAATCATCTATACCTGTTGCTGCTTTGAGGTTAAATATTCCAAACTTATTTTAAGGAAGGTGAAATGAATATTTAAATTATTCTGAGAGTGGAAAGTTTGAGATGGATATGTTTGGCCATTGGAATATGAATTTTTTTTATATTGTGAGGAAGATGCAATTTTAGTTTAGAGTGACCCAAGAAGCTTAAAATAGAGCAAGATGCATGGACTGAATGGATTCTGTTGAGATGCTGTCAGGTAAAGGGGAGAGGTAACATTTATAATTGATGAGACTGCAGCACCGTGTAAGTATCAAAAACAGCTCGACCAGATAGGATGGTCCTCAGACTCAGTCTTCATTGCTAAATTATGGACTCCAGGGCTTGCCTAGCAGAATTCTCCCTTGGAGTTGAAGTGGGACTCAAAAAATATATGTATTTGAAAGTAGTTTTTGTGCCTCACTTTGAAAGACTCTGGTAGAAGACCAGACACTTACTCGTGCCTTGAGAAGGCTCTGAGTAGCTATGATCTTGGACATGGACTCTTCTGTGCCTCAGCCCCGCCAGTTATGATATTAACAAGTCACATTTGGATGTAAACTTTACAGAATATAAATATTGTTTCCTTGCATTTTCTAATGTAATCTTTCTAGCATGTTGTAAGGTATTATTATTTTCATTTTGTAGAAAAAATTGAGGTTCAGAAAGATTTTTACCAACCCGTGACAGACATCCGATTAGCATCAAAGCCAGGATAAGAAATCATGCTGCTTTTGCCCCTGTGCTACGCCTGCCACTCTGTTTCAGATGCAGAAGAGAGAGCAGATGTGGGCTATTTATTGTTTTCCTCTCTAGTTAAATTCTAGTTTAGTTAGATGCAAGGTCATATTCAGCCCATATTTCCACTACGGTAGGGCTCAACTGTAAGCAGTTATTATTGTGGTTAATTTGGTAGCCGAAATACTTTGAAGATGGGAGTTAATCAGTTAATCCTTCCCTGGTCTAGACTATTCTGTTTAATAATCTCTAGGTTATACGGATAGCTTGTTTGGTAATCCTCCATAACGCTGTGGAAGCGTAAGCCACAGAAAGCGGGAACTAGCAAGTGAATTGACTCTCACTCTGTGGCGTCCCTGAGGGGGTTGAGCGGACTTCCTCTTTGCACACTCATTAGTCGGTGACCAGGGATAAGCAGCAATAGCCTTTTCCTCCCCACCTGTGTACCCACAAAACGTGAAGGAAGGCTGAAGAGTAGACAGGAGCAATGAAGTTGTGCTGCTACTAACTGCACACCCAGCTGAAGAGCAGGTGGCATTGCATGTCCACAAGCAGGCTTCCCAATGCCGGAGCACAGGGTCAGACAGCTGCTCTTGGACACGATCTTTCGGCAGAAGCAAATGTCCTTTTTCTGCAGGAAACTGCGTCCAAGAGGGCAGAGGGTAGAAGGCACTGAGCTGTGCACAGCCAGTCCCGCTCCTGTCTTCCCGAAGACAGCTGTTCTTGGACAGGATCCTTTTGGCAGAAGCAAATGTCCTTTCTCTGCAGGAAACTGCGTCCAAGAGGGCAGAGGGTAGAAGGCACTGAGCTGTGCACAGCCAGTCCCGCTCCTGTCTTCCCGAAATGAGTGAGTTGTCTCATCTCTTTGAAGATGAGCGAGGGAGGGTAAGAGGCCAGGAATGTTGAAGGAGAATCCCTGCTCATGCCAGCTAGAGGAGTGGGGAATGAACATTCCCTCCTAATGATGGCATTCTCTTAGTACCTAATAGGAAGTCTTGAACAGAATTTGGAGCGTGTTCCTTTGGGCAGAATAAGGAGAGGCATGGTAGGAAATGAGTGGACCTTTTCAGTGTCCTCACTGTTCTCAGACAGAAACCTCCGTATCCAGTTTCTTTTAGCTGCTCTGAGATGAAAGATTTCGCTCTATCTGCACACTGTATTTCTCTTTTTGGGGCTCCCTTGAGGAAACCTGTCTCCACTCTAACTTGAGATTCCAGCACGTTGCATCCAGTACATCCTCCCTTAAGCTCCCCTTGCACACACTGTTTCTTAATAACAGTTAAAAAAACCCTTCATGTCTTCAGCAGACAGAAATAGAAGGGCTATATTTCTGAGTTTACTGAGGTGAAGAATTGTCTAGTAGCATTGTTCCGTTTTCAGGACTAGAAGACCATCTAATTTGAAAGGATAGATTGTAAACAGCGTTGTACAAAACTGGCCTCATATTAAGCCTCTGAATGGCACTGGCTGGAGAGAGCTCAATGGTAAGCCAGGAAATAAGAATTTAGAGGGTCAGGCAACATAGAAAATCAAATTATTGTCAACTTGAGATAGGAACTCTATTCAAGCAAATGTGTCATGCTGCCAGAGGCAGAGGTTGAAAGAGCCATGCCTCTAAGCAAATAGATTGCTTGGTTATTCCCTAAAGCACTTCCATTTTAAATCTTAACTCTGAGATCTTCTATCCCTATTTCCATTCCCATCTTTGCTTGCCATAGATCTCCCTTCTACCCCTGCCAGAATGGTTTCCATGTTTGAGTGTCACAGTGTAGCAAAGCAACCTGAATTTTTCTGTTCAAACAGCCTCATTTTAAGAAGGGAAACTGAATCTCAGTGGCATTAATCCATTTGCCCAAGGTCCCTTGACAAAGCAGCAGTCAGTGGTAGAACTCAGTTCTCGTTGTCAGCTACTGACAAGGAGAGAAGGCCGCAGAATTGCCTTACCGTGGCTGGTTTTTCCATTGGCTCCCATCTATCATTTTAACACTCAAAAGCTATCATGTTTGAGAGTCATGCATAATCTTGACAACAGCTTCTAGATTGATACTTCTAGATTCTTGGAGCTGTCCTTAACCAGAAATACTTGTCATGATAACGTTGTTGGTTCTCGTTGTTGTCATTGCTCTCTATGTGCTTGACCCTCCACTAAGCACTTCATGGATCTAATTTCATTGAATCTTCTCAACTATGTTATAAGACTCTCATAGAGGTTAAATTCTTCAGGAGATGCAATGCCAGATCTCGTCAAATTCAGTTGCAGCCTTTGCTGAGAGCTTGCAAGGTGTAACAAGTGAGGACAGTGAAGGCGTCCTAACTGCCCTGTAAGCAGAGACCCTGACGGACCACTCCCGAATCTATCAGGTGGTGGCAAGTACAGTGTTCCTTGTTCTGTGAGTGCCCCGTGATACTGCAATAAACTGCTCAGGGAGGACTGTGTTGTTGGAAGCTGTCTTGAGCGTAGTCAGACTGGGTGAAAGGCAGCTGCTGAATGAGGCTAAAACTCCGGATGTGACACTTAATGAGCTGTGGGCCGCCGGGCGTTTGGTGAGGCCGTGGTCCCGGCAGCTTACCCTCGCCCCTGAACGCGGACAACGTCCTAGAGTGGGTCTGCAAGCACACCTTCAGATGCACACCTTCAGATACGCGCCTGTCTCACTGAGTCGGCATACGCAGTTCATCATCCAGGCTCCACACAGTGCCTGCCTCGACGCCGAACTTACTTTTAGTTCTCACGTCAGCTGCGTTATTGCCGTTTTCTAGAGCATAACAAAGATGCAAGTGGATCATATTGCTGGCCCTTGGGTCTAGGGTGACTGGCTCCGAGGTCCGTTCCCTTTACCAGAACTGGCACTACCCTGCCTTCACTGGCTCTGCCCCTTCCCACTCTGCCGCCATAACCACTCTGTCAATAACAGTTCGTTTGGAATTTCCTAGACATGACATATATTTTGAAAGATAAAAATTCGGGAATTCCAGAGCTACTGGTAAAATTCATTTCCTAGGATTTCCTACGACTTCCCCTTGACTGATCTGTGACTGACACCCCTAGTCATACCAGTCATTTGAGTACTTCATTGCACGAACACTTACCCGCAATTGCTATCTGTAAAATGTATCAAGTGTGTGTTATTACTGCGACAGCTCATGAGTTCTAAACTGCTTTTATAAACGAGGGTTTGAGAGAGCAAAGACGAATGCTATCAGCTGCATCTGTTTCTCACCAGTCATTTCCACAGTGACTAGTTCCGTCACACGGGCGCATCTAACGTGTATACACTCAGGTGGACGAGGCAAAGGTGGTGAAGATATTACTTCATAGTTTTACAGAACTTGTCTGGTTTTGATCATCTAGTTAGCATCTAGCTAGAGCCCGCTGTGTTCCGAGCGCTGCTTGGTGCTGGGGAGATGCAAAGAAGTATGAGACACTGCCGTCTGAAGTTTGCATTCTCGACGGGATAGAGACATACACACATGCACACACACACACACACACACACATGGCTGTGCATACACTCACACAGAGTGAGTGCATGCATATTCAATGCAGAAGACTTTTCTCTTCATGCAGTGTATAATCGACGCATATCTTTCTGGGCTACAAAATTTTTAAGGCACTCATACAGTATATAATAATCAACTCAAGGATAAATCCATATTAATCTTCTTCAACATTGAGCATTTTTTAAAATGGCAAGCCCTATATACATGTATAATCCCGTATAGCCCTTAGAACAGCCCTACAGAGTGGGAATCACCAACTCCAAGTTATAGAAAGAAATACTTGAGGGTGTGGCCGGATGGTGGTGCAGATGGCGGTAGCAGAGGATGCTCCGTGAGGCTCACCCCTTGGGGAAGGTCCAGGTTCGTGTCCAGAGATCTCACTGAGTATGGTGGGCTCACGTTTGCTTATGATCGGGGCCTGGTTGAGGCTGGGTGTGATCATGACATGGGGACCCTGCTCGGGGTGCTGTCTCTCTGTCTCACTTTCTGTCTCTCTCAGTCATGGAAGAGATAAATAACTTAAAAACATTTTTGGGGCCAGCTTGTTGCATGGTGATTAAGCCTGCTGGATTCCACATGGCGGCTGGCTCCATGACTCGAGGACTGGACCTGGAGGCTGGAAAAGCATGCTTGGCATGTGAGTGTGCATGCCCAGAATCCTGAGAGGAGAATAAAAGGGAAGGGTGGAGGGATGAGTATATCCCCTCTGGGATGCTTTCTCTCTTACTCTTACTCTCTCTCTGGCAAGCATGTACACACTATAGCAAAAAAGAAAAAATAAGTATTTAGAGGGTCAGGCAACATAGAAAATCAAATTATTGTCAACTTGAGATAGGAACTCTATTCAAGCAAATTCATGCCGCCAGAGGCAGAGGTTGAAAGAGCCATGCCTCTAAGCAAATAGATTGCTTGGTTATTCCCTAAAGCACTTCCATTTTAAATCTTAACTCTGAGATCTTCTATCCCTATTTCCATTCCCATCTTTGCTTGCCATAGATCTCCCTTCTACCCCTGCCAGAATGGTTTCCATGTTTGAGTGTCACAGTGTAGCAAAGCAACCTGAATTTTTCTGTTCAAACAGCCTCATTTTAAGAAGGGAAACTGAATCTCAGTGGCATTAATCCATTTGCCCAAGGTCCCTTGACAAAGCAGCAGTCAGTGGTAGAACTCAGTTCTCGTTGTCAGCTACTGACAAGGAGAGAAGGCCGCAGAATTGCCTTACCGTGGCTGGTTTTTCCATTGGCTCCCATCTATCATTTTAACACTCAAAAGCTATCATGTTTGAGAGTCATGCATAATCTTGACAACAGCTTCTAGATTGATACTTCTAGATTCTTGGAGCTGTCCTTAACCAGAAATACTTGTCATGATAACGTTGTTGGTTCTTGTTGTTGTCATTGCGCTCTATGTGCTTGACCCTCCACTAAGCACTTCATGGATCTAATTTCATTTAATCTTCTCAACTATGTTATAAGACTCTCATAGAGGTTAAATTCTTCAGGAGATACAATGCCAGATCTCGTCAAATTCAGTTGCAGCCTTTGCTGAGAGCTTGCAAGGTGTAACAAGTGAGGACAGTGAAGGCGTCCTAACTGCCCTGTAAGCAGAGACCCTGACGGACCACTCCCGAATCTATCAGGTGGTGGCAAGTACAGTGTTCCTTGTTCTGTGAGTGCCCCGTGATACTGCAATAAACTGCTCAGGGAGGACTGTGTTGTTGGAAGCTGTCTTGAGCGTAGTCAGACTGGGTGAAAGGCAGCTGCTGAATGAGGCTAAAACTCCGGATGTGACACTTAATGAGCTGTGGGCCGCCGGGCGTTTGGTGAGGCCGTGGTCCCGGCAGCTTACCCTCGCCCCTGAACGCGGACAACGTCCTAGAGTGGGTCTGCAAGCACACCTTCAGATGCACACCTTCAGATACGCGCCTGTCTCACTGAGTCGGCATACGCAGTTCATCATCCAGGCTCCACACAGTGCCTGCCTCGACGCCGAACTTACTTTTAGTTCTCACGTCAGCTGCGTTATTGCCGTTTTCTAGAGCATAACAAAGATGCAAGTGGATCATATTGCTGGCCCTTGGGTCTAGGGTGACTGGCTCCGAGGTCCGTTCCCTTTACCAGAACTGGCACTACCCTGCCTTCACTGGCTCTGCCCCTTCCCACTCTGCCGCCATAACCACTCTGTCAATAACAGTTCGTTTGGAATTTCCTAGACATGACATATATTTTGAAAGATAAAAATTCAGGAATTCCAGAGCTGCTGGTAAAATTCATTTCCTAGGATTTCCTAAGACTTCCCCTTGACTGATCTGTGACTGACACCCCTAGTCATACCAGTCATTTGAGTACTTCATTGCACGAACACTTACCCGCAATTGCTATCTGTAAAATGTATCAAGTGTGTGTTATTACTGCGACAGCTCATGAGTTCTAAACTGCTTTTATAAACGAGGGTTTGAGAGAGCAAAGACGAATGCTATCAGCTGCATCTGTTTCTCACCAGTCATTTCCACAGTGACTAGTTCCGTCACACGGGCGCATCTAACGTGTATACACTCAGGTGGACGAGGCAAAGGCAGTGAAGATATTACTTCATAGTTTTACAGAACTTGTCTGGTTTTGATCATCTAGTTAGCATCTAGCTAGAGCCCGCTGTGTTCCGAGCGCTGCTTGGGGCTGGGGAGATGCAAAGAAGTATGAGACACTGCCGTCTGAAGTTTGCATTCTCGACTGGATAGAGACATACACACATGCACACACACACACACACACACACATGGCGGGGGATACACACAGAGTGAGTGCATGCATATTCAATGCAGAAGACTTTTCTCTTCATGCAGTGTATAATCGACGCATATCTTTCTGGGCTACAAAATTTTTAAGGCACTCATACAGTATATAATAATCAACTCAAGGATAAATCCATATTAATCTTCTTCAACATTGAGCATTTTTTAAAATGGCAAGCCCTATATACATGTATAATCCCGTATAGCCCTTAGAACAGCCCTACAGAGTGGGAATCACCAACTCCAAGTTATAGAAAGAAATTATCTCACTGAATATGGTGGGCTCACAATTGCTTATGATCGGGGCCTGGTTGAGGCTGGGTGTGATCATGACATGGGGACCCTGCTCGGGGTGCTGTCTCTCTGTCTCACTTTCTGTCTCTCTCAGTCATGGAAGAGATAAATAACTTAAAAACATTTTTGGGGCCAGCTTGTTGCATGGTGATTAAGCCTGCTGGATTCCACATGGCGGCTGGCTCCATGACTCGAGGCCTGGACCTGGAGGCTGGAAAAGCATGCTTGGCATGTGAGTGTGCATGCCCAGAATCCTGAGAGGAGAATAAAAGGGAAGGGTGGAGGGATGAGTATATCCCCTCTGGGATGCTTTCTCTCTTACTCTTACTCTCTCTCTGGCAAGCATGTACACACTATAGCAAAAAAGAAAAAATAAGTAAGAAAAAGAAACCCGATCCTGAAAGAAGTCGGGGGAATACAGCAACGATATTGACTTGGACCAGGTCTTCTCACCATACTTGCCAGCACGCTTTCCAGTGTATTTGTTTTGTTTTAAAGAGAAGTTTAGGTCTTCAGGAAACCCTCACTGACTGCTGTGATTTGGATAATCTCCCTTCAAGGTGTTCTCAGCCATAAAAAGCAATGAGAAGCTGACATTTGATACAAAGGGGATAAAAATGGAAGTTTTTAATGCTAAATGAAACAAACCAGACTGTGAAAAACAAACATTGTATGTTCCTGCTTAGTGTAGCCCGAATGTCTGTTGTCTCCCACAGAAACGGACAGACGGGAAGGTACAACAGCAGGGAGGGCAGCCGTAGGTACTGGAGACAGTATAGACGGGGTGGGGAATCCTGGCTGGGCAATAGAGGGTGGGGGGAGATCAGGCACAAAACAGATGAATGAAAACATTTAAGAGACAAAAATGCAAAGTTTTCTGCTGATGATAACGTGTATGATGTTACTCTGACTGGGCCAACATGCACGGTATTCACGCTGGGGAAGGGATGCTGTACATGGTAAAGATGTACAGGAATTAAGTGTAAATAAAAAATAAAGTTCGTTGTATTTAAGTTTTCTTTTTCTAAATGAGGAGGATGAGATACCACATCTATGAGGTACATTCTAACTCTTGGATTTGTGGATCTCTACCTTGTTCACTCAGTTAAAACCCTTGTTTTAGGACCAAGTTAACTTTTTAGTTAGTTGATCTTAAGTCAGTTTCATTCAGGAATATCTGCTACTTCTGAGCGACTTTGTCCAAACACTGGTTGCTGTGTTCCCTGCACCACCCGCTCCAGGAAGAACTGGTGTCATCGCCTTTGCTCTTAGCTTATTTACATCGATCAAGATGAGCCATTTCCCAGGCTATGTACAGAAACAGTTCTATCGATAGGACTAATTCTACTTCTTAAACTCGTATTTATTACCTGGTGGTTGAAAACATGCTAGATGAGAGGCTAGTTCCTTTTCTTAGCTGAGGATGGTGATGGGACCAGCAGTTAGCATGATGGAGGGTGGTGACGTAACACGTTGTACAAGTTTTATAATCAAGGTCCCCAATGCATCTTTTTTTTTTTTTTTGAGAGTTTTTTTTGCTATAGGGCGCGTACGCTCGCCAGACAGACAGAGAGAGCCAGAGAGACAGAAGGCGAGAAATCACCCCCCCAGGGGGGGATGGCCACGCCACAATCCCTTCTCCTCCATTCTCCTCTTGGGATCTTGGGCATGCATGCACACGCGCCCGGCGTGAGTTTTAAGCCCCCAGGTCTGGGATGCGAGCCGTGGTCAACTACGTGGGAGTCCAGCAACATAGCCATTACGCTAACTGCTGGTTCCCCCCAATGCATCTTCCCCTCACCTGTTTGTATGTTCAGCAAATTCTTGAGTGTCTAAGTCTCTGGCACTTTTCTCGATTCTGAGTAAACCACAGTGAGCAAAAACACACAGTCACAGAGCTTAAAGTTAACAGCTAAGACAACGACATCGCAGGGTCATGTGCACGAGTCTGTTTGCAGCAATGATGAGTCATGTGAGTTGGAGCGAGGGAGGGAACTGAGAAGAGGGCTTTTGCTCAGAGAGGATAGAGAAGGCTTCACAAGGAACTGAGCCTTGAGTGGATGCCTAAAGGATGAGCAGGAGTCAGTGGGACAGTAGGGGAGGGAACCGTGCTTCCTTCAGAGGAAGTGGTATGTATAGAGACCCCTGTGCCAGGAGACACGGACACAGCGGCCTCGTGGCGGGGCAGCAGGGGCGAGGGTAGCGTTCCATGTGCATGCCAGGGCCTCCCAGACCATGCTGATGTCTGTGCATATCTAAGGGCATGGGGGCTGCTGAAAGACCATAGGCAAAAAGAAGGGAGTGGAAGTCTGCTTTTGACATTTCCACTTCAGAGAGACACCTTGGGCAGCCCTGCTGAGACTGAATGAGAGAGGCTTGCGGTGGATGCCTGTGGCCAGTTCGGACCTGGTAAGATAGAACTGCATATTTTAACCATTAAATATTTTGCCTCGGTTTTAACTGATGATGCTGCATCTTCAAAGAAAACATATTTCCCAAGCGGAATGTTTGTTGCAAGCCTCCGCCCATGTCCTCTCCCAAATATTGGCCCTTCTTTGTTGGCTGAGTCTACTGCCAGCTCCTGGACTGTCTAGCTGTAAACAACTGAAGCATCCTGATACAGGAGTAATTGCGATGTAAAACCCCAATCCTTCCCTCCAGTCACAAACCAGACATGACTTCCTAGCAGCCAGGCAACTGCAGAAAGTGTACTGAGGCACAGTTGAACCAGGGTTTATGTGAATTTGGCCAAGCCACGTAGACTCGGTCATAAATGCTATTTCCAACTGCTTTAATAAAAAGTAAACATCTAACATTTGAAAAGCACCCTGAAGGATGTTGCACGCATTTTTTATTTGTTTTTCAAATTTATCATGATAACACTGATGTTGCTATCTTTAAAGCTTTAATTCCATCACTTACATTGAACTTAATTTGTCCTGAGTTGCCTTTTGCCTTCTTTGGCCTCAATTTTAAGACTTCAGATTGACATTTCTTTTTCTCTGAAATTTTTAGTGGCGTATGGCAGGGAGAATGACGAACGCACTAATCGAGCTAGAGACAGATGTGTCCTCCCTCCCTGGGCGCCCTTTGCATTTCCCGACGTGCTGGGTGCATATAAGCCTTAACAAGAGCCAGAGCCTGAGGGGTGCTCGGACAGGTAAACGAGGACTCTCAGAGCAGTAAAAACACGGGAACAAGCTGCTGCGGGCACTGCTGCATTCTAACCGAAAAACTCAGAGAGCAGACAGACAGAAACGTGGGTTTCATTCAGTCATTACGCAGTTCTTTTTATGAGAACGTGGATTAGCATCCTAAAAATCTTGAAAACTAATTCACAAACACAATTTGTCCAATTTCCTGAAGATGCCTAGTGCCAGACGTTCACTAGTAACGAGGTTTACGATAGTGTTCTCTGTAACGAGGTAAGACTCTAACCCAATGAAGTTCTCTCATTTTCAGTTCTAGAAATTGGAGGACTTGAGAAACTGTTGTCTGGGAAAGTGTTAAACAGAAAAGTTTCGCACAGGAGCATCTACCGCCCTCTTCACCGTCATGCTGCCCATGCTGGGTTGCAGACTGGCTGTCTCTCCTCGGCTTTAGACCAGAGCTTTTGGCATTGGTAGAAGACACTTAGAATGTGCTACAAGTGCCCTGGTCCAACAAGTCCAATTCTGAACTTTATCAAAATAATTGGTTCCTTTTCTGTGCTCCCTCCATACATCATCTTCACTCACTCTGAGACATTAACTTCACACTTTGTTCTTCGTACTTAAATAGACCAGACCTTTGGGTACTACCCTTGGAAAATAACCTCCTGCGTGGTCAGCAGCCATAGATCCTGTAGCTCTGTCCTCTTTCTCCCGTTGTTTCTAGTTGCTACGAACTCACTGATTTCCTAATCCAATTGTCCAGTCTCCCCTTACTCTTACATGTATACACACACACACACACACACACACACACACACACACATCAGTAAAATAGGGCTTAATTTTTGATGTACGACTATGAATTTTCACACGTTTGGGTTCCTGTAACTACCACCACCACAATCAGGATGGTGTCCCCTTGTGCTTTGTCTTTATAATGACACCTGTCCCTTCCCCGTCTTTAGCACTCTGCAAGTCTCCAAAGTCTGGCAATTGCTGATCTGCTTTGAATCACTATAACTGTACCTTTCTGTGAGTGTCGTATAAATGGCAGCATTCTAGCTCTGGATCCCCACAGTGCCTTTAGGACTTATCTAAGTCGTTGGAGGTGATCAATAGTCCTTTCTTTTTCATGCTGCATAGTATTCCACTGTGTGAGTATGTCACAGTCAGCTTGTACGTTTGCCTGTCAAAGAACATTCAGGTTATTTCCAAGTTTTTGTGCTTCTGACTAGAGGTGCTGTGAACATCGTGTCTTGCTGTTTTGGGAATATCACTTTATTTTTCTCGGATAAACACCTAGTCAAAAGTTTCTGATGGTTTTATTAGTTACAGGTTCAAGATTTTTAACATCTAAGACATCTATATATCTAAGCCATTTCTTAAGCTCTTGTCACAGCGTATCAATCTTTAGTTTAATGGAGCCGTTGACATATCACTGTATAGTAATCTTCTATTGCTTCTACAACAAATGATGACAAATGCAGTTGCTTAGCATAGCACACATTTATTGTTTCATAGTTACAGAGGTAAGCCTCGCTGGCTGAAGTCGAGGTGCTGTCAGGCTGCCTTCCTTTCTTGGGGCTCTCGGGAAGAATCTTTGCCAGGCTGATTCATGTTGTGGACAGGATCCAGTTCCTGGCAGGTGTAGAACTGAGCTTCTCGTTTTCTTGGTGGCTATCGTGAGGGTTGTTCTTGACTTCTAGAGATTGCCATGTCTTTGATTCCTGGTCTCCCTCCTCCATCACTGAAGCCAGGGTGGATGTCAGGCCCTGTTCGAGTCTCATTTCTCTGACTCCCCCTCCGCTTCTGTCTGCGTTGAAGGACTCAAGTGATTGGATCCACCTGAATAGTGCAGGAAGCCCTCCCCATGATGTCATCAGCTGCTGGAACTGCTTTTTGCTACGCAACAGATATATTCTCAGGATTAAGTTGTGGCCTCCAGCTAGGGACTGAACACAGTATGTAAAGAAATAAATCGGATCCCTCTCGTTGCTTGTGGCCAGTGCGTCCATGTGTCCCCATACATATATGCACACACGGCCTTTCTTCATGGGCTTCTTTATCAGCTTTTCAGAAACAAATGGACTCACATTAGATAAGACACGGATTAACGTATTTAAATCTGTGAAGGCAAAAGGGCTTGAAACCTAGTTGGATTAACCAAGTGAGAAAAAATATCCATCAAAAACCTATGCCCTCTGGAGAAAATCTTTGGAAGGAGTAAATAGTGTTCAATTATTTCTTTTCCAATATTGAAAGTTAAGAAAACTTTCATTGCAAGACTTTCTTCCTTATTATCTAAAACTGAAACTAGAAAAATAGTTATCGATTCATCTCTGATCAAAAAGCTGAAGCCATTTATTCAATAACTTTTTTCCATTGCATACTGCTTTAATTTTCTTCAAAAAAATCAATCCACTCGGGAAATTCTAGTTCCACATATATAAAAATTGTTTTGGATTCTCAGGTCAGCCAGAGTTAAAGTAAGGTCAAATGTAAGAATAATTACCTTTTTTTTTCTTTTCTTTCATAAATCAAAGTGTGAAGAGGTCAAAATCTAGAATTTGATATTTATTAAGTTAATTTCGTTAAAAATAAAAATCGAAGACCTCTAACATACTGCTACTTAGACAAATTCATATATATTTTTTCAGGTAGAATACAAAGATAAAACAATTTAATAATTTCATGCATTTCTTCTAAATGTTCAGACTAAGTATCTACCAATAGCATTTCAATCATTTTATATAACCAGCAGCATTTGAAAATGAGGCCTCTGTAGAAATGACCACACGTAATGCATGGAATACCCACATCATTGTTGAATTGAAGTCCACAACATGTCTTATTTTTAGTGACTATTGATACCTCCTTGGTGTGAGTCACTGTGTCAGCCGCTTGACATACTTTAAATCATGGTTTAGCTTAGGAATTAGGTGTCCTTATTGCCGTTACTCTCACTTTATGGGGGAGGAAGAGGTGTAAAGAGTGGGCAGAGGTAGCACAAGCGCTGAAACCCAAGGATCTGACCAAGAGACAGTGTTTTCAGCCACTGTTTCTTGGCAGAATGATAGAGACAGCTGCAGATTCTGGATAGAACAGGTGTATCACCAGCTGCCAGCAGACACACCGTCTCCCAGTCTCCAAAGGACAAATTGTCTGGGAGGGTGGAGCCAACTCTGTACACCAAAAACAAGTGTTTTGTCATAAACGTTATGTATTTTGGTCAGAGTGGGTTACCATGAAGCTAAGGATGCTGACAATTTCGTTTTCTCACTTGTCCTAGGGTCTTTCAAGACTCTACTACATTTCATATTAGGGGAGAAAGGGGACAGGGAGTAAAACGAACAGCACATTTAATCGATGCAAACATGCGGGGGCGTCTGTGACGATAACGTGTGGTGATACCTTTGTCTTGATTGATAGGCACTGCACTCACGCTGAGAGAAGCCATGCTGTACACTGTGAAGATGGACAGTGATTAAATGTCAATATATAAAAACAAAAATGAAAGAACGTCTTCGTATTAGTAATTGTGTGTTATTTGGCCTATTGGAACCGCTCAAGTTGTACAAACCTCAGATCCCTAAACTCCTGGTCCATTGAGATCCCTGAACTCCTGGTCCATTGCCGGTTATTAAAATCACATGCTTTAAATTTAGGAAAGGATTACATAGTTCGATACCTTCTTAACACTTTGGCAAAACTCAGAGCAGTACATAAATATCTATCACGATTTCCCCTAGTAATTATCAAATACGTTGTGCTTTCTTCTTGATCGTAGCAGGGAAAGTAACTGGACTCCATGTTATTAACTGAAAAAGATACTGTTAGTCCTGCTCTTAGACAGACTGGGTGACATTTTGTCTATCCCAATCAGACATAAACTGCTATCAACCGTTTCCCCACCCCGATGACACTCGTGCCGCCTGGTGGTATTCCTACTTCCCCGTATTTACCTGTTTCCTTTAATTTCTCAGCTCAGGTGGTAACAAGTGTATTTTAGTGGATTTTAGATCCTACCTACCCTTCACATATTTCCTCTTTAAAAATCTATTTAATTCCACAAAATACTCTAGAAGCTTAGGAAAATAAATTGTTTTGTGCAATTTATCCTCCAAGTATAACACGGAGATTGAAACTTTAACATTACAGTAGAGAAGCAAAGCTATGCTTAGGAATTCATTTCTCGGACAAGAGCTACAAAGTAAGTTGCAAATTTGGGACTAAAAGATCTTCAGATGGCATCATCTGATATTAAGGGACCAAGTGAAAAATCATAAGAACACTATGGGTTTCAGGCATATGCTATTAGAAAGTAGTAGACACTGCATTCACATTGTTACTCATCTCTGTAGTGGTTCTTGTAGACACTGAAGTCTGAGGACCTTGGTACTGGGAGGTGGGAGAGGGTTAAATTCACTCACAGCCTGGACTTTAGGGCATTTGATGACCAGTGAAAGATGGCAGCTTTTCATATTTTCTCCATTCGACAAGAAAGGAGGAGAATTAGATACGGCCTCCATTTCCTTCAGGTCATGCAAGGACACACACGGGCTGAGACCATAGAGTGGGCTCTCCTTGTAAGGCTGATTTTCGAGACCCAGCCTTCTCTACAGAGCCTTTCCTTGTGTTTATTCCAGGCCTTTGCTAAGTCTTCCTTAAGTGTTTCAGATTGCTTTGGCCACACCAGGAGAGCAAGGTGCGGGGCCCTATGAAGTGGAAGCTGCAGCCCCCTAAAGAATTCTCTGGTGCAAATTAATGAGTCCCTATGGGAATCTTGGGGACACAAAAGTGCCCAGGTGCCTCCCTACTGATCTTCTCTCCCTGTGCTGAGCATGAAAATTCTGTACTTATGTATTTTCTTTCATTAAGGAGAATAGAATTCTTGTAAGCGACAAGGCTAAAGCAAAATCTTTCCTGGTGTTTAGCCCATGGAATCGCTCCCCTTGCATCTGGGAAGCCCTTGTCTTTTATTATGGGACATGAGGAGTTGCTTTTCCCATGTCCACATACGCAAACGTTTTCAGGTTTTACAGAACCACAGGAAACGGGAAGTAGCTTCTCCGTGACTTATTACTAAGGTTTGTCGGGGATCAATGAGAAATTCACTCAAATGGAGTATAATAGGAAACAGTATCCTCAGATAGAACTGAATACACCGTCGAGGTTTGCATTAGGTCTCCTGAACTTGCTATTAAAGAAACAAGTCCTTACTGCCATTCTTCATCAAGTTACTCATTTTTATAACCTGAAGTTTTCAGACAGAGCTTCGATGAGATGATACCCAAGTCAATCTAACTGGGAGTACAGGAAGCAATTAAAGTTCAGTAGGTAAAGGATATAAGGAAATTACTGATGGTATAAAATTTTTCTCTGACTTAAGGAAAAATGCTTTTAAATAACATTAAGGCCCCCCAAGCTAATAATCACCACCTCGCACAAATACAGCTGCTATGAAATTAACTTTCAAACCATTTAGATCAATCCTGTCCTTTGATTCCCATCTTCAAAGTGCTGGTCTGACTAAACACAGAAATAGATCATGTCCTTCCCAATTTTAAGGCTTATATTGTGTAAGCTAAAATGATAACAGAAAAACGGCTGGGTATGGTATCATCCTCGAACCGCATGCTCTTTGGCTTTACGCAGTCATTACAGACTAGTGCGCAAACGTCATCGACCGTGACTGCAGGTTTCACATGGCGCAGAGCGGGTACAAATGACAGCATCTAAGTTTCTCAGTCTCAGTCCCCTGGTGTTGCTGCCGCATTCACACTTCTGCTGTATCACAAATGTTCTTCAAAGCTCAGCCTCAGCGTAGCTTCTTACTCAAACGTTTTTCTATCTTGAAGTGACTGCAGGTTTCACGTGGCGCAGAGCGGGTACAAACGACCGCGTCTAAGTTTCTCAGTCTCAGTCCCCTGCTGTTGCTGCCGCATTCACACTTCTGTATCACAAATGTTCTTCAAAGCTCAGCCTCAGCGTAGCTTCTTACTCAAACGTTTTTCTATCTTGAAATCTATGTTACACCTGTCTCCTGGCTTCCTCATTGCCTTCTTCTGTGTACCAGAGTTAATACGATGCTGTTCACAGTTGCACACGTACCTCATCTCTGGGCACTCCCAGGTTCCACATGGTGACTACCACACCCTCCTCTTTCCATACAGTGAGATTTCAGAAAACTCACGGAAAAATGGAATTAAAATATAAGTTTAGGAACCAGCAGGCAGCATAGAGGTTAAGGTGGCTGGATCCCACATGGCTGGCTCTGTGGTTGGAATCCTGGCCCTGGCTGCTTGAAAACCATGTCCGGTGCCTGTGTGTATGCAGGCCTGGAATTTCCAGAAGGGGAAGGAGGGGAACGGATCCTGGCATGGCCATCCCTTCTAGGGGGCAATTTCTGTCTCTCTCTCTGCAGTGAGCACACACACACCATACAGCAAAATTGAAAAAGAATAACTTAAAAAAATACAAATTTCTCTCTCTCTTTCTCCAGTGAGCATACACACCATACAGCAAAACTGAAAAAGAATAACTTAAAAAAATACAAATTTATTTTGGCAGAAAAACATTTGGAAATCCTCTCTGAGTTGTTTG